>NC_035434.2:91646458-91953958 GCF_002127325.2 Helianthus annuus
TGAATCGTTTTCGTAATCAAATTAAAAAACAAATACATAATCTGCACCGAATCATTCGTCGAAACAGGATACGTAATCTTCTTAAACGTCTCCAGCGGCATACTCTGGCCCACCAGCCTATAATCAAACACTCAAATCCATAACTCTACACTTAAATTCAAACATTCATCATAATTCATAATCCATAATTCATTAACACAAAATGACAACACTAACCCTACAATAGGAATCTGCAACCTAGTAGCTTCCTAAATCACAAAACTCTTCCTTTCAGTATCAAAAATCACCACACAATCTGGCCACGTCTTCCTACTTCCCCATGGACTGTAATTTTAGCCTCTTTTGATCTGCAACGGTATATATTCATATGTTGAAGAATACAAAACTTCATATTTAAATTACAATGAAGACAAACAAAATCGGTTCACTCACTAACTCTATTTTGAAGCTCCTGCATGAAAAAAAAATATTCAAAATCTCCTAAATAACATTTCGTCAAACACTTGCTATGCCTTTCCAAATCCTCAAATCAAACATCCATCATTGAAATCAAAGCCAAAGCAGAAAATAACAACAAATTAGGGCTTCAATCGAGCCAAAAAGCAAAAGAAAACTCAATAAAAACTTACCCTTTAAACTCCTACCGAAACCCAGTTCGTCACTGCCCGTTCATCCTTCTCTCGATTATGATAAAATCGATGCCTCTCAACCTTTTGTCCATTCGATTGTAGCCCCCTAATAAAGGTTTCGTATCGGAAATCCTTCAAGATCTGAACGATTTTGTAAATTAGGGTTTCTCATGGCGTCATATCTCCTTCTCCATCGCCTCTCTCTCTCTATTTCTCGTTCTCCCTGTCTCCCTCTCCTCTCTTTTCATTTGGGAATTCAAATTTTGAAAATGGGAGAGGAATTTGGTGGTGCAGATCTAGATCTGGCGAGTAGACGAACTGCAGAGGAATAGTACAGCTTTCAAAATTGAATGTGCGGATCATGATCCGTGTGAAGTTAATGGACGGTAGGATCATGATCCGTGTGAAATGATGGACGGTAGATCATATTTTGTGTGTTTTTGTTTGAGTTAGTAAGGGTATATGTGGAAAGTGAGGTTATAAATGTGTTTGTTGTGTTTAAAAGACTTGTACATTATGCATTAAGGGTGTTTTAAGGGAATGCCCATTTACTTTAAGAAGTCCTTGAGATATGCTTATTATATATAGTATAGATAGATATATATATATATATATAGGGGAAGGTTTAAATGAGAACGCTAAATATTGTGAGAACCGTGAGAACAAATGAAAAAACTGCGAGAACTTGGTCAAAAACAATTCAAATTCAAAATTTTTTTTCTACACTTATCATTATTATTAGAATACAATGTTAAAAATTTAATTTACACGTTTAAATTTACGTGAATTCGTAAATAAAGAAAATTTTCACATGTGTAAGTTTGCCATTTACACATGTGTAAATCTGTTATATTTACACATGTGTAAAAAATCTAAAAAGGGTGATTTTGAAAGGAGAAATGAATTTTTTGATGTTGTAAATTCTTTTTTTGATGTTGTATCTTAATTACAATGAGGTTTGTATTAAAAAAAATTGGTTTTAATTGGTTTTTTCATTCGTTCTCACGGGACCGCTAAAATGAAAATCACCTCCAGTTGTAAGAACCATGAGAACTTTTTGATCCGGAGCGAGTTGGACAAATATGTTTTTACGGGTATATATATAGGGGACCACTAAAATGAAAACCACCTCCAGTTGTAAGAACCATGAGAACTACACCGTACGGGGCGAGTTGGACCAAATTTTTTTTTTCATAAACGTAGATGCGTGTATTATAAACACATTTGTAAAAAAAAATTTCAAAAAAAAATGTCGTGTGATGCAATTGGCCAAAGTTCTTGGTGCGCGACAAGTGGCGATGCAAGAGTGCATGCACGACAAGTGGCGTAGCACGGATGCATGCATGACAAGTGGCGAGAGGAGTGTTCTTGTCTCACCCGGCCCGTGTACCCGTCTCTCAGTTTAATACCCGCGTATCGTTCGTAATTAACAGTTAAATTAGTTAAGTGGATTTTAGTTTGTTGCCTACAGTGTAACTCGGTCGACAGCGTTGACTTATCGAACCGAACATAAATATCCAACATACAATGCTCAGCAACATCGCCCTTTTTAGCGTCTTTTTTATTTGGGTTGGCTTCACGTCTAGGTTTATCACGTCTCTTGTTGGGATTTAGTTTAAGATGAGCAGGAATAAAAGCTTTAAAAGATGATGCCTCCACCGTTGGTTTTTTTTTCTTTTTTTTTTTTCTGATATTGCTCGTTGTTGTTCGTCTTCTAGCATAAGGTGGTATGCATTCCCAAGGCTTGGGGAAGGACTCATGGCTAGGACTTGAGTCCTAATCACAGAAAACTGATTGTCCAAACCAATGAGGAATTCGTACAACCTTTCTTTGTCTCTCAGTTTTGCCATCTTCTTGCTAACATCACATGTCATCTCTATAACTAATTTAATAAAAACTACTTTTCTATCTTCCCATACCTTACATTATTCTAATTTTTACTTTCAATTATTTCAAAGTGTTCTAACAATAAATGTTGCTCATATATGTGTTGATTCTAAAGAATTTATATTATAACATTAGTGATGAGTATCTCTTTTTGTATTTATATAATAACTGAATATTCAATTAAGTTGACATTTTTTTAACGGCCAACAAACTCAATCCTGAGCATTCTTGGGGCATCCACTGGACAAACGGAGTACTCCGAGAGTAACCCGAGTTCACCACCAATTCCGGAGAAAACCGGTAACCCACCCGCCCGTAGGCACGACGATGAAATTACCGGTAAAACTCGTTTGGCTCAAGGATCCAACCAAGGTTTCCCTGGGTCTCCTATCACTGCCCATCAGTGCCTCACTCTGCACCAAGTGGGAGTCGAACCTGCATCTCTGAAGAGAAATGCAAGTCCTCCACCACTTGATCCAGAGATCATTGGCTCAAATATGTTGACATTTTATACTAATTTTTAAACGGGTTGGCTAAATGCACCTCCTTTTTTACTAGTCATACCCCCTTTCTAAAAATACAGTTTAAAAGTTGTCAAATTTCACTCCTCTATACAATTCAAATATTGTTTTTGAAGATACTTTCTCTAACTAGTATTTTATTATGTTTCTATAAAACGTCACTACAAATTAATAAAAAAGATATTTTTTAAACAATAAAAAAATTTTAGAACTTTTTTTGAAAAAACAGTTGATTTTATATTTATTTCATATTTTAGTTCTCTCGTCTTTCTATTTCTATTAGTATCATTATTAAAATAAAATGTATTATAATATAAGTAACAACTTTTATTTATTAAAATTAATAAAATGCAAAAAGAAAAAATAAAACGTTAACTAGTGTAGTAAAATGCTTTGATCAAAGCATGTAGTATCAATCAAAAATCGACATAAGTTGAAATTTAATAATTTTTAGGGTATGTTATTGACTAATCAAAATCATTATCTACAAATTAAATTGGTGATTCTCAAATATATTTCTCTTCTTTTAACTCGAAAACTATATTAATTGGTTGGCTTCAAACCTTAATTTAAATTTTTGTGTATTATTGTTTATACAACTAAATTCGAACTCCCACTTCAAGGCGTTATTAACAAAAAAAAAGTCTCACTTCAAAATTAAAATAACTCGCCCCAGTTTAAAACAAAAGAAAACGATTTTTTTCAAATAACCAAAAAATCTTTTTAAATAAAATAATGTTTTAAAAGCAAATGCTAGTAATAATAATAATTAAAGATAACAAAATGACAAAAAACGAAAGGGTTTGAATTGTATTAATGTAAAAATTAAAGACGAGGGTGTGTTCAGTAGAAAAGGAGGTACATTTTGATTTCAATGTTATCCAACAAGTATACATAACTTTACGAATGTAAAATAGTTATATTTAACAAAACTAGGTTTATCACCCTAGCCGCGTTGCGGCGAACTTCTTTTGTTATTTAGTCTGTTTTTACATATGTTTTGAAATCACTACGAGTGCGTTGCACACGAAACCACTAATAAGAATAAAAAGAAAATGTAAAAAGTAGTAAAAAATAATCGAAAGAAAATCAACCGAAAAAGTTGTATGTTAATAATGTTATTCGTATGAAACCCGTGGTCAGAGATGAGCAAATGATACTAGGTACCGGTACCGAATTTCCCGAACCGAAGGATCCTAGTACCAATTCGGTACCGACTTTTGGCGTTCCTAGTACCGGTTCGCTACCGATTTTTTATCTTCATATACCAGTGCCGTAACCGGTATTTTCGGTATCGGTTTCCACCAAGCTCATCCCTACCCCTGAAACTAAAATAAGAAATCATAATAAGTTGAAGAAAATAAAAAAGAAAAAGTTGTACGATACCGTTGTTGTTTGTACGGCACCCGTGATCAGGGATGAGCAAATGGTACCGTGTAGCAGTACCGAATTTCCCGAACTAAAGGATTTTCAAACTAAATCCGGTACCGACTTTTGGCGTTTTCTGTAGCAGGCTGGTACCGATTTTTACCTTCATGTACCGATAATGAAACGGACCGTACCAGTATTTTTGATACCAGTATTGGTTGACACTAACCTTATCCAATTTAGAAATTAAAGAAAATAATAATAATTATTATTATATTAATATGTTATCATAAAAATTAAAATCATTGTTCATTTCATTTGGTTTATTAATATATAGTAATATATTTGACGCATATTTGTGTAAAATAAATTTTATTATATATATATATATATATATAGGTACGGGATCAGGAGAGAACAGTGAAAAATGTGAGAACGGTGAGAACGAATCCTGGCCCAACACGTGGCAAGGGGCGCTAATTGATATGCATGGGTACGATTGTTCTTTTATACGTTCCTTCCTTATTCGCGTTATAAATCTGTTTCAAATTAAAATTCCAAAAATTTCGTGTTAGCTGTTACCTCCTTTGCAAGCTTTCTCAGATCTATGGCGTCTAACGTGGATTCTGTTTGACAAAGTAAAATTCGATGACGTTTCCTACTTTTGTTCCAGCAAATCATGCAACAGATATGGCGTTTTGTTCTTTTATACTTGTTTCATTGTGTTTTTTTTTTCAAATTAATATTTTCATAATGTGTTGTATGATTTCAATGGCGTTGTTTATGTATCCAATTTTAATCGCATTTTATTTGGTAGTTAAACAATTAGTAAGAACTGATAATTGGAGTTTTCATTATTAATTTTAATTGTCGTTTTGGATCTAGCATATTTCTTATGTTTTTACGACCAATGCCTTTTACACCTGATTAGTTTTGAATATTATTTAGTAGTATTTGTAAACATCAGTTATTACTATTTGTTAATTTGTGTAAACATTAGTTTTGCTAACTATGGCGTTTTCATTATGATGTTATTTGTTAATTATTTATGTTGTTAAGTGTTTTTAATTATTCATCTCATGGCGTTTTCATTATCATGTCGCATTAGTATTGTTGGTATGGCGTTTTCATTATGATGTTATGTTTTTGTTAATTATTTATGTTGTTAATTGTTTTTAATTATTCATCTCATGGCGTTTTCATTATCACGTCGCATTAGTATTGTTGGTTCATTATTTGTGTTAATCAATAAAGTTATGGTGTGCATATTTTGGCATTTTCATCATGGAGTTTTCAAATTATGTGTTTATTATGTCTTGTTTATTATTCAATTAATGGTGTTTTAATCTATAATGTTATTACGAGACATTTTCTATTTTTAATGGCGTTTTTTCTGATTTTTCTGTTCCTCACTTTGATTTCTCAGACGAAGTTGCTTTCTCAAGTCAAAGGTTTTGCCCCAAAACTGGATTACCATTTATCATTCCTAACGTTAGTGAAGAAATAAAGCCCACAATGGACATGGTATTCACATGCCTTGATGATTGTTATTTAATGTATGTTAAGTATGCCAAGGCTTGTGGGTTTTCAGTCAGGAAAGGGACTACAAAGACAAACTCCAAAGGTGTATTACATATTAAGTATTACTTGTGTACGAGAGCTGGGGTATATAAGGACAAGAAGGTTGATACGTTGGACCCCAATCAAAAGGAGCGTTTTGTGCGATACAACTTTTCAAAGAGGACTGATTGTGGTGCACTGTTAGGTGTAATTTTTTAGGTTGGATCATGGAAGGTCTATAAGTTTGTCGAGAAGCACAATCATGATCTTGTTGAACGACCTGATAAGCATTTTCTTCCAACTGAACTACACCTCACTCAGCTCCAGAAGGATGTTATACACAACATGTCTAAGCTGAATTTGGGTCCAGTCAAGGCGTTTAATGTTATGAAGGCTTGTTTTGGCGGTTTTGAAGACGTGGGTGCAAGTAAAGTTGAATTTAAGAACTACAAGAGGCAAATTAACTTGTTTATAGGGGAATATGATGCCGATATGGTTGTGAGACATTTAGTGAACTTCTTTTGTTATTTAGTCTGTGTTTACATGTGTTTTGAAATCAATACGAGCGCGTTGCACACGAAACCACTAACAAGAATAAAAAGAAAATGTAAAAAATAGTAAAAAACAATCGAAAGAAAATCAACCAAAAAAGTTGTATGTTAATGATGTTGTTCGTATGAAACCCGTTGTCGGAGATGAGCAAATAACACTAGGTACCGGTACCGAATTTCCCGAACCGAAGGATCCTAGTACCAATTCGGTACCGACTTTTTGCGTTCCTAGTACCGGTTCGCTTCCAATTTTTACCTTCATATACCAGTGCCGTAACCAGTATTTTCGGTATCGGTTGCCAGCAAGCTCATCCCTATCCCTGAAACTAAAATAAGAAATCATTAAAAGTTGAAGAAAATCAAAAAGAAAAAGTTGTACGATACCGTTGTTGTTTGTATGACACCCGTGATCAGGGATGAGCAAATGGTACCATGTAGCAGTACCGAATTTCCCTAACTAAAAGATTTTGAAACTCAATCCGGTACCGAATTTTGGCGTTTTCTGTAGCAAGCTGGTGCCGATTTTTACCTTCATGTACCGATAATGAAACGGACCGTACCAGTATTTTTGATACCAGTATTGGTTGACACTAACCTTATCCAATTTAGAAAGTAAAGAAAATAATAATAATAATAATTATTATTATTATATTATTATGTTATCATAAAATATTAAAATCATTGTTCATTTCATTCGGTTTAATAATATATAGTAATATATTTGACGCATATTTGTGTAAAATAAATTCTATTATATATATATATATAGGTACGAGATCAGTAGAGAACGGTGAAAAGTGTGAGAACGGTGAGAACGGATCCTTGCCCAACACGTGGCAGGGGGCGCTAATTGATATGCATGGGTACGATTGTCCTTTTATACGTTCTTTCCTTATTCGCGTTATAAATCTGTTTCAAATTAAAATTCCAAAGATTTCGTGTTAGCTGTTACCTCCTTTGCAAGCTTTCTCAGATCTATGGCGTCTAACGTGGATTCTGTTTGACAAAGTAAAATTCAATGACGTTTCCTATTTTCGTTCCAGCAAATCATGCAACAGATATGGCGTTTTGTTCTTTTATGCTTGTTTCATTGTTTTTTTTTCAAATTAATATTTTCATAATGTCTTGTATGATTTCAATGGCGTTCTTCATGTATCCAATTTTAATCGCGTTTTAATTGGTAGTTAAACAATTAGTAAGAACTGATAATTGGAGTTTTCATTATTAATTTTAATTGTCGTTTGGGATCTAGCATATTTCTTATGTTTTTACAATCATTGCGTTTTACACCTGATAAGTTTTGAATATTATTTAGTAGTATTTCTAGACATCAGTTATTACTATATGTTAATTTGTGTAAACATCAGTTTTGTTAACTATGGCGTTTTAATTATGATGTTATGTTTTTGTTAATTATTTATGTTGTTAACTGTTTTTAATTATTCATCTCATGGCGTTTTCATTATCACGCCTCATTAGCATTGTTGGTTCATTATTTGTGATAATCAATAAAGTTATGGTGTGCGTATTTTGGCGTTTTCATCATGGCGTTTTCAAATTATGTGTTTGTTATGTCTTGTTTATTATTCAATTAATGACATTTTAATCTATAAAGTTATGGGGTTCACGCAGCCCACGTGAACCTTAGCTTGACCCTTACGCGGCCCGCGTGGCCGCCTAGTCTACGCGTAGGTTTGATTGGTCACGAGTAGGGTCACCAGATAGTCAACACGTGGTCCCGGATGCTTATCCGGTCAAACTTCAAGTTGACGAGGCCCGCGTAAGGTTAAGCTTACCTTTACGCGGCCCGCCTGAAACCCATGTTTCACATTTTATTGATTTTTGATATGGTTTAGGGTTTCAGGGGTCTGGGTTTTCATTTATGGGTTGTTTTGGGAAAATTTTGAGAGTCCTTACATCCTCCCTACCTTAATTAAAATCTCGTTCTCGAGATTTATTGAAATAAATGAGGATATTTTCGCTTCATTTCTGATTCAAGCTCCCAGGTGTATTCGGGTCCTCTTTTCGAATCCCACTTGACTTTGACTAGCACTATCGTTTGTGTTTGAGAAACTTGATCTTTCTGTCCTCTATCTGCAGTGGTTTTTCCACGAATTTCAACTTTTCATTTACCTCTATATCTTGAAGAGGTACTACCAGGGATTCGTCAGATAGGCATTTCTTGAGGTTGGATACATGAAACACATCATGTACTCCTGCTAACTCTTCTAGTAGTTGCAAACGATAGGCAACTGGTCCTATACGTTGAATCACTGGAAATGGTCCTATGTACCTTGGACTCAGCTTTCCTTTCTTACCGAATCGTACTACTCCTTTCCAAGGAGAAACTTTCAAGAGTACCTTGTCTCCAACTTGAAACTCTAGTGGCTTGCGTCGATTGTCAGCATAGCTCTTTTGGCGATCTCGAGCAGTCTTCAGTCTTTCCTTGATCTGAGTGATCTTGTCGGTAGTTTCTTGTACTATTTCAGGACCTGATAATTGACTTTCTCCTATTTCTGCCCAACAAACTGGAGTTCTACACTTACGTCCGTACAGTGCTTCAAATGGGGCCGCTTCAATCCTAGAATGATAACTATTGTTATAGGAGAATCCGATTAAAGGTAAGTGATCATCCCAGTTTCCACCGAAATCTATCACACATGCCCGGAGCATGTCTTCCAAAGTTTCTATTGTCCTTTCACTTTGTCCGTCTGTTTGTGGATGATATGCAGTACTTAAATTTAGTCGGGTTCCCATTGCTTCCTGGAAACTAGTCCAGAAATGGGAAGTGAAACGACTACCTCTATCCGATACAATGGAGAGTGGCACTCCATGTAAGGATACTACTTCGTCTACATACAACTTGGCTAACCTTTCCATACTAAAGGTTTCTTTTATGGGTAGAAAATGAGCTGATTTGGTTAATCGATCTACAATTACCCAAATTGCGTCATTACCTTTTCTGGTTTTGGGTAACTTAGTAACAAAGTCCATTGTTATGAGTTCCCATTTCCATATAGGCATTTCTAATTGTTGAAGTAGACCCGAAGGTTTCTGGTGTTCTGCCTTAACTTGTGAACAAGTAAGACACTTAGAAACATATCTAGCTATGTCCTTTTTCATACCTATCCACCAGAAACATTTCTTAAATCTTGGTACATCTTATTGTTTCCTGGATGGTTTGTATACCTAGACTTATGAGCTTCTTCTAAAATCTTATCTCTTAACTCTCCCTGCTTAGGTACCCAAATTCTTTTTTTATGGAATCTCCAAATTCCATCCTTTCCTTGCTTTTACTCTTTTATTCGTGCTTTCATTCCTTCAGCATCGTCTTCGATTGCTGTTTCTTGAACTTTCTTTAATTGTTCCATTAAATCTAATTACAGATTTAATCTAAGAGCACGAATTCGTCATTGCTTCTCTTGATACTTACGGCTTAAGGCATCTGCGACTACATTTGCTTTTCCTTCATGATATTGAATATCACAGTCGTAGTCACTTAGGATTTCCATCCATCTTCTTTGTCTCATGTTTAATTCTTTTTGCCCAAATATGTACCTTAAACTTTTATGGTCCGTATAGACAGTAAACTTACTTCCATACAGGTAATGTCTCCAAATCTTAAGGGCAAAAATTATGGCTCCTAATTCTAAGTCATGAGTCGTATAGTTTTCTTCGTGCTTTTTCAATTGCCTTGAGGCGTACGCAATTACCTTTTTGCGTTGCATTAGCACATATCCTAATCCTAGCCTTGAAGCATCACAGTATACTTCAAAATCTTCTGTTCCTTCTGGCAAGGCTAGAATTGGAGCATTAGTTAACTTTTGCTTTAAAATCCTAAAAGCCTCTTCTTGCTTAGGTCCCCATTCAAACTTAACTACTTTATAGGTTAGCTTAGTTAATGGCACCGCTTTTTTAGAAAAATCCTTAATAAAGCGCCTATAGTATCCAGCTAATCTTAAAAAGCTTCTAACTTCCGTAGCTGATTGCGGGACCTTCCATTTGGTGATTGCTTCTATTTTGGAGGGATCTACGTGAATACCTTCGTAATTCACCATGTGCCCTAAAAATTGCACTTCTTGTAGCCAGAATTCACACTTCGAGAATTTGGCGTAAAGCTTCTCCTTTCTTAACAAGGTTAAGAGTGCATGTAGATGCTGACAATGCTCGTCCTAACTTTTGGAATAAATAAGTATATCATCGATGAAGACAATTACGAATTTATCCAAATACGGTTTACAAATCCTATTCATCATGTCCATGAATGCTGCATGAGCATTTATTAATCCAAAGGGCATGATTGTAAACTCGTAATGACCATACCTAGTTCTGAAAGCTGTTTTGGGTATGTCTTCTTCTTGTACCTTCAATTGATGATACCCGGAGCGTAAATCGATCTTAGAGAAATATCTAGCTCCTTGAAGTTGATCAAAGAGGTCATCAATCCTAGGTAATGGGTATCGATTCTTAATTGTAACCTTATTCAATTCTCTATAATCAATACACATTCTCATTGACCCATCTTTCTTTTTCACAAACAACACTGGTGCTCCCCATGGGGATGAACTAGGTTGTATAAAACCTTTACTTAGTAATTCATCTAATTGCTTTTTCAGTTCTAGCATTTCTGTGGGTGCTAACCGATAAGGTGCCTTGGCTATCGGTGTAATTCCAGGAATTAGATGAATCCTAAATTCTACTTCCCTATTTGGTGGTAATCCTGGTAGTTCTTCGAGAAATACATCTGGGTATTCTGCTACTACAGGAATTTTTGTAAGTTCCTTATTTTTAGTGTTAATGATTACTGAAATCACATACACTACTTCTTGTTTTCTTGAATAACTGGCCAACTTCATTACTGAAATAAATTTCAGTGGCTTTCATGGCTTATCTCCTGTAATTGAGATTACCTCTCCTGTAGGGGTACGAATTTCTACAGAATTTTTGTCACAAAGGATTCGAGCATGGTTGGCTACTAACCAATCCATTCCTAACACGACATCGAATCCAGCTAAATTCATAGGTAACAGGTTTGCAGAAAATTTATGGCCTAAGAGTTCTATCTTTCCTTCTCGCAAAACCTTATCTATGTTAACAGAGTTTCCATCCGCAGTTTCGACTGTAAAAATCTGCCTAAGATTGGTCAACGGTAATTTAAGAGCTTGGCAGAATGAAGTATTGATAAAACTTTGGTTTGCACCAGAGTCAAATAATACTTTTGCATACACGTTGTGAACTAGGAACGTACCAGCTATCACATCTGGAATGAGTTCTGCTTCTTGGGTGGTTAGCTGGAATGCTCTGGCATTCTTCTTAGTAGTTCCGTCTGCCGTCTTGGCTTTGTTGTCTGCTGGTTTGACCAATTTGGGGCATTTGGTTCTGAAATGCCCAGCTTCTCCATAGTTATAGCAGATCCTGGTCCTTTTTCTACAATCTTCCTCACGATGTCCTACAACTTTGCAAAAGTTGCAGGTTTCATTGCATTTTCCAAAATGTTTCTTTCTGCAATTCTTGTAGAAAGGCGGAGTGGAAGATTTCCCAGTTCCCCTCTTCTTGAATTTGCTATTATTACCCATACGAAATCGTTGGGTAATTTTCTGAGCCAATTCCTTCTTCCGGTTTTCTTCTCTCGTGCGTACCAGCTCGTCAGTTAGGGTGTTAGCTAATTCTACCGCATCGCCAATAGTGCGAGGTCTGGCAGCTTTAACGATATTACGGATTTCGCCATTCAATCCCCAAATATAGCGGGAAATGAGTACCGATTCTGGCGAAGCCAGTGTTGGTACCACTCTAGCATATTCGAAGAATGTCGAAGTATATCCTCTACAGTCTACACCCATTATCCGATGGTTCAGGAATTTATTTGCCATTTGTTCTTTTTCATATTCGGGACATAATTTTCTTTCTATTAGTTGTTTAAATTCTTCCCAACTCATGGCATAGGCCATATTTCTTCCTTTGGCTTGAAGTACCGTATTCCACCATTCTAGCGCCCCTTCTTTAAAAAGATGCGACGCATACATAACTTTGTCTTCTTCAGCACATTTACTTATCATAATTACTGCTTCGGTTTTCTCCACCCAACGCAGTGTCGCAGTCGCCCCTTCATTGCCTGCAAATTCAGCTGGTTTACAAGCAAGAAATTCTTTGTAAGTGCAACCAGGCGTTGCAGATTTCATTTTCTTAGGAAGTGGGGCCTGTCGTGGATCATTATCGTGATTATTATGGTTTCCGCCTCCGTTTACGCTATTACTGAAGTTATCTTCTTGAGTACGTTTACTAGGAATAATTTGTTGAGGTTCAACAGGTTTCTGAGCAGCAGCCAGGATTGCTGGAATAGCATTGGCCATTCCTTGAGCAACGATATTCTCGATATCTTGCCTATTGAGGAAGTGATCCTCATTGTTATGCTCAGATTGATTAATCTCATTAACTGGTTCATTATCAGCGTTTTCCATCTGGTAATTAATATATGTATAAATTATTAGCATAAAATAATTGACAATCTAATATAACAAAACAATTGCACATAATCACACAAATTTTTACAACACACGTATAGCCAAAATTGTCGATTTCTCGACTTCCATTTTTTTTATAGATTATATTAGGCATCCGTACACACTGTTATTTTACAGAAGTTTTATTTTTTAAGTTATTTTACAGATTTATATTTTTTATTACTATAGTTATTATACAATCACAACTTCCCCATCACACCATCACTCGTTAGCTGGCATTTTTAGAAGCGACTTTCCCTCTCGTCGTATTTCCAAGAGATTTGTTCTCCTACCTCCCGGATCCTATTCCCTGCATTCACCAGCTCCTCGCCAAAATGGCGGAGTTCAGCTAAGTTTTCATTGCTCATTGGTGGGTTTGGTATAGGTTCTGGGTCGAACTGAGGGAAAAAGGTATAAGGGTTATTAAGGAGGTTTTGAAACTGCCAGTCGTTAGTCCACCACTCGTCCATTTATCCTAAAGGTTGGGTGTGGATCAAAGGTTCTGGGATGGCTGGTTCCAAATTGATTGGAAGTTGGGTTTCAGCAGGATAAGGAAAGAGGTTATTATTGATAGGCCTGAGAATATTGCAGCTTGCCAGTACACGATCTAATTCCTCCTGTAGTGGCAATTCTTCGATTTGCCTAGAACTTTCCCCAATTTCCATTTCTACTTGCTTAGCATTTTCCTTAATCTCGATCCCTTTTCCTTTATCAATAGGATTTTCAATTTTGGGAATTTTTCTAGTTGCTGGTTTCCTCCTACGTACTTTCCTCCAACCTACAAATCTTCTCCTTTTCTTAGGCTTTGATTTTTCCGGAGGTGGAGCTTGAAATTCCATAGGTTCCTCTACATCGGCGATATAACCAGTAAAGTCTTTAGAAACTTCTACTTTTATGGGATAGAGATTGAGATTCTGAAGGGCTTCAGATAACTCATTCATGTTGTTTAGCATATATGCAAAATGCACACAAAATGCTAGGTTAAAATTTTATAATAAAATTTCATAAATATACATTTAAGTATTATTGCATACCATGGGACTAATTTAATACAAAGGACAACTGAAAATTAAAACTTATTTATTTACTGGGTAAAATTTTCTTTAGAGTTTGGGTGCTAATACTGGGTCAGGGTATTGGCAGTTTAAAGGTTAGTGTTTACTGCTACCGTGGCTAACATATAGAGATTTGTCCATTTTTCATCTAATTCGTCTTCCCATGGTGGGTTATTGCCTATTTTCTGTGTCTCCTCAGGCATCCTTACTTCTTTTGGTTGTGGCTTCTTTATTTTCTCTTGACTTTTCCTAATAATCAAACTTCTTTTATTAGGAGAAAGTGGTTTTTCAAACTGTGCTTTACGAAATAATATTCCTTCCTCAGTATCTATTGAGTGGTTTGAAGATGTTGATCCCTTATCTTTTGGTGCACTATCTAATTGGCGATAGATATCTGAAAGTCTTTTCTTACCCATACTGTAAACAAATATTCAAATAATAAAACATATAGGTACAAACATGGCAATCAGTAAAACTAAGTATGTTCTAAATACTTGATTGGCTTAAATCAGTGGCTCTGATACCACCTTTTCCTGTCACAGCCCCAGCCCCGGTTTGACCCGGTCAAGAGCCGCGGGACAGAAACCCCATGGTATTTAATTGATGCGACAGCGGAAGATTTTATCAGGATCTTTTAAAACTTGAAATGCCCGTTTACTTTATTTCATAATTTGGGATAAACCCCGTAATTTACAATAAAGTGATTTCACTGGGAAATCCTTATTTTACAAAACATGTTTCTTTATTTATATTTAGCCACTTCCTTAAGCTTGTAGTGCTTCACGTCACTTTTCCTGGATCACAACAGATCACCTGAAACATGTTTTAAAAAGGTTTTGTCAGCGTGGAAATACTGAGTGAATCATTCTTTTTGTCTAAAACGACACATTGTAATAATTTACAGTATTAAGAGAGATTACAATGTTTATATATGTCAACCATATACCTACGGTATTTGTCACTCGACCACCTATTGGCTATCTCGTTGTCCAATGGTGTTTGTGACTATGGTCATATCACCCCTTGGCTAACCCGTTGTCCAATGGTGACGGTTATCAAGTAATGTATACAAAACCCCACATACTGGCTGTAATTGAAGACTAAAAAGACTTAATCCCTGTAATTATAACCTTGAAAACAAACATGATTTTGAAAGCAAGTTTGGTAAAAAGAGAATGACTCACATTGCAGATTTATGCGGGCAGAGTTTAGCCTACTGATTAGCCTGTTAACCTAATTTAAATAACAATGCACATGAACTAGGTCAGTAACTAATACAGCATTTACGATAACTCATGAGATTAAACCCTCACGACGAATGACAAAGTGCAATACTTAAACATCCATCGAATTGACGACGAATGACAAAGTATAAACCCAATTTGAGCAGCACTTAAACATTCGTCGAATAGTTTTATTTGATCGGACATTGAATCGTAGCAGCGATCGAGTTAATACCCGGTATCGTAGTAGCACCTCGCTATTATGAAAGTAATTTTCGATTTTGAGCAGTGAGAATTCGTTTTTGAAAGTTGGTTTCGACACCAGTGAACAGGCCATGGTCGAATCTATTTATAGGTGAAAAATGGGGTTCACGCGGCCCGCGTGAACCTTAGCTTGACCCTTACGCGGCCCGCGTGGCCGCCTAGTCTATGCGTAGGTTTGATTGGTCACGAGTAGGGTCACCAGATAGTCAACACGTGGTCCCGGATGCTTATCCGGTCAAACTTCAAGTTGACGCGGACCGCGTATGGTTAAGCTTACCTTTACGCGGCCCGCCTGAAACCCATGTTTCACATTTTATTGATTTTTGATATGGTTTAGGGTTTCAGGGGTCTGAGTTTTCATTTATGGGTTGTTTTGGGAAAATTTTGAGAGTCCTTACATCCTCCCTACCTTAATTAAAATCTCGTCCTCGAGATTTATTGAAATAAGTGAGGATATTTTCGCTTCATTTCTGATTCAAGCTCCAAGGTGTATTCGGGTCCTCTTTTCGAATCCCACTTGACTTTGACTAGCACTAGTCGTTTGTGTTTGAGAAACTTGATCTTTCTGTCCTCTATCTGCAGTGGTTTTTCCACGAATTTCAACTTTTCATTTACCTCTATATCTTGAAGAGGTACTACCAGGGATTCGTCAGATAGGCATTTCTTGAGGTTGGATACATGAAACACATCATGTACTCCTGCTAACTCTTCTGGTAGTTGCAAACGATAGGCAACTGGTCCTATACGTTGAATCACTGGAAATGGTCCTATGTACCTTGGACTCAGCTTTCCTTTCTTACCGAATCGTACTACTCCTTTCCAAGGAGAAACTTTCAAGAGTACCTTGTCTCCAACTTGAAACTCTAGTGGCTTGCGTCGATTGTCAACATAGCTCTTTTGGAGATCTCGAGCAGTCTTCAGTCTTTCCTTGATCTGAGTGATCTTGTCGGTAGTTTCTTGTACTATTTCAGGGCCTGATAATTGACTTTCTCCTATTTCTGCCCAACAAACTGGAGTTCTACACTTACGTCCGTACAGTGCTTCAAATGGGGCAGCTTCAATGCTTGAATGATAACTATTGTTATAGGAGAATCCGACTAAAGGTAAGTGATCATCCCAGTTCCACCGAAATCTATCACACATGCCCGGAGCATGTCTTCCAAAGTTTCTATCGTCCTTTCACTTTGTCCGTCTGTTTGTGGATGATATGCAGTACTTAAATTTAGTCGGGTTCCCATTGCTTCCTGGAAACTAGTCTAGAAATGGGAAGTGAAACGACTACCTCTATCTGATACAATGGAGAGTGGCACTCCATGTAAGGATACTAATTCGTCTACATACGACTTGGCTAACCTTTCCATACTAAAGGTTTCTTTTATGGGTAGAAAATGAGCTGATTTGGTTAATCGGTCTACAATTACCCAAATTGCGTCATTACCTTTTCTGGTTTTGGGTAACTTAGTAACAAAGTCCATTGTTATGAGTTCCCATTTCCATATAGGCATTTCTAATTGTTGAAGTAGACCCGAAGGTTTCTGGTGTTCTGCCTTAACTTGTGAGCAAGTAAGACACTTAGAAACATATCTAGCTATGTCCTTTTTCATACCTATCCACCAGAAATTATTTCTTAAATCTTGGTACATCTTATTGTTTCCTGGATGTATGGTATACCTAGATTTATGAGCTTCTTCTAAAATCTTATCTCTTAACTCTCCCTGCTTAGGTACCCAAATTCTTTTCTTATGGAATCTCCAAATTCCATCCTTTCCTTGCTTTAACTCTTTTATTCGTCCTTTCATTCCTTCAGCATCATCTTCGATTGCTGTTTCTTGAACTTTCTTTAATTGTTCCATTAAATCCAATTGCAGATTTAATCTAAGAGCACGAATTCGTCGTTGCTTCTTTTGATACTTACGGCTTAAGGCATCTGCGACTACATTTTCTATGGACACTACACATCGACATGCAAACAGGCCGTAATTAAAAGAAGATCGACAAGGTCTTCGAGAGCCAGTAAAGTGTAGTTTGGCGTTTTATATTTTTCATTCTTACAGAACACACATGTGACAACCCGTACCTTAGACTTCTTTAATATTGTAATGCAGCTCGTACAAACGTTATGTGATCATGTGATGTGTTTAGTTTCAATTGAATGATGACGTTTTTGTGTTGCATGAATGTTATGCGTTCATAATGTTGTGTGTTAATAATACGAGCTTGATTGTTACATGATTGTGTGTGTGTGTGTGTGTGTATATATATATATATTTATGTAGTAACCAATCGCACAAGGTGTGCTTAGTCGCACAACCTTTTGATCTCACAATACACATGAGATGTGGGCTATCCGTGGCCCAAAAAGGGGAACCCAAGAATGGGCTTCGGCCCATGTCCTTTATGCGCATACACAAGGGGTGTGTGTGTGGTTTCCTCATAATAATATCATAACACAAAAACACACCAAAACCCTAGCTTTCTCCTCTTCCTTCGATCTAGACGGCATCCCCTTTCTCTCGAGCTTTTCTCCATCCCATCTCGTGTTCGGTTAGTACATGAATACTCTTGTTTGATTTAACTTCTTCTTGTATTGGGTAATATGTTGCTATAATGTGTTGTGTGATGTATCATTGCTTGTGGTTTGATTAAGCAGGATTTGTATGATGATAGAAATTGGTTAAAGATGTTATGATAATTAGTTATTGGATCTAATCTAGAAATACAATGATGATCGATGGTTTAGGACTCGTGTGTACTAGGCACCGAAGAACTCAACATGATAATAATTGGTATTCTAGGGGAATGATTAGATGATCAATGTTGCTTGATGAATAGATGAATGGTGATTAATAGATGTTTTGCAAATTCGTGTATGATGATGATGATGATGTTAATTGTGGTTAATTCATGAATATAATTGATTGATTTGATAATCAATGTGTAACTGTTTCAATCGAATGCTTGGTGGGGGCTGAAATTGGTGGTTTGTTAGGAGGGGTGGCTATGGAAAGTTTGACTTAACAAATCTCACAATTGTTATCTTGATCGCACAAGTTCCCGTCGCACAAGGGGACTGCAATCGCACAAGCCCTGTGGATCACACAAGTAATGTGGATCGCACAAGTGATTTGGGCCGGGAGTTAATTGGGCTAGGTGCAGGGTTGGATCGCACAAGTAGTTGAACCGCAGCCCAGTGCGGATTGCACAAGGGGATAACAGTCGCACAAGCCAGTTGGGCTTGGTGCACTGTTGGGCCTTGTTGCTTCTGAATCGCACAAGGCATCGAGGCGTACAAGATAAGTAGGCCTGAATGCCTGGGCCGGATGTGACTTTGTTTTGATAACTTGAACTGTTAAGTGGAAATTGTATTGGATTTGCATGCTATGTTCCATCTGTTACGTGCTATGTGATATATCTGTTAAACACGTGTTCAATAGTAAACGAAACTGATTAGATTGATAACCATGATTAGGACGTGGTTGGTAGATCAATTGTGAACAAGTAAATTTCATTACCGGGCAACCCAAGGTGAGTTCACTGCTCTTTTCCAAGCATGCATCCGAGGGAGGGATATCGGGTAACGTTCCATGGAGGAATGCCAGGCTAATGGGATGTTGGTTATTACTCAGTTTCTATCACATAAGACCCCTTACATCTACCGATAGTTGCCGGGAAGGCAACGAGGTATTTAGTTGATAGCGCTATTAGGATTGGCACCCTCACACCGTGCCGGAAAGGACGGGCGTGAACTAATTACCTTGACCACTTGACCAATGCTTTGATAGAGGTGTGACACCTGTGTCACCATGAACACCAAACAAATGCCAAACCTATGAAACAGTGTGTTTCATACCTGGGATTTGTATAAATATGTGTATCCTTTGCACATATCAATTCTTGTTCAATTCCGAGCTTTAAATCGCTTTCTGGAAAGTTATATGCGCACTGGTGCGTAAACGTAATCAGTTTAGCGCGACAAACACTCCGGAATAGTGAAATAGGCTTAACATACTTTAAATGACCTTTACATAACTTAGAAATAAGTTTTGGAAGGCTTGGTATGGCAAAAACAAGTTTATTCAATCGCAGGGACTATTTGCGTCAAACTGCGAAACTATACCGATTCGTATAGTGTCGAACAGTCCGGAACTTGATCATAAGTTAAACATACCATATATAACCTAATCATAGCTTAGAAACAAGCTTTGAGTGGTTCGGTGTGCGAAAACATGCTTATATGATCTTACAGGGACTAAAAGTGTCAAAAACGACGTAAGTTTGCATTTTCGCGCATATCTTACGTTCTGGACACATCTGGACATCCAAAATTTTTGTACACACTAAAATATTTTTATTTTAGTGATCGCCATGCAAAAATTCCATTCGTCGTTTAATTTGGATCGATTTTGCGTTCGTTACAACCTCCGTCGTAATTAACCGAACAACGCGATTTTACGATCAAACGAACCGACATCCGAGATGTTTTTGAGCATGTTTTGAGTTCCCTATGCTTTAACTTCATTTTAGAGCCTTGAAATAAGGTTAACGGGGTTTAAACGCATCGAAAAAGGCTTTAAACGCGTGCAGGGACCATTTCTGCCATTTTTGAAACTTTGCTGAATCAGACACGCCGTAGCGTAGCGCGAGCCCTAAGGCCTATGCCGTCGCGCTACGCGAGTGCCTCATCTGGGCAGAATATGTGTTTTCAGCAACAGTTTGTAATTTCAGGGGCCAATCTTGCAATTTCTTTGTGTGGTAACCAAGTTACCACCTCTCCAAGGCTTTGCACCTGCTCCTAACACATGTATGGCTAGGATTAATGCTTAATGGCTAAGAAAAACAAGTGGAATGATCTTGTTAATCCACTACAACTATAAATAGCCATCAAGTTCACTTCATTCCATGCTCATACCTCATTCTTCTCCTCTCTAATCTGCTTTGGAGCTCTCTTCTAAGCTTTTTGGGACTTGTCTTCTTTGTAGAAAAGATAGCAAGGACTATTGTGAGCCTTCTTTCATTCTTTTTATTGCTTTTTTTCCTTATGTAGTGCAGAAAGTCAAACGTTTGGCCAACAGTTTGACTTTCGGTTTTGACCATCAATTGGTCAAGTCAAAGTTCAATTGAACTTTGAAACGTGATTGTAATCACGATAGTTATAATCCTTCGTGATTATAGCCGCTGATTACCACGTTAACTAGGTGTAGTGTCGAGTCAAAGTTTCGGTCAAAATGCGTTTTAGCACGCATTTTGCAACGGAACTACTTTAGGGTATCAAAACGCTTTGTTTTGATACCAAATCAGTAGGTTAGACATGTTTTGATATGTTTAACTCGACACTATTAGTTTAGTGCTTGTTTAGGGTCGTAAGGTAAGCGGTCTAAACAACCGCTTAGCCTTTCGAACCCGACCCATTTGGTCGATCTTTAAGATCCGACCAAGCTTAGTTAGTGATCATAGTTGCATAGGGAATAACCACTGAGGTTATACCTTATGATCACATAGGATTGGTTAGTCGTATGCTAGTTAGCTTGTATGCCCATAGGAAATGACCAAAATGCCCTTTTGAAGCTAGAATCCGTAATTTGACTATGTGAACATATTTTTGACAAGTAATCTGATTTAGTAACATGTTTAGGGATAATTGGGCATGTAAGACTTGACATAGCACATAGATTACCATCCGAACATAGTTTTACGCAAACGACGCATTATAGTGGCTTATGTTACCATAATGTGTCGAAACGGGTCAAAAGCACTTAGGTAGGCCTTCCAATCAGAATGCTAGCTCTATTAAATCATACCATATGAGTTGCAATACTCATTTGATTTATAGAACTTCATTCTATCCTATCTCCCGATTTAGGATCCGATTGTTTAACATAGTGATCCATACTAGATGCCACTTGATTCCTTGATTTCCCGAGCTTTGTTAGGACACTTAATCAAGGATACTTGCAATCTCAAGTGAGTACATAGTCCCCTCTTTTACTGTTTTCAATTGTTTTGGGGTGAAACATATATGCCTATCTGTTATTTTCCTGATTTTAAACTATATGATTACACATGCTTAATACATATTCTTTTGACAAATTAAACGATTTCCTATGGTTTAAACAGTGATTTTCCAAAACTTAATAAACAAATTGTTGGATTGTACCATTTTTATACATTCACCCAGCCGATTGGTAGTATGATATAGCGATATAGGACTAGACACCCCATTCCTGTTGTATGGAATGTCAGAAACCAAATTTTAACCAAATAGAAATTGCCTTTGTGGTGTTTCTATAGTCTCCAAAGTGTAGTTTGATACACTAAGGCTTTGTTGAATACCAAATCACACTCTCTTTGTATATGTTGATATACTACAAAAGTACAGTTTGATGTGCTCTCAAATGTGATATACCAAAGTATATTTTGATATACTAAGTACAAAATCCAACATATGTTTTAACATACTTTGTTATTTTAAACTAAAGTATATTTTGATATACTACCCAAAGCATAGTTTGATATGCTACTGTTTTCCAAAGTATAGTTTGATATACTACCAACTTTGTTATTTTAAACTAAAGTATATTTTGATATACTACCCAAAGCATAGTTTGATATGCTACTGTTTTCCAAAGTATAGTTTGATATACTACCAACTTTGTTATTTTAAACTAAAGTATATTTTGATATACTATCTAAAGCTTAGTTGATATGCTACTTTTAACCAAAGCATAGTTGATATGCTATTTACAAACCAAAGTATAATTTGATATACTACCAATACGTTTATTCTTAAACCAAAGTATATTTGAGATATACTACCGAAACTATTATTTTAATTACTAAAGTATATTTTGATATACTATCCATTTAACTATTTCAAAACTAAAGTATACTATGATATACTATTTGTACAAACTTTTCAAAACCAAAGTATATTTTTGTCTATACTATAAACCCGTTTTCCAAAACGACACATTTTCAGAAACAAAACTTTTACATTAGATTCATGGCTATTTTGAAAAACATAAAACCTTTTCTCATATTATCTAAAGCCATGAATCTAATACATAAAATCCTATGTTACTCACAGGCATTTTTATGCTGACGTACCATATTTTCATATATGTTTCAGGTACTGCTATGTGATGATTGTTGATGCACGCTACATATAGGATGGACTTGTGCCTTAGCGACTTAAAACTGAGAAACAATTATTTGTTTTATTTTAAATTGTACCAAAACATTGAATTCAATAATTCAATAAAACAAAACTATTTAATCCATGGTTATGAAACAATGATTCTGTTACAACACTCCCCGACGTTTCCGCCACGTTTTGTTGTTTTACGTGGTCGGGGTGTGACAAGAGGCATTGGGGTTTGGGCAAATACATCTAGTTACCTTGACCACTTGACCAATGCTTTGATAGAGGCATTGGGGTTTGGGCAACATCAAAACAAAACGTTGAACTGTTTTAAACACACAACTGGTAACTAAACGCGTTAACAAAACTTTGAACTCACCAGCATTGTCTGACACACTTGTCTGCATGCTTGCAGGTTGTTAGATTTCTGATTATGGACTTGCTATCTGGGAGTGCTAGAGTGGTCATGGATCGAGACTCTTGGATATATTTGATACATTGGTTTTGAACACTTACTTTGGAAACAGTTGTTTAACAATTTACTATATGCTTCCGCTGAATGCTTTCTTTGGTTAAAACTTATGACTTGGTTTTATCTTATGAAATGAATTGAATGTTTTATTTAAATGTTTATTATTGGTTCAACGTGATTGGTGGCTTGGATCCTGGTACGTCACACGTCCCGCGGTGATTCCGCATATGATATTTTGGGGGTATGACAGTTTGGTATCAGAGCCACTGGTTATAGTGAACTAGGTTTTAAAACGTTTTATAAAACCAGTCTATAACCGAACAACTTCGAAAAATTGACCATGACACTCAGCTCCAGATTGCAAGGTTCGTTCTCTGTTTACTTTATGCAATACTTGTTTGGCAGTCACACACTCATAGTTGCATGAAACAACATACTAGATACTATGGTGACATGATAGCATGATACTACTCTTCGACTTTTGAAATTTGTAATCTTGTAGTACATTCTGTTTTGCTATTCGAATGCGGGGGAAACTTTTAGCGCAAGTTAAGAGGCACTGAGATGAGCATGCAAATTGCCTTATTATTATGGGTGCACACATAATAATAACGTGAGGTGCATGTAAGTCCCAGTGAGGCTTAACGAGTGTGAGAAGGGTTCTGCTCTATTGTGTGTAAACTTGGTACTTTGTAGATCTCAATGTGATACTTGACTCTTACCCCATCTCGACTCCTAAATCCGTTCCCTCTCCTTATATAGAATCATGAGCGGACGAGGTCACGGACGTGGTCACATCGCGATGACCCAAGCTGAGCTGACAAACCTAATCAATACACGTGTGGCTGAGGCTTTGGCAGCCTACCAAGCTGGTACGAAATGTGCCAAATACTCTTTAACTTTGTGTCGCGTACACGACTCTTACCCCTGTAATGTGTTTTCTTTCGTCCAATAGGTCAGCAAAACCAAAACAATCCACCTGCTTATACGTTCAAGATGTTCATGGATTCTAAGCCACAGACCTTTAATGGGACTGAAGGGGCTGTAGGACTCCTGCGATGGTTCGAGAAGGCAGAATCAGTGTTTGCAATGTGTAATTGTACTGCTGCGGATAGAGTGAAGTATGCTACGGGCACACTCGAGGATGGTGCCCTGACATGGTGGAATGCCCAGGTTCAGCTGTTGGGCATCGAGGTGGCAAATGCCACTACTTGGGACGATTTTAAGGAGCTGATAAGGGAGGAGTATTGTCCTCGTGATGAAATACAGAAACTTGAGAATGAATATTATGATCTGAAGATGGTGGGATCTGAGATTGAGGCGTACGCTGTCACACCCCCAAAAATCCACACGCGGAGTACCACTGCATGGGGGCGTGACATGACCAGGATCAAGCCACCAATCATATTGAACAATGCAAATAGTAAATATAATTCAACCAACCAATATGAAAGGTGTTCAAAACATAAGTATAGTTTCAATGTTAAGCGGAAGCATAAAGTAAAACCCAACATCAGTAATAGGTTTAGAATGTTATAAATGTTTTAATAAAGCATCCACGATCCTTGTCCACAACGACCGCGCCTCCCAGTGCAAGCTCCATTAGTACCTATTGACCTGCAAGGCATGCAACAACGAGTCAACAAACTAGTTGAGCGAGTTCACAGTTGGTTGTTTAGTTATAGTGTTCGTTTCGTAAATCGTATGTTTGTTTAGTAAACCGTGTATCGTATATAGTTGTATCGCGGCCCTCCAGGCATGTTTGCGAAGATTAGTGGGAGTTTCCCATGTATTGTAGACTAGTTATATTTGTATCGCGGCCCTCCAGGCATGTGTGCGAAGTTTAGTATTAGTATCGCGGCCATTCCAGGCATGTGTGCGAAGATTCGTATTCGTATCGCGGCCATTCCAGGCATGTGTGCGAAGAGTAGTATTTGTATCACTAGTCTAGCAGTATCTATAAGTGACCTTCCCCTAACGAGGTTAGTGATCCGTAATTCCAAATAACAATGTAAGTGCAAATAATCATTCAATCCCATTCCCTACCCCGGGAATCCCATGCCTTGGTAAGAGTGTGAACTCACCTTGGTTTGCTCGGCAGATAAACAAAAGGTCACTTGAGCTGTATGTGGTCAACCACGTCCTAACATGGTTACCATACAAGTCAAGTCTATGGTTTAAGTAGTGCGCGTATATGATCTACACGTATTCTAACAAGTTGTGTACAAGTATTGATCATGGCATACATGTATAATCATGGCAGTTAACAGTTCATACGAGTTCAACAGAAGAAATCACATAACAAACAAAGCCCAAGTATGCAGCCCAAATACACAAGCTTAAAACAATGATAGTCCGAACCGGAAGTATGACTATGTGGTCTCGAGTCGAGACTAGGGATCCCGAGTCGAGACTGTGCGGTCTCGAGTTGTAGCCTACGAGTTCTCGAGTCGCAACTGAGGAGGTCCCGGGTCATACGTTCATCACTCGAGACTAAGCGGTCTCGAGTCATGTCTCGAGTCGCAACCAGACTCGCAACATGATCTCGAGTCATGCTGTTTTTGTGCTGATGTGGTGTGGTCTCGAGTCGAGACTGTGGGTTCTCGACTCGCAACCCGTGTCGAGATCATGAATGTAACAGATTTCCTGATTTCCTTAATTGCAGCTCATTAATCCCGTAACATTTGCTAACAGTTTTGGCAGTTTCAATTTAGATCAAATCAACAATTTTCCAGTAATCATGCAAATTCATAATACCTTAATCATCATCTATCAAAACGATCAATTAACATCCCGAAACATTGAATCGGATCACACAAGTGAGTGGTTTCAAATACTAACATGCAGCCCTAGTTCTTATGTTCATCAAGCCAATAATACAACACAACTTATATTCAAAAATTATTAATCCGTTAACATATAATCGGTCTTAGATCATCACAATAGCATACAAACATATCAACAATTAAATCATGAAATCATCAATTATCAACACCCTATATTAACCGATTGTTTTACATGCATAATTCGATTTGCACGAGCACTCAAACTAGTTTCATCATACCACATATATACTATCATGAAACCCTAGTTCATCACAAAGCTACGTGACATCAAAAGCATAGCAAACGATCAAGAATTAACACTAACCAGGAAGCCGAGAAGACTAGATTGCTCGAGTTGGGTGGCTTCGGGTGGGGGGGGGGGTTGCCGTCGCACAAAGGGAGAGAAGAGGAGAGAGCTTAGGGTTTTGTGTGTTCTTGTTTTGCAAGCAAATGAGAAAACTAAACCCCCTAAAGGTTCATGTATGTGCATAAGGAGTGGGCCGAACCCATTAATGAGCTGCCCTTGGTCTCGAGTCGGCCAAGTATAGTGAGCCGAGAGAGATAGGTGTACGGCCCAAAAGGGCTTGTGCGATTAGGACAAGTGTTATGCAACTACACTTGTAGCATTCACATAAAATCACGTAGCACATAATATAACAACGTCGTAACATACATTGAAATCAAGCACATCAATAAATCAAGTAACGTTTACACAAGTTGCGTCAAAACACAAAGAAAGGTTCTGGAATACGGGTTGTCACATTATCCCCAAGTTGAAAGAAATTTCGTCCCGAAATTTGGTACGTACTCACTGAGGAAGCTAGTTAAGTTGCATGGTTTTCCTGGTTTTCCTGGGGTGTCACATCCTCCCCCCGTTGGTTTGGAATTTCGTCCTGAAATTCCGTAGTAGCATCAGCCTCAGTAGTGGTTGTACTATTCGCGAACAATTGGGGACACTTTTGTTTCATTTGTTCTTCGCGTTCCCAGGTGAACTCTGGGCCACGACGGGAGTTCCAACGAACTCGAACAAGAGGTATTCTGGTGTGCTTGAGGACCTTAACATCCCGGTCCATGATTTCAACAGGTTCCTCGACGAAATGTAACTGTTCGTCGATAGTGAGTTCCTTCAAAGGAACTATGAGGGTCTCATCTGACAGACACTTCTTCATATTTGACACGTGGAAAACGTTGTGAACTACACCGAGTTCTGCTGGTAGGTTTAGTTTGTAGGCCACTTTGCCTATTCTTTCTATGATTTCTAACGGTCCGACATACCGCGGATTGAGCTTGCCTCGTTTGCCAAAACGAACTACACCTTTCCAAGGTGAGACTTTGAGTAGCACTTGATCCCCAACCTGGAACTCGAGTGGTTTCCTACGCTGATCAGCGTAGCTTTTCCGACGGTCGCAAGCTGCCGCCATTCGTTGCCGTAACTGAGCAATTCTTTCCGTTGCGTCTACCATAAGTTCTGGACCAGTAATCTGACTATCACCCACCTCTGCCCAACAAAGAGGTGATCGGCATGTATGCCTGTACAATGCCTCAAATGGAGCAGCTTGAATGCTGGTGTGGTAGCTGTTAATATATGAAAATTCTACTAATGGTAGATGCTTTTCCCAGCTGTTGCCAAAGTCAATAACACATGCCCTAAGCATGTCTTCGAGGGTTTGGACAGTATGTTCAGACTGTCCATCCGTCTGAGGGTGATAAGCCGTGCTCATGTCTAATCGCGAGCCAAAAGCTTTGTGCATTGCTTGCCACAGTTCCGAAGTAAAACGTGCATCACGATCAGAGATAATAGAGGTTGGCACCCCGTGCCTCGAAACAACTTCCTTGATATATACATCTGCTAGAGTGGAGAACTTATCCGTTTCCTTGATAGCCAAGAAGTGTGCAGACTTTGTGAGTCGATCCACGATCACCCAAATAGTATCGTTCCCACGCTGGGATCTAGGTAGGCCAGTAACAAAATCCATGGAAATTTCCTCCCATTTCCATTGTGGTATCTTGGGTTGCTGAAGTAGGCCCGATGGTTTCTGATATTCTGTCTTGACTCTTGCACAAGTCAAACATTTGCCGACGTAAGTTGCGATGTGGGCTTTCATGCTAGGTCACCAATATGTAGTTCTGAGATCGTGGTACATTTTATCCGAACCTAGATGTACCGAGTAGCGAGACTTATGGGCTTCATCCATTACAAGCTCGCGTAAGTTGCCATATAGTGGGACCCAGATACGCCCAGTTACATAATAGGCGCCGTCTTCCTTCAGTTCTAATCGTTGCCGTGAACCACGTAAAGGTTCAGCCCTGGCATTTTCTGGTTTCAATGCTTCTACCTGAGCATTTCGTATCTGTGCAGGAAGACTAGACTGAATGGTAAGTTGTAGTGCTCGCACGCGTCTAGGTGCGGTATCCTTTCGACTGAGGGCGTCGGCCACAACATTGGCTTTGCCCGGATGGTACTTGATGGCACATTCGTAATCGTTTAGTAGTTCGACCCATCGGCGTTGACGCATATTCAATTCCTTCTGCTTGAAGATATGCTCGAGACTCCTATGATCGGTGTAGATTGTGCACTTGGTACCGTATAGGTAATGTCGCCATATCTTAAGCGCTAAAACTACGGCTCCCAACTCTAAATCATGCGTAGTGTAATTTCGTTCGTGAACTTTAAGTTGGCACGAAGCATAGGCAATGACTTTATCCCGTTGCATCAATACACAACCAAGACCCTGAATTGAGCCGTCGCAGTAGACCACAAATTCGTCTGTGCCCTCTGGCAATGAAAGAATAGGTGCGCTGCAGAGTCTATCCTTTAAGTGCTGAAAAGTTGTTTCATGTGTATTGCCCCAACGATAAGTAACACCTTTCTGTGTCAGTAATGTAAGCGGTTGTGCAATCTTTGAGAAGTCTTTGATGAACCGTCTGTAATAACCCGCCAAACCCAAGAATTGGCGTATTTCCGTTGGTGTACGCGGTGCAGGCCAGTTCCTGATCGAGTCTACCTTGGATGGATCAACATGAATCCCATCCTTGTTTACCACATGGCCTAGAAAGTGGACTTCACGAAGCCAGAAGTCGCATTTCGAAAACTTGGCGTATAACTGTTCTGTTCGGAGGAGCTTCAAAATAAGTCGTAATTGCTGCTCGTGTTCCTCCTGACTCTTAGAGTAGATCAGGATGTCGTCGATGAAGACAATCACAAACTTGTCCAAGTAAGGTTTGCACACCCTGTTCATAAGATCCATAAAGACCGCAGGCGCGTTTGTTAACCCGAATGGCATAACTAGAAACTCGTAATGGCCGTAGCGAGTTCTGAATGCTGTTTTGGAGACGTCCTCATCCCGGACTCTCAACTAATGGTAACCTGACCTCAGATCAATCTTCGAGTAGTAGCTCGACCCTTGTAACTGGTCGAATAAGTCATCAATACGTGGCAGAGGATAGCGATTCTTCACGGTCACCTTGTTGAGTTCACGGTAATCTATGCACATCCTGAAGGTACCATCTTTCTTCTTCACAAATAATACTAGAGGAAAATCGTGTATAATCATGGCAGTTAACAGTTCATACGAGTTCAACAGAAGAAATCACATAACAAACAAAGTCCAAGTATGCAGCCCAAATACACAAGCTTAAAACAGTGATAGTCCGAACCAGAAGTATGACTATGTGGTCTCGAGTCGAGACTAGGGATCCCGAGTCGAGACTGTGCGGTCTTGAGTTGTAGCCTACGAGTTCTCGAGTCACAACTGAGGAGGTCTCGGCTCATGCGTTCATCACTCGAGACTAGGCGGTCTTGAGTCATGTCTCGAGTCGCAACCAGACTCGCAACCATGATCTCGAGTCATGCTGTTTTTGTGCTGATGTGGTGTGGTCTCGAGTCGAGACTGTGGGTTCTCGACTCGCAACCCGTGTCGAGATCATGAATGTAACAGATTTCCTGATTTCCTTAATTGCAGCTCATTAATCCCGTAACATTTGCTAACAGTTTTGGCAGTTTCAATTTAGATCAAATCAACAATTTTCCAGTAATCATGCAAATTCATAATACCTTAATCATCATCTATCAAAATGATCAATTAACATCCCGAAACATTGAATCGGATCACACAAGCGAGTGGTTTCAAATACTAACATGCAGCCCTAGTTCTTATGTTCATCAAGCCAATAATACAACACAACTTATGTTCAAAAATTATTAATCCGTTAACATGTAATCGGTCTTAGATCACCACAATAGCATACAAACATATCAACAATTAAATCATGAAATCATCACTTATCAAGACCCTATATTAACCGATTGTTTTATATGCATAAGTCGATTTGCACGAGCACTCAAACTAGTTTCATCATACCACATATTTACTATCATGAAACCCTAGTTCATCACATAGCAACGTGACATCAAAAGCATAGCAAACGATCAAGAATTAACACTAACCAGGAAGCCGAGAAGACTAGATTGCTCGAGTTGGGTGGCTTCGGGTGGGGGGAGGGCTGCCGTCGCACAAAGGGAGAGAAGAGGAGAGAGCTTAGGGTTTTGTGTGTTCTTGTTTTGCAAGCAAATGAGAAAACTAAACCCCCTAAAGGTTCATGTATGTGCATAAGGAGTGGGCCGTACCCATTAATGGGCTGCCCTTGGTCTTGAGTCGGCCAAGTATAGTGAGCCGAGAGAGATAGGTGTATGGCCCAAAAGGGCTTGTGCGATTAGGACAAGTGTTATGCAACTACACTTGTAGCATTCACATAAAATCACGTAGCACATAATATAACAACGTCGTAACATACATTGAAATCAAGCACATCAATAAATCAAGTAACGTTTACACAAGTTGCGTCAAAACACAAAGAAAGGTTCTGGAATACGGGTTGTCACATTATCCCCAAGTTGAAAGAAATTTCGTCCCGAAATTTGGTACGTACTCACTAAGGAAGCTAGTTAAGTTGCATGGTTTTCCTGGGGTGTCACATACGCGAAACGATCACATGAGTTGGCGATCATGTGTCCGAACTTGTCCCGACCTCCGCATCGAAGAATTGAACTGTTTATCAAGGGATTAGCTCCTCGAGTGAAAGGCTTGGTTACTGCGGCGAACCTCAACAACTTAACTCAGATTGTTCGTTTGGCTCACAAAATCACCGATCAGGAGGTGGAGAGTGGTTCGTTACCACCGCGTGTTTCCGCCACTACTGCTGCTACAACCACAGCTACTGCGCCTGTTAGTGATAACAAGCGGAAATGGAGCGACGCTTACAAGCCAACCAGTGTCAGCCAATCTCAGAAAAGGCCCGACAACAGCAACAACCGCAGTTTCAGTCAGTCGTCTTCAGTTAATCAAGGCCAGGGCAGCAATCAGAATCAGGGCTCCTATGTTGGGAAGAAGCCACAATACAACAAGTGTGGCTATCATCATTATGGGCAGTGTGTCCGGGCATGCCGTAGGTGCGAAAAGGTGGGCCATGAGGCCAAAGACTGTAGAGCCCCACAGCCAAAGCAGCAGCAGCAGCAAAACCAGCAGTACCAGTGGCAGCAAAGGCAACAACCCCATCAGAATCAGGGCTTTAAAAAGGGGTGTTACCAGTGTGGGGATGAGGGCCACTTCAAGCGGGATTGCCCTCAGCTGAATCAGAATGCCAACAACAACAATGTTGGGAACAACAACAATGGAACAATGGGGGAAATGGTGCTCGTGGAAGGGTATTCACGATCGGTGCTGGTGATGCTAGGAACGACGGCAACGTCGTGACTGGTACGTTTTCTGTGAATAATCTTATTGCTTCTGTGTTATTTGATTTCGGTGCCGTTTGGAGTTATGTGTCCCTAGGTTTTAGTCAGCGATTAGGGTTAACTCCAACACCTTTAGAGGTTAAGCATGTAGTAGAATTAGCGGACGGTAAAATGATAGAAGCTTTACATGTCCTTTTTGGGTGTAAACTAGACCTCGTGGGTCAAGTGTTTGATATTGATCTCCTTCCTGTTACCCTTGGTAGTTTCGATATAGTGGTTGGTATGGATTGGCTGTCTAAGCACCAAGCTGAGATTTCGTGTAAGGAGAAGATTGTGCGTATCCCTATCCCTGGTGGGGTGCCGTTGTCGGTTCAAGGGCATCGCAGTGGTGCAATGGTTGGTATTATTTCAGCTATGCAAGCGCAGAAATGTCTAAGAAAGGGATATCCTTCTATTTTGGCACTTGTCACTGACACTCCGTCAGAGGAAAGAAAGATCGAGGATTTGCCAGTAGTACGTGAATTCGCTGACGTATTTCCTGAGGAGCTTCCTGGTTTACCTCCTCACCATCAAGTGGAATTTCAGATTGACCTTGCACCGGGAGCAGCCCCGATAGCTCGTGCTCCTTATTGTCTAGCACTTGGAGAGTTGCAGGAGTTGTCCAATCAACTGCAAGAGTTATTGGACAGAGGCTTTATTCGACCCAGTTCTTCGCCTTGGGGAGCCCCAGTTCTGTTCGTGAAAAAGAAAGACGGGTCACTTCGCATGTGTATCGATTATCAGGAACTCAACAAGGTGACTGTCAAGAACCGTTATCCATTGCCATGCATCGATGACTTGTTTGACCAGCTGCAAGGGTCAAGTTTTTATTCAAAGATAGACTTACGGTCGGGCTATCATCAGATGAGGGTCCGAGAGGAGGATGTTCCTAAAACGGCTTTTCGAACGTGTTATGGACACTATGAGTTTTTGGTTATGCCGTTTGGGTTGACGAACGCGCCAGCAGTCTTCATGGACCTCATGAACCATGTATGCAAACCGTATCTCGACGATTTTGTCATAGTGTTTATTGATGACATTTTAATCTACTCGAAGAGCAAGAAGGACCATGAGCGGCATCTGCGTCTTATTTTGGAACTCCTGAAGAAGGAGCAACTCTATGCAAAGTTTTCTAAGTGTGACTTCTGGATTCGAGAGGTACACTTCCTTGGACACATAGTAAATGAATCAGGAATACACGTGGATCCAGCTAAGATTGATGCTGTCAAGAATTGGGCGGCACCAAAGAATCCTTCAGAGGTGCGACAATTTCTTGGTCTCGTTGGGTATTATCGCAGATTTATCAAGGATTTCTCGAAGATCGCTCAACCTCTCACCTCGTTGACACAAAAGGTGTGGTGTACTCTTGGGGAACGAAATAGGAGGAAGCTTTCCAGTTGTTGAAACAGAAACTCTGTAGTTCACCGATTTTGTCCCTACCAGATGGTACATAAGATTTTGTGGTATACTTTGACGCCTCTATTCAGGGTCTTGGATGTGTGTTGATGCAACGCAACAATGTGATAGCTTATGCTTCTCGACAGTTGAAGGTTCACGAGAAGAATTATACGACGCACGACTTGGAATTGGGAGCCGTAGTGTTTGCGCTCAAAATATGGAGGCATTACTTGTACGGTACTAAATGTACTATTTATACCGACCACAAAAGCCTTCAGCATATATTCGACCAGAAGGAACTGAACATGCGACAACGTCGATGGGTAGAACTTTTGAACGACTATGATTGTGCAATCAAGTATCATCCGGGTAAGGCTAACGTCGTAGCAGATGCCCTCAGTCGGAAAGAAACGAGACCAAAGCGTGTTCGCGCTCTGCAGCTCACCATTCATTCTAACCTACCTGATCAGATTCGTTCTGCACAAACTGAAGCGCTGAAAGAGGAAAACATCGAAGCAAAATATTTAAGGGGCATGGAAAAGCAACTTGTAAAGAGATCGGATGGTATTTACTACTTCATGGAGCGTGTATGGATTCCTTTGTTTGGTGACCTCAGAGAACTTGTGATGGATGAAGCGCACAAGTCTCGATACTTTGTACATCCAGGTTCGGATAAGATGTATCAGGATCTCAAGGTTATGTATTGGTGGCCGAAGATGAAAGCTCACATCGCGACTTACGTGAGTAAGTGTTTGACCAGCTCAAAAGTTAAAGTGGAATATCAGAAACCGTCTGGATTGCTGCAACAACCAGAAATACCCATGTGGAAATGGGAGCAAATCGCAATGGATTTTGTTACTGGGTTACCTAGAACTCAAAGTGGGAACGATACCATTTGGGTGATCGTTGATCGTCTCACGAAGTCAGCGCACTTCCTGGCAATCAAGGAAACAGATAAGTTCTCACGACTAGCTGTTGTCTATCTCAAGGAAGTGGTTTCTAGGCACGGGGTGCCTACATCTATCATCTCTGATCGTGACCCGCATTTCATTTCAGATTTGTGGTAGTCGATGCACAAATCGTTTGGTTCGCAACTCAGCATGAGTACTGCCTATCACCCGCAGACGGATGGTCAGAGTGAGCAAACCATCCAAACACTAGAAGACACGCTGCGGGCGTGTGTTATCGATTTTGGCAAGGGTTGGGAGAAACACTTGCCTTTGGTGGAGTTTTCTTACAGTAATAGCTACCATACCAGCATACAGGCAGCTCCATTCGAAGCATTGTACGGCTGAGGTGGGTGACAGCCAGGTCACAGGCCCTGAACTTGTGTTGGAAACTTCAGAAAAGATTGTGCAGATCAGGAACCATATGGCGGCGGCGCATGACCATCAGAAAAGCTATGCTGATAAGCGTAGGAAACCTTTGGAATTTGAAGTTAATGATCGCGTCATGTTGAAGGTCTCACCCTGGAAGGGTGTGGTGCATTTTGGAAAATGCGGCAAGCTCAACCCTCGTTATGTTGGGCCATTTAAAATTCTGGAGCGAATTGGTAAAGTGGCCTACAAATTAGAGTTACCTGCTGAGTTAGGTAATGTCCATGATGTGTTCCATGTGTCGCAATTGAAGAAGTGTTTGTCCGATGAAACACTGGTGGTACCGTTTCAAGAGCTGAAGATCGACGACAAGTTGTAGTTTGTCGAAGAACCAATAGAAATTATGGACCGGGAGGTCAAGGTCCGTAAGCACAGCCGTATTCCGATTGTGAGGGTTCATTGGAACTCAAGACGTGGACCAGAGTTCACATGGGAACGCGAGGATTAGATGAAGCTTAAGTACGCACATTTATTCCCAAAGGACAAGTCCAAGCCTGGCAAGTCTAAATCTAGTGCAACTAGTGAATTTCGGGACAAAATTCCCATTCAAGTTGGGGATGATGTGGCACCCGCGGAAAATCCACAGTCATCTAAATCCATCACTTCACTCCTCTACGACTGCTTGTCAAATTTTGGGATGAAATTTCTTTCAAGTTGGGGATGATGTGACAACCCGTACATTAGACTTCCTTAATATTGTAATGCAGCTCGTATAAACGTTATGTGATCATGTGATATGTTTAGTTTCAATTGAATGATGACGTTTTTGTGTTGCATGAATGTTATGCGTTCATATTTGTGTGTGTTTATGTGTTCAAGTTACCGCAGCACTCGCAGCTGCCCAGGCAGGAGGTGTAACCTGCCATCACCACTACTCTAGGATCTTTAGATCCTACTTGTGCTCAAGTATGTTTACTCTTACGCACACGACAGGTCAACACGCTCAGCCACCTGTCTGCACATTCAAGAACTTCATAGATTGTCGACCAAGCACGTTCAGTGGCACGGAAGGAGCAGTGGGACTACTCCATTGGTTTGAGAAGCTCGAGTCAGTATTCGAAATGTGTGAATGCCCTGAGGCTCGCCGGGTGAAGTACGCCATTGGCACTCTCGAAGGAATAAGCGCTAACTTGGTGGAACGCGCAAGTACAGATCCTAGGGTTGGCAGCTGCTAACGCCACACCTTGGGAAGATTTCAAGGAACTGATCAAACGAGAATACTGCACACGCGATGACATCCACAAGTTGGAAGTGGAGCTTTATCATGTGAAGATGACGGGGTCAGAGATTGAAGCTTATACGAAACGGTCGAACGAACTGGCCATCTTGTGTCCAACCATGGTGGACCCTCCGATCAAGCGTATCGAATTGTACCTCAAGGGTCTAGCCTCAGAGATTCAAAGTTATGTGACATCGGCCAACCTTGCTACTATCCAGGATGTTACTCATCTTGCTCATCGCCTCACAGGTCAGGCAGTGGAACAGAACAAGCTGCCTAGACGCATTGGTGCTACTACTACTACTTCTGCTATTCCCAGTGACAACAAGAGAAGGTGGGTTGGAACCTTCAGCAAGGGTTCAACTTCAGTTCAGTCTCAGGCACGGCAGCGAAAGATGGATGACTATCAGAGCACTGGTCATCAATCTTCTGGTAGTCAAGGTTTGTAACCTCGTCTTAGTTGGTCAGACATTCTCCATCAACCTCATTCCCTAGTCTTGGGTAGTTTCGACATCGTCATTGGGATGGATTGGTTATCCCAACAGCAAGCGGAGATCCTATGCAAAGAAAAGATTGTTTGTATTCCCCGTTCTGGTCAAAAACCTCTCGAAGTTCAAGGCGACAAAAGTGGTGCTGTAGTGGGCATCATCTCCTTCCTTAAGGCCCAGAAGTGTTTGTGAAAGGGCCACACTGCTATGTTAGCACTTGTTACTGACGCATCATTGAGAGAGGAAAGAATAGAGGATATTCCAGTTGTACGCGAATTTCCTCAAGTGTTTCCTGAAGATTTACCTGGTCTATCGCCTCATCGCCAGGTCGAGTTTCAAATCGAGCTAGCTCCAGGAGCAGCACCTATAGCTCGCGCACCGTATCGTTTAGCTCCAACTGAACTGGAAGAACTTTCAAAGCAACTACAAGAGCTCTTGGATAAGGGCTTTATTCGTCCAAGCTCTTCGCCTTGGGGAGCTCTAGTACTATTCGTGAAAAAGAAGGATGGCACTTTCAGGATGTGCATCGACTATCGCGAATTGAACAAGGTCACAGTGAAGAACCGCTATCCTCTTCCACGCATTGACGACTTATTCGACCAGTTGCAAGGGTCGAGTTACTATTCCAAGATTGATCTAAGGTCAGGGTATCATCAGCTGAGAGTCCGGGATGAGGACGTCTCCAAGACAGCATTCAGAACTCGCTACGGACACTACGAGTTTCTGGTCATGCCATTTGGGCTTACGAACGCGCCTGCAGTTTTCATGGATCTTATGAACAGGGTGTGCAAACCCTATCTTGACAAGTTCGTCATTGTCTTCATCGACGACATTCTGATCTACTCCAAGAGTCAGGAGGAACACGAGCAGCATCTACGACTTATCTTGGAACTCCTTCGAAAGGAGCAACTGTACGCCAAGTTTTCAAAATGCGACTTCTGGCTTCGTGAAGTCCACTTTCTAGGCCATGTGGCAAACAAGGATGGGATTCATGTTGATCCATCTAAGGTAGACTCGATCAGGAACTGGCCTGCACCTCGTACACCAACGGAAATACGCCAATTCTTGGGTTTGGCGGGGTACTACAGACGATTCATTAAAGACTTTTTGAAGATCGCACAGCCGCTTACAATGTTGACACAGAAAGGTGTTACCTATCGTTGGGGTAATACACAAGAAACGGCTTTTCAGTATCTGAAGGATAGACTATGCAGCGCACCTATTCTCTCATTACCAGAGGGCACGGATGATTTTGTAGTCTATTGTGACGCATCGATACAGGGGCTTGGTTGTGTATTGATGCAGCGTGATAAAGTTATTGCCTACGCTTCACGGCAACTCAAAGTTCATGAACGGAACTACACGACGCACAATTTAGAGCTGGGAGCTGTTGTTTTCGCGCTCAAGATATGGCGACACTACCTGTACGGTACCAAGTGCACTATTTACACCGATCACAGGAGTCTCGAGCATATCTTCAAGCAGAAGGAATTGAACATGCGTCAACGACGATGGGTCGAGTTACTTACTGATTACGAATGCGCCATCAAGTACCATCAAGGCAAAGACAATGTTGTGGTTGACGCTCTCAGTTGAAAAGACACTCTACCTAGGCGTGTACGAGCTTTGCAGCTTACTATTCAGTCTAATCTTCCTGCACAGAAACGAGATGCTCAGGTAGAAGCATTGAAACCAGAACACGTAAGGGCTGAAGCCTTACGTGGCTCAAGACAACGGTTAGAACAGAAGGAAGACGGCGCCTACTATGTAACAGGACGTATTTGGGTCCCACTATATGGCGGTCTAGGGGAACTTGTGATGGATGAAGCTCACAAGTCTCGCTACTCGGTACATCCAGGTGCGGACAAAATGTATCACGATCTTAGAACTACATACTGGTGGCCTAGCATGAAGGCCCACATAGCAACTTACGTCGGCAAGTGTTTCACTTGTGCGAGGGTCAAGACAGAGTACCAGAAACCCTCAGGCCTACTTCAACAACCAAAGATACCACAGTGGAAATGGGAAGAAATTTCCATGGATTCTGTTACTGGCCTACCTAGATCCCAGCGTGGGAATGATACTATCTGGGTGATCGTAGATCGACTCACAAAGTCTGCTCATTTCTTGGCTATCAAAGAAATGGATAAGTTTTCTACCTTAGCAGACGTCTACTTGAAAGAAGTTGTTTCGAGGCACGGAGTGCCAACCTCTATTATTTCGGATCGGGATGCACGATTCACTTCAGAACTATGGCAAGCAATGCACAAAGCTTTTGGCTCTCGATTAGACATGAGCACAGCTTATCACCCTCAGACGGATGGGCAGTCTGAGCGCACGATTCAAACCCTAGAAGACATGCTTCGGGCATGTGTTATTGATTTCGGCAACAGCTGGGAAAAGCATCACCCGTTAGTGGAGTTTTCATACAACAACAGTTACCACACCAGCATACAGGCCGCTCCATTCGAGGCATTGTACGGACGTAAATGTCGGTCACCTCTCTGTTGGGCAGAGGTAGGGGATAGTCAGATTACAGGTCCAGAAATGGCAGTTGACGCTACTGAACGAATAGCACAGATACGACAACGCATGGCGGCAGCTCGTGATCGCTAGAAAAGCTACGTTGATAAACGCAGAAAACCGCTCGAATTCCAAGTTGGGGATCGAGTGCTACTCAAAGTCTCACCCTGGAAGGGTGTGGTTCGATTTGGTAAACGGGGCAAGCTCAATCCACGGTATGTTGGACCGTTCGAAATCACTGAAAGAATAGGCAAAGTGGCCTACAGGCTAAACCTACCAGCTGAACTCGGTGCAGTTCACAACGTATTCCACGTGTCGAATCTGAAGAAGTGTCTGTCAGATGAGACCCTCATAGTTCCTTTTAAGGAACTCACTATCGACGAGCGGTTGCAGTTCGTCGAGGAACCAGTTGAAATCACGGACCGGGATGTCAAGGTCCTCAAGAACACTAGAATACCTCTTGTACGAGTTCGTTGGAACTCCCGTCGTGGCCCAGAGTATACTTGGGAACGAGAAGATCAAATGAAACTCAAGTATCCCCAATTATTCGGAAACCGTGCAACCACCACTGAGGCTGAAGCTACTACTGCAGAATTTCAGGACGAAATTCCAAATCAACGGGGGGATGATGTGACACCCCAGGAAAACCAGTAAACGATGCAACTTACCTAGCTTCCTCAGTAACCGCATGCTAAATTTCGGGACGAAATTTCTTTCAAGTTGGGGATAATGTGACAACCCGAACTTTCAAAGTTAATGTCATTTAGCTTAGCGATTCTAAACCCTCTTTATTTCTCTCATTATGCATTGCTTGAATTAGACATGTTAAATGTTTTGTGTTAAATCTGTTAAACGTAAACGCAACTTTGGGCTGCACGCACACACACACTTGTTACCCCTTATGTATTTCGGACCACACTTGTGTCAAACCCAATTCACTCAAGCCCAAGTCATCACATGTATTATTCAGCCAAAACCAAACGTGAGAATTAGAATCTAAACCAACACATGTGGGTTCGGCCCACACTCGTACCGAATTGTTATAAGTACACATTCATACATCTTTTTCATCATCACAAGAAATAAAACTCAAAACCAAAAACAAACCCTACCTATTTCCTTGTTGTGTACGGCAGTGGAAGACCCCCTCCCCCAGTTCGAGACATCATTCCGTTGAATCTTGTGTGCGGTTAGTAAATCTCTAATTACGTTAATCCCTACTTGATGGTTTCTTTATGTGATTTTGATTAGCAAAAAGTATTATGATATGTGATCATGTATCAATCTGTATAGACTAAAGCATAATCTTAGAATTTGTTCATGAATGTTATTAGATCTGATATATATATTGATGTGCTGTTAAAAAAATTGTTGTGGCTCGACATTGTGTTTATAATAGTGATAGTGTGATGCTGAGATTAATTGATTTTTTTCTTTAATGATACTATGAATATAGGGGGATAGGTGGAACCGATTATTTGAGTTATAGCATACTGGTTCGATGGGCCACACACGTGCACACTTCCTGAATTAATACCGGGCCGCACAACTTTAATAACTTTTCTCTCGGCCCAATACTGATGTACATTAAGAAGTCCAGCAAGATAATATTTTGAGTATAGTTGTCGGCCCTGATTGCATTTATTGTCAAGAGGTTTGTTCCTTATCACGTCAATTTATGACATTAGATGTCAGGCTTTCATGTGATTTTATTCGCCCAAGACATTATCATCTTTGGTGGCATCTATTATCATGACCACGTGACTTCGGGGAAAATAATAAGTCATGTGTGGGGCTTTTGTTTCAAAGGAAATAAAGATTAAATAAAAGGTCAACACACAACATCAAGGGGGCGGCTGGCTTGAGCACGTGGACTAAAGGGTTGAGAAAATTCGTGGATGATAACTGTTAATAGAAGGTTTTTTTTTTTAGGTGGGTTTTATGGGGGGTACAAATGATCATACATAGGGTACAACCTATTCTCAAGGTGAAATGATCTGAAATAAGGATATTATATGTGTAGTAATACATGTCGCACACTGAACCTGAAATAAGGATATTATATGTGTAATAATTCTATATCTATGTTTTCATTTCTTTTGTTAAATAATGCATTTGGTCGCACAATATTTTTGAAGCAAACAATCAGGAAAAGTTTTGTCAGGAGACTTATGGATAGCACACTTAAACATCGGGCCCCACCCCTTGCTTTAAGTTGAAACCATTTTCGTCGCACACTTCCTCCATGATCGCACAACCATTTTGTTAGTCATATGTTGGGCCATTAAGGGTCTTTATTAGGCTCGTATTGTATTTGGGGCCACTCACAAACCCAAAAGCTATTGAACATACACTCAAGAGTTTTGTCCAAAATTTTAGCCGCACACTAATTGGATCACGTTCACGATCTCTATTTTAAATTGCACACTTATGAACACGAATCATACATGTTGGTTGACTCACATACTTGATTTATAATCGCACACTCACTAACAGACCGCACAGTATATTGGGAATCATATGTGCATGAATGTATAATATTTGTATGTGTGCTATATGCTAAATACTTGTATACGTGATACTTGTGCTACGCGTCAAATACGTGTATACGTGCCGTTATCTGAATATGAACCTAATGAAACGTGGTAACTATAATAGGACGTGATTGACTAAAGAGTTTTAACAAGTAAACTATCTGCCGGGCAAACCAAGGTGAGTTCACACTCTTACTAAGGCATGGGATTCCCAGGGCTTGGGAATGGGATTGAAGGAATAAGGTTGAATAGATTCGTACAGACACTGTTACTAGACTACCATACCATCGTCCTCGGTTGTGCAGGACACATACGTAAAACCTACGTATACTTATGCTACTCACTGTCCTCAGGTTGCAAAGGACACTCACGTAAAACCTACGTGAACTTATACTCACTACTGCCTCGGTTGTGTCAGGCACTTACGTAAAACCTACGTAAACCCCCCGCGTACCCCTATCCTCGGTTGTGAAGGATACTTACGTAAAACCTACGTAAACTTGTACGTATTACTGTTCTCGGGATGTGTAGAACACTTATGGTTACGAATAGTCTAGTGGTTATACAACATGGGAAGCCCCCACCAATAGAACGTATTATCGGCCCAGTAGAGCCACATGTTACAAACGAACTTACTATTACGCATTTACTTTCTGTGAACTCGCTCAACTAGTTGTTGATCCTCTGTTACATGCCTTGCAGGACGTTAGATACATGGAGCTTGCACAGGGAGGAGCTGGTCGTTGTGGGCTTGAATCGCGATTGTTTCGTTAAACACTTATGACATTTCATACTTATTTATGTTGGGTTTTATTTATACGCTTCCGCTAAACAGTGACAACATACTTATATTTTGAACACCTTTCATATTGGTGGTTGAACGGCATTTACTTTTATATAATAATTACATGTTCAATATGATTGGTGGCTTGATCCTGGTCAATCACGCTCCCAAGCGGTGATACTCCGCAGGTGGATTTTGGGGGTGTGACAGATTGGTATCAGAGCCATTGGTTATAGAGAACTTGGTTTTAATATGGGAAAACGTTTTTATTAAAACCAGACTATAACCAGTACAGTGCTCAACGATCCACAACGACGCTTCGCTCCACGTTCAAGACTCAACATCCTAGGTAATAAGGTTTATGTTTATTGCCTACTTGCTAGAATTACATAGAACTTTACTCTTGGTATGCTTAGATTACATTGCTCACTATTTGTTATTGCTTGAGAACACCTGTGTGCTTACACTCTTCTGTCATCGCACTATTCGCGAACATCTCCCACTCATGTTCTCCTTGATATCAAGATCATGGGTGGACGCGTTAACCTAACTCAAGCCCAGTTGGCGGCTTCGATCACTGAACAAGTTACCGCAGCACTCGCAGCTACCCAGGCAGGAGGTGAAACCTGCCATCACCACTTACTCTAGGATCTTTAGATCCTACTTGTGCTCAAGTATGTTTACTCTTACGCACACGACAGGTCAACACGCTCAGCCACCTGTCTGCACATTCAAGAACTTCATGGACTGTCGACCAAGCACGTTCAGTGGCACGGAAGGAGCAGTGGGACTACTCCATTGGTTTGAGAAGCTCGAGTCAGTATTCGAAATGTGTGAATGCCTGAGGCTCGCCGGGTGAAGTACGCCATTGGCACTCTCGAAGGAATAAGCGCTAACTTGGTGGAACGCGCAAGTACAGATCCTAGGGTTGGCAGCTGCTAACGCCACACCTTGGGAAGATTTCAAGGAACTGATCAAACGAGAATACTGCACACGCGATGACATCCACAAGTTGGAAGTGGAGCTTTATCATGTGAAGATGACGGGGTCAGAGATTGAAGCTTATACGAAACGTTCGAACGAACTGGCCATCTTGTGTCCAACCATGGTGGACCCTCCGATCAAGCGTATCGAATTGTACCTCAAGGGTCTAGCCTCAAAGATTCAAAGTTATGTGACATCGGCCAACCTTGCTACTATCCAGGATGTTACTCATCTTGCTCATCGCCTCACAAGTCAGGCAGTGGAACAGAACAAGCTGCCTAGACGCATTGGTGCTACTACTACTACTTCTGCTATTCCCAGTGACAACAAGAGAAGGTGGGTTGGAACCTTCAGCAAGGGTTCAACTTCAGTTCAGTCTCAGGCACGGCAGCGAAAGATGGATGACTATCAGAGCACTGGTCAGCAATCTTCTGGTAGTCAAGGGTTGTAACCTCGTCTTAGTTGGTCAGACATTCTCCATCAACCTCATTCCCTAGTCTTGGGTAGTTTCGACATCGTCATTGGGATGGATTGGTTATCCCAACAGCAAGCGGAGATCCTATGCAAAGAAAAGATTGTTTGTATTCCCCGTTCTGGTCAAACACCTCTCGAAGTTCAAGGCGACAAAAGTGGTGCTGTAGTGGGCATCATCTCCTTCCTTAAGGCCCAGAAGTGTTTGCGAAAGGGCCACACTGCTATGTTAGCACTTGTTACTGACGCATCATTGAGAGAGAAAAGAATAGAGGATATTCCAGTTGTACGCGAATTTCCTCAAGTGTTTCCTGAAGATTTACCTGGTCTACCGCCTCATCGCCAGGTCGAGTTTCAAATCGAGCTAGCTCCAGGAGCAGCACCTATAGCTCGCGCACCGTATCGTTTAGCTCCAACTGAACTGGAAGAACTTTCAAAGCAACTACAAGAGCTCTTGGATAAGGGCTTTATTCCTCCAAGCTCTTCGCCTTGGGGAGCTCTAGTACTATTCGTGAAAAAGAAGGATGGCACTTTCAGGATGTGCATCGACTATCGCGAACTGAACAAGGTCACAGTGAAGAACCGCTATCCTCTTCCACGCATTGACGACTTATTCGACCAGTTGCAAGGGTCGAGTTACTATTCCAAGATTGATCTAAGATCAGGGTATCATCAGCTGAGAGTCCGGGATGAGGACGTCTCCAAGACAGCATTCAGAACTCGCTACGAACACTACGAGTTTCTGGTCATGCCATTTGGGCTTACGAACGCGCCTGCAGTTTTCATGGATCTTATGAACAGGGTGTGCAAACCCTATCTTGACAAGTTCGTCATTGTCTTCATCGACGACATTCTGATCTACTCCAAAAGTCAGGAGGAACACGAGCAGCATCTACGACTTATCTTGGAACTCCTTCGAAAGGAGCAACTGTACGCCAAGTTTTCAAAATGCGACTTCTGGCTTCGTGAAGTCCACTTTCTAGGCCATGTGGTAAACAAGGATGGGATTCATGTTGATCCATCTAAGGTAGACTCGATCAGGAACTGGCCTGCACCTCGTACACCAACGGAAATACGCCAATTCTTGGGTTTGGCGGGGTACTACAGACGATTCATTAAAGACTTTTCGAAGATCGCACAGCCGCTTACAATGTTGACACAGAAAGGTGTTACCTATCGTTGGGGTAATACACAAGAAACGGCTTTTCAGTATCTGAAGGATAGACTATGCAGCGCACCTATTCTCTCATTGCCAGAGGGCACGGATGATTTTGTGGTCTATTGTGACGCATCGATACAGGGGCTTGGTTGTGTATTGATGCAGCGTGATAAAGTTATTGCCTACGCTTCACGGCAACTCAAAGTTCATGAACGGAACTACACGACGCACGATTTAGAGCTGGGAGCTGTTGTTTTCGCGCTCAAGATATGGCGACACTACCTGTACGGTACCAAGTGCACTATTTACACCGATCACAGGAGTCTTGAGCATATCTTCAAGCAGAAGGAATTGAACATGCGTCAACGACGATGGGTCGAGTTACTTACTGATTACGAATGCGCCATCAAGTACCATCCAGGCAAAGCCAATGTTGTGGTTGACGCTCTCAGTCGAAAAGACACTTGACCTAGGCGTGTACGAGCTTTGCAGCTTACTATTCAGTCTAATCTTCCTGCACAGATACGAGATGCTCAGGTAGAAGCATTGAAACCAGAACACGTAAGGGCTGAAGCCTTACGTGGCTCAAGACAACGGTTTGAACAGAAGGAAGACGGCGCCTACTATGTAACAGGACGTATTTGGGTCCCACTATATGGCGGTCTAGGGGAACTTGTGATGGATGAAGCTCACAAGTCTCGCTACTCGGTACATCCAGGTGCGGACAAAATGTATCACGATCTTAGAACTACATACTGGTGGCCTAGCATGAAGGCCCACATAGCAACTTACGTCGGCAAGTGTTTCACTTGTGCGAGGGTCAAGACAGAGTACCAGAAACCCTCAGGCCTACTTCAACAACCAAAGATACCACAGTGGAAATGGGAAGAAATTTCCATGGATTCTGTTACTGGCCTACCTAGATCCCAGCGTGGGAATGATACTATTTGGGTGATCGTAGATCGACTCACAAAGTCTGCTCATTTCTTGGCTATCAAAGAAACGGATAAGTTTTCTACCTTAGCAGACGTCTACTTGAAAGAAGTTGTTTCGAGGCACGGAGTGCCAACCTCTATTATTTCGGATCGGGATGCACGATTCACTTCAGAACTATGGCAAGCAATGCACAAAGCTTTTGGCTCTCGATTAGACATGAGCACAGCTTATCACCCTCAGACGGATGGGCAGTCTGAGCGCACGATTCAAACCCTAGAAGACATGCTTCGGGCATGTGTTATTGATTTCGGCAACAGCTGGGAAAAGCATCACCCGTTAGTGGAGTTTTCATACAACAACAGTTACCACACCAGCATACAGGCCGCTCCATTCGAGGCATTGTACGGACGTAAATGCCGGTCACCTCTCGGTTGGGCAGAGGTGGGGGATAGTCAGATTACAGGTCCAGAAATGGCAGTTGACGCTACTGAACGAATAGCACAGATACGACAACGCATGGCGGCAGCTCGTGATCGCCAGAAAAGCTACGTTGATAAACGCAGAAAACCGCTCGAATTCCAAGTTGGGGATCGAGTGCTACTCAAAGTCTCACCCTGGAAGGGTGTGGTTCGATTTGGTAAACGGGGCAAGCTCAATCCACGGTATGTTGGACCGTTCGAAATCACTGAAAGAATAGGCAAAGTGGCCTACAGGCTAAACCTACCAGCTGAACTCGGTGCAGTTCACAACGTATTCCACGTGTCGAATCTGAAGAAGTGTCTGTCAGATGAGACCCTCATAGTTCCTTTTAAGGAACTCACTATCGACGAGCGGTTGCAGTTCGTCGAGGAACCAGTTGAAATCACGGACCGGGATGTCAAGGTCCTCAAGAACACTAGAATACCTCTTGTACGAGTTCGTTGGAACTCCCGTCGTGGCCCAGAGTATACCTGGGAACGAGAAGATCAAATGAAACTCAAGTATCCCCAGTTATTCGGAAACCGTGCAACCACCACTGAGGCTGAAGCTACTACTGCAGAATTTCGGGACGAAATTCCAAATCAACGGGGGGATGATGTGACACCCCAGGAAAACCAGTAAACGATGCAACTTACCTAGCTTCCTCAGTAACCGCATGCTAAATTTCGGGACGAAATTTCTTTCAAGTTGGGGATAATGTGACAACCCGAACTTTCAAAGTTAATGTCGTTTAGCTTAGCGATTCTAAACCCTCTTTATTTCTCTCATTATGCATTGCTTGAATTAGACATGTTAAATGTTTTGTGTTAAATCTGTTAAACGTAAACGCAACTTTGGGCTGCACGCACACACACACTTGTTACCCCTTATGTATTTCGGACCACACTTGTGTCAAACCCAATTCACTCAAGCCCAAGTCATCACATGTATTATTCAGCCAAAACCAAACGTGAGAATTAGAATCTAAACCAACACATGTGGGTTCGGCCCACACTCGTACCGAATTGTTATAAGTACACATTCATACATCTTTTTCATCATCACAAGAAATAAAACTCAAAACCAAAAACAAACCCTACCTATTTCCTTGTTGTGTACGGCAGTGGAAGACCCCCTCCCCCTGTTCGAGACATCATTCCGTTGAATCTTGTGTGCGGTTAGTAAATCTCTAATTACGTTAATCCCTACTTGATGGTTTCTTTATGTGATTTTGATTAGCAAAAAGTATTATGATATGTGATCATGTATCAATCTGTATAGACCAAAGCATAATCTTAGAATTTGTTCATGAATGTTATTAGATCTGATATATATATTGATGTGCTGTTAAAAAAATTGTTGTGGCTCGACATTGTGTTTATAATAGTGATAGTGTGATGCTGAGATTAATTGATTTTTTTCTTTAATGATACTATGAATATAGGGGGATAGGTGGAACCGATTATTTGAGTTATAGCATACTGGTTCGATGGGCCACACACGTGCACACTTCCTGAATTAATACTGGGCCGCACAACTTTAATAACTTTTCTCTCGGCCCAATACTGATGTACATTAAGAAGTCCAGCAAGATAATATTTTGAGTATAGTTGTCGGCCCTGATTGCATTTATTGTCAAGAGGTTTGTTCCTTATCATGTCAATTTATGACATTAGATGTCAGGCTTTCATGTGATTTTATCGGCCCAAGACATTATCATCTTTGGTGGCATCTATTATCATGACCACGTGACTTCGGGGAAAATAATAAGTCATGTGTGGGGCTTTTGTTTCAAAGGAAATAAAGATTAAATAAAAGGTCAACACACAACATCAAGGGGGCGGCTGGCTTGAGCACGTGGACTAAAGGGTTGAGAAAATTCTTGGATGATAACTGTTAATAGAAGGTTTTTTTTTTTAGGTGGGTTTTATGGGGGGTACAAATGATCATACATAGGGTACAACCTATTCTCAAGGTGAAATGATCTGAAATAAGGATATTATATGTGTAGTAATACATGTCGCACACTGAACCTGAAATAAGGATATTATATGTGTAATAATTCTATATCTATGTTTTCATTTCTTTTGATAAATAATGCATTTGGTCGCACAATATTTTTGAAGCAAACAATCAGGAAAAGTTTTGTCAGGAGACTTATGGATAGCACACTTAAACATCGGGCCCCACCCCTTGCTTTAAGTTGAAACCATTTTCGTCGCACACTTCCTCCATGATCGCACAACCATTTTGTTAGTCATATGTTGGGCCATTAAGGGTCTTTATTATGCTCGTATTGTATTTGGGGCCACTCACAAACCCAAAAGCTATTGAACATACACTCAAGAGTTTTGTCCAAAATTTTAGCCGCACACTAATTGGATCACGTTCCTGATCTCTATTTTAAACTGCACACTTATGAACACGAATCATACATGTTGGTTGAGTCACATACTTGATTTATAATCGCACACTCACTAACGGACCGCACAGTATATTGGGAATCATATGTGCATGAATGTATAATATTTGTATGTGTGCTATATGCTAAATACTTGTATACGTGATACTTGTGCTACGCGTCAAATACATGTATACGTGTCGTTATCTGAATACGAACCTAATGAAACGTGGTAACTATAATAGGACGTGATTGACTAAAGAGTTTTAACAAGTAAACTATCTGCCGGGCAAACCAAGGTGAGTTCACACTCTTACTAAGGCATGGGATTCCCAGGGCTTGGGAATGGGATTGAAGGAATAAGGTTGAATAGATTCGTACAGACACTGTTACTAGACTACCATACCATCGTCCTCGGTTGTGCAGGACACATACGTAAAACCTGCGTATACTTATGCTACTCACTGTCCTCAGGTTGCGAAGGACACTCACGTAAAACCTACGTGAACTTATACTCACTACTGCCTCGGTTGTGTCAGGCACTTACGTAAAACCTACGTAAACCCCCCGCGTACCCCTATCCTCGGTTGTGAAGGATACTTACGTAAAACCTACGTAAACTTGTACGTATTACTGTTCTCGGGATGTGTAGAACACTTATGGTTACGAATAGTCTAGTGGTTATACAACATGGGAAGCCCCCACCAATAGAACGTATTATCGGCCCAGTAGAGCCACATGTTACAAACGAACTTACTATTACGCATTTACTTTCTGTGAACTCGCTCAACTAGTTGTTGATCCTCTGTTACATGCCTTGCAGGACGTTAGATACATGGAGCTTGCACATGGAGGAGCTGGTCGTTGTGGGCTTGACTCGCGATTGTTTCGTTAAACACTTATGACATTTCATACTTATTTATGTTGGGTTTTATTTATACGCTTCCGCTAAACAGTGACAACATACTTATATTTTGAACACCTTTCATATTGGTGGTTGAACGGCATTTACTTTTATATAATAATTACATGTTCAATATGATTGGTGGCTTGATCCTGGTCAGTCACGCTCCCAAGCGGTGATACTCCGCAGGTGGATTTTGGGGGTGTGACAATCCGTGGCCCAAAAATGGGAACCCAAGAATGGGCTTCGGCCCATGTCCTTTATGCGCATACACAAGGGGGGTGTGTGTGGTTTCCTCATAATATTATCATAACACAAAAACACACCAAAACCCTAGCTCTCTCCTCTTCCTTCAATCTAGACGGCATCCCCTTTCTCTCGAGCTTTTCTCCATTCCATCTCGTGTTCGGTTAGTACATGAATACTCTTGTTTGATTTAACTTCTTCTTGTATTAGGTAATATGTTGCTATAATGTGTTGTGTGATGTATCATTGCTTGTGGTTTGATTAAGCAGGATTTGTATGATGATAGAAATTGGTTAAACATGTTATGATAATTAGTTATTGGATCTAATCTAGAAATACAATGATGATCGATGGTTTAGGACTCGTGTGTACTAGGCACCGAAGAACTCAACATGATAATAATTGGTATTCTATGGGAATGATTAGATGATCAATGTTGCTTATTGAATAGATGAATGGTGATTAATAGATGTTCTACAAATTCGTGTATGATGATGATGATGATGTTGATTGTGGTTGATTCATGAATATAATTGATTGATCTGATAATCAATGTGTAACTGTTTCAATCGAATGCTTGGTGGGGGCCGAAATTGATGGTTTGTGAGGAGGGATGATTATGGAAAGTTTGAGTTAACAAGTCTCACAATTGTTATCTTGATCGCACAAGTTCCCGTCGCACAAGGGGACTGCAATCGCACAAGCCCTATGAATCGCACAAGTAATGTGGATCGCACAAGTGATTTAGGCCGGGAGTTAATTGGGCTAGGTGCAGGGTTGGATCGCACAAGTAGTTGAACCGCAGCCCAGTGCGGATTGCATAAGGGGATAACAGTCGTATAAGCCAGTTGGGCTTTGTGCACTGTTGGGCATGGTTGCTTCTGAATCGCACAAGGCATCCGGGTCGCACAAGATAAGTAGGCCTGAATGCCTGTGCCGAATGTGACTTTGTTTTGATAACTTGGATTGTTAAGTGGAAATTGTATTGGACTTGCATGCTATATGCCATCTGTTACGTGCTATGTGATATATCTGTTAAACACGTGTTCAATAGTAAACGAAACTGATTAGATTGATAACCATGATTAGGACGTGGTTGGTAGATCAATTGTGAACAAGTAAATTTCATTACCGAGCAACCCAAGGTGAGTTCACTGCTCTTTTCCAAGCATGCATCCCAGGGAGGGATATCGGGTAACGTTCCAGGGAGGAATGCCAGGTTAATGGGATGTTGGTTATTACTCAGTTTCTATCACATAAGACCCCTTACATCTACCGATAGTTGCCGGGAAGGCAACGAGGTATTTAGTTTATAGCGCTATTAGGATTGGCACCCTCACACCGTGCCGGAAAGGATGGGCGTGAACTAATTACCTTGACCACTTGACCAATGCTTTGATAGAGGCATTGGGGTTTGGGCAAACACATCTAGTAGCCACTTACGGTAATCGAGTTAATAACAACATTAAAACAAAACGTTGAACTGTTTTAAACACACAACTGGTAATTAAACGCGTTAACAAAACTTTGAACTCACCAGCGTTGTCTGACACACTTGTCTGCATGCTTGCAGGTCGTTAGATTTCTGATTATGGACTTGCTATCTGGGAGTGCTAGAGTGGTCATGGATCGAGACTCTTGGATATATTTGATACATTGGTTTTGAACATTTACTTTGGAAACAGCTGTTTAACAATTTACTATATGCTTCCGCTAAATGTTTTCTTTGGTTAAAACTTATGACTTGGCTTTATCTTATGAAATGAATTGAATGTTTTATTTAAATATTCATTATTGGTTCAATATGATTGGTGGCTTGGATCCTGGTACGTCACACGTCCCGCGGTGATTCCACATATCTCATTCTTTATACATCATTTTTTCCATCTTTTTTTCTACCTATTTGTTCATAACATGTTACTTCGAAGTTACATAACAAACAATATAAGATCGGACAAGCAAACCAAACGCCAAAAAAAGAAAAAAAAACATCGCAGCTAAATAAAACTACCATAAACCTCTAATTTTGGTCATGCTAAACTCAATAATGTTTTGCTAAACGAGATGGATAACATTGTTAATCCTCAGTCAAGAAAGATGTCTAACAATGTTGCCCACCCCGTTCAGCTAAACTTTATTGAGAACAAAACTGAATCTCCATGAAATGACCTTTTTGCAATTTTGTGGTTTTTGAATGTTTTGGTGTTTATATTGAGGAGTTTGCCCATCACATCGAGCAAAAGTTTACTGAGAAAATAGTGTATCTCAAAGAAAGGTGAATTGGAATCTTTGATATTTGGTTTTTTTTGGCGTTTCTAAGATGAGTGGTATATAGGAAAATATGGCGTTTGGGGTTTGGTGTGGTTATTAGTAGGTCTGAGAGGTTGTTTATATAGGAAGTTTTTGGCGCGTATTTTAGGCGCGATTTTTATTATAATAAATGCTAGTAATTAAGTTCCGTCGTTTAAGTTACTGTTTGTTTAGCTTTATCGGTTAAAAACAAAGTTTGGCTTTTTATATCTAATGGCGTTTCGATTAGGATGATGTGTGCTACGTAGGTTAAGGCGGGATTTTTAATGGTGTTTTATTCATAAGTTTGGCGTTTTATGTAAAGAAGTCAAAAGACTTTTTTACCCTTAATGAACGCGCCATACTAATAAAAGTGATGTTATTTACGAAAAAGCCACTGTGTCATCTAGTCCATAGATTGTTTTGATCTGACGATCCATAACCGTTCTCTCCGTTCTCACACTTTTCACCGTTTTCTCTAAATCCTAATTCCTAACCCTATATATATATATACATATGTATATATATACATATGTATATATATACATATGTATATATATACATAGTGGAGAGTTCAAATGAGAAGAAATTCTTTGTAAGAAGAAAAAAGAAGAAATTTCAACCAATAGAAATGCTTCATTAGACTTCATTTAATATTTGTACTTAATGTAAGTATAAGGGTATATTGGTAAACTTACACACATCATTAATTGGTAGTTTCATATTTAATAACTAACTATATTAAATTTGTAACTTATTTTTAAGATATATATTTTTCTCAAAAAATAAAAATAAAAATTCATTTATAGTGTAGGATAAATACGAGGCGTGTAAGATAAATTACGAGTTGTGTAGGATAAATTTCAATATGTGTAGGATAAATTTCGAAATGTGTAGGATAACTTTTGATGTGTGTAGGCAAAAATTTTTAGTGTGGAGGATGATAGTCTTAATGACTAATTAATTAGTCAAACATAATAATAAATGAGATGAGAAAAAAACTATTTAATGTTTTACAATTGTACCCTTTTGTTCTTTTTGTTCTTAATAAAATTTTCTTCTCAAATGAACCTTCCCCTATATACATATGTATATATATATATATATATATATATATATATATATATATATATATATTTAGAGATAACGCTCAAAAGTGTGAGAACGGTGAGAACGCATCCTGGCCCATCACGTGGTGCGGGACATGATTAGGGTCCGAGGGGTTTTTTTATCTTTTCAATCTTCTTTTATTTTCCTAACACGGTATAATATTTTCTAGCGTCTAAGTTTTTTTGGCGTTAATTGTATTTATTAAACTTTTCGGCGTTGAATTAATTGTTTTTGTGTCACATAGATAATTTTTTGGCGTTATAGCGTTTTCTTGTCAAATTTTTTGGCGTTTTGTGGTGTTTTGTATAATAATTCACTACGAGTCATTAATATTTTCGTAAGTTAACAATAAGACCAAATGTTTTTTTTGGCGTTTAGTGAATTTTTTGGCGTTTAATACATTTGACTGGTTCCTTTGCCAGCGCCCGTTCTCACAGTTTTCACAATACTAGCGTTTTGATGTTTGTAGTTTTTGGCGTTTTATATAATAATGTATTTAATTTGTAGAGAACTAGATAACAAAACAACAGATAACTTGATAAGAAAACAATATAAAATGAAAAAAAAAATTAAAAATTGTAATCTAATTTGTCTTCCGAATCTTCACTGTCATCAGCTCCTTCTTCTTGAATTTGTTTTGGCGTTTTGAACCTTTTGAATACCTTAACTAGATGCCAACTTTCCTACATAAACCCCGTCTTTTTTAGACGAAGCTGCTTAGTGGCATCCTGTTTTTTGGTGTGATATTCTTGTTTGGTGGCATGTAATTAAAGATCAACTCTTGCTTGATGCTATTTGTAATAATGGAGTCCAAAATATCATTTTACACTTGTGTTGATCCCTTTATTCCATGCCTATATTCATCAGGAACAAAGCTCACATGATGGCATATCACCGTCATCAGTCTCTTTTTCTTGAATATTTGTCCATCTCATTCAGCAAAATATTATTGAGATAACCCTCTTAGAAGAAGAATCCATTCAGTGAAAGCTTTGCCATCTGTGGTTTTTTTAACTAACATTATTTGGCATTTTAAAGTGAGTGGTTTCTAGAGGATATGGTGTTTGTGTTTTCAGGGTGTGATCAATTTCATTGTGTATAGACCCCTCTCTTATAGGAGTTTTTTGGCGCGTAGTTTAGGCAAGACTTTTTTGTTGTAATAAATGATAGTAATAAAGTAACTGTCTTTTCAGTTACTGTTTTTGTATTTACTGTTTTGATAAGCTTTTATCAGTTTTATAGGTGATAGACGTCCCATCTTCTAAGTTTGGCGGTTTTTTTAAATGGCGTTATGCAGACCAAGATGACAAAATACAATAACGGAGAAAATAAAATATTAAGCAGGAAAAATATTTTTTTGTTATTTTTGGCGTTTTGTAAGGAATAACGTTTTGTAGTATTTTTTTGGCGTTTTGCTAATAAAGAGAGAAATATATCATTTAATTATCTTTAAAAAAAGAAGATTACACAGAAGAAAAAAAAGAGGAAAAAATTAAAACCCTTCGTCAGAAGGTACTTTATCCGAAAAGTATCCATCACTTGCGTCATCTTCTTCCTCGGAGTCTTCATCTGGATCTTCATCCATGTCATCACCTTCACCTTCATCAACTTCTTGTTCCTGAAGATTCTGAAGCCTCCACTTGAACATGTCTTGCAGTAACTCCGATTTTGAGTCCATTTCTGTTTGGTACAAGTGGCGTTATGCAATTCTTCCATGAAACCAAGACCCTGCTTTGTCATAATGTTTTCTAGCTAATAGACTTTCTGCTCTCCAATGTCGTATGTAACGGTCACCATGTCTGTTTCATCATCAAAACGCCATGATGTCATGACAGGGTCCGGCTTCACATCTGCTTTGATTGGTCCAAATTTCCTTGTTAATGCTTTCATAAGCATATGTGTTTCATGGCATTCGTTGTCTAGAGCGATTCCAAGGGATAAGATTCCCCTCTGTACCTCTTTTTCCATCTTCAGAATTGCCCTGACCGTCTTAACATACACCCTCCTTCTGTTGTCAAAACGGAGGACGAATCGCCTGATTGCCATAGTTTATCTCCACGAAACGATTGTTGCCATTTTTGGCGTTTTGGTTTAGTTGGCGTTTTGGTTAAAGATGTTTTTGCAGAAATTGATAGATTTAAGTGATTATGGAAGCTATGTTTTACCTCGTTTATATAATGATGTTTTTGGCGCGTAATTTATGAGGAAATTTCTTATAATAAATGTTAATAACTGAAATTCAGTTACTGTGTTGTTTCATCTTCCTGTAATATGCAACGCGTTTTATCACTAATTTTGGCGTTTTGATTTTTAATGGCGTTTTATTTTTTTTGAATGGCGTGTTATCATTTGATGGCGTTTTGAATATGAGCGGTAAAAGACCCTTTTACCCTTAATGAAGCGCGTCCCACATAATAAAATTGATGTTATTTATGAAAACGCCACCGCACAATCTAGTCTATGGATTGTTTTGATCGGACGACCCATAAGCGTTCTCACTGTTCTCACACTTTTCACCGTTTTCTCTAAATCGTAACCCTATATATATATATATATACATATATATATAGAATTATTAATAAAAGACAATAAATAGTGTTTTTAATATCATTATAATAATATATACAGTTTTTTAATACTTTTCTTATTTTAATATTAGAAGCTAATGAATAGTGTTTTTAATCTTATAATAACATATATAGTTTTTTTAATACTTTTCTTATTTTAATATTATAATAATAATTTTTTTTAGTCTTTTAAATTGGATAAGCTTGGTGTCAACCGGTACTGGTATCGAAAATATCGGTATGGTCTGGTTCTTTATCGGTACATGAAGGTAAAAACCGACACCAGTCTAGTACAGAAAACGCCAAAAGTCGGTACCAAAATGATGTTGAAAATCTTTGGGTTCGGCAAATTCAGTACTACTACCCGGTGCCATTTGCTCATCCCTGATCACGGGTGATGTACGAACAACAACGGTATCGTGCAAGTTTTTTTTGTTGATTTTTTCAACTTTTTATGATTTCTTTTTTTAGTTTCAGAGTAGGGATGAGCTCGGCGCCAACCGATACCGAATCAGTACTGGTGCCGAATATACCGGTTATGGTACCGGTATATGAAGGTAAATATTGGTAGGCGCCAAAAGTCGGTACCGAATTGGTAATTAAGATCTTTCGGTTCGGGAAATTTGGTAATGATGCCCAGTACCATTTCCTCATTTCTGACCACGGGTTTCTTACGAACAACATCATTACCGCACATCTTTTTTGGTTGATTTTTCTTTCGGTTATCTTTTAGTGTGTTTTTTTCTATATTTTCTTTTTATTATTGTCAATGGTTTCGTGCGCAACACGCTCGTAGTGATTTTAAAACACATGCAAATAATCTAAAAAAATGTTTGGATGAAAAAGTGATTATCTGCCTTCAAAACGCAGTTTTGGAGAAGAATGTACCTACATGCTTTTTCAAAACGCAGTTTTAAAAACACAAAATCTATTTTGAAACGAATAATCTATTTTGAAAATGCAACATCAAACACCCCCTTAAAGCATAAACAACACACCGAAGGTCAAAAACCCACCCAACCTTCTCACCTCCCGACACTAAAACAGATCATCCGTGAACGTCCTTGCAAACATTTTGTTATTGGAAATGAGAGACCCTAATACATATAGTATTATAAAAACTGCACAACGTGTGGTTCACTCTCAAAGGAAATTGGTATGATGTATCACGAGTTTTCTAGCATTTGGTGTATGGAAGTGGGGCTACAACTTTCACCGACAATATTCTTATATATCATCTTGTCCTTACACGTGTTTCCCATCACGCAACCAATATTGTGAGCATTATTTATGGATCATATCGGTGGTCAAAACACGTATAATAGATTAATGGATTTCTAAAATCTAAACCATATCATTTTATTTTGTTTTGCTTTTAAATATACATATCATTAGGGTTCTAAATAAACTCAACATTCAGTGAACTGTTTGTGAATAATTTGTTGGAAAGATCGACTTTGTTCGATAAGTTAATCAAACAAATATGGACAGAGGCTGTGTTCGGTCGTTTATGTTCGTAAACGTTCGATAATATTTTCATTTATGTTCGTTCATTTAAAGGTTGTTTACGTTATATTGTGATTTTATTGCCCTTAGTTTTTAAAATATGAAACCATAGTTAAATATACCCCTTCGCCAACATACTTCATTTGATCATTTCAATTTTAGTTTGGGTTAAAGCTTGACAGATTTCTTAATTTTATTATTAATTATGTTAAGTATTTATTTATTTTTGTGGATTCTTCGTAATCTTTCTTACAAAAAAATACAAATTGTATTTTTAAATGAAACATTCGTTTATGTTCATGAACATTTGTTTGTGTTTGTTTGCTTTTGTCTACCTTCGGTAACTGTTCATGAACATTTTCATTTCTTTAATGAACGAACACGAACAATAAATGCCGTTCGGTTTGCATTCGTGAACCTTTCATAAACATGTTCGTTCCTTAATAAACGAAAATGAACAAGACCTTATCTTTGTTCTTTTAGAGCCCTGCATATGATTATGAATTTATATAAGTTTGAACCAAGGTTAAAATTAATTCAAATATAGTTAAATAAACAAATTTAAGACAAAGATATGTTGAGCTTGATTAGATCAGTCACCAAACGCAACCGCCGCTCTCATCTCAACCACACCGTTGTCACTTGCTCTCACTAGGATATCCTAGCCACAATCGTGACACTACCACCGTCTTCACATTTGTGGGCGCTCTACAACAACTATATATGAACAACTTCGTATGCAAGGTGCTATTCATGTGAAAGTTACAATCGTGTAAATAGTGTACGTGGAAGTTAACAATCACACGAAAGTCAACACTTTCGTGTGAATGGTCCAGGAGAAAGTTGCATCTCACACAAAAGATCATAAATAACACAAATAGCGAAAACACTATTAGTAAACACTTACTAAGCTGGAGAACGGTAGGAGCAGATGGAATGTCTAGTGGAGCGGCGTAATGCGTAAAGATCATAAATAACACTAATAGCGAAAACACTATGCTGCGCTTACACTGATAATGAGAGGCAAGAGCTAGGGGAGCGATGTGAAGATTATAGGAGAAAGTTCAGGACAATCGAAACCCAAGCATAAACAACCTTCTTTTATAGCTTCTTCAGAGTTTAGTTCACGACACAGTAGAATATATCGTTGGATCTCCACTAAAAAACCAAAAAAAAACCCGAGCCCGACGAGTATACCAGAAACCCGTAATATAGGGGACGGGTGTACCCGAAGCCTGACGGGTATGGGATTAGTTTAAAAAAAATTTTGTCGGTATGGGATGAGTATGGGATTGGGTGATACCTGGCCCAATTCCCTGAAACCACATACCCGTTTACCCGAACTATATACCCGATCATGTACCCAAATTTTTTTTAATTATTTTTTTTTATTTTCCATTAACCATTATCTATTAGAAAGTTATTTAGTAGGTTCATGATGTGAAAAAAAATGTTTTGGAACATGTATCTGATGGGTATTGAGCCGGGTATGAGGCAAGATTTTACAACCTCGTATGTCATGGATCGCCAGCTATGATGCTTGAAGCTTTTGCATCACAAAATCTTTGGATTTGGCATGCATTCTTTGATATGCCCGGTTAACAGAATGATATAAACATTATTCATCACTCGCCCCTTTTCAATGATCTAACAAATGGTGTTTGACCTAAAGGAACATATTTTTTGTAAATGATGTTGAATACGAGCATGGGTACTATCTTGTTGATGAAATTTACCCTGAGTGGGCTGTTTTGTAAAATCATTTTCAGGAGATGGAACCCTAGATCCAAAAAGAATAAAGGTTAACAAAGTTCAGATGGCAGCACGCAAAGACGTCGAGTGAGCATTTGGTGTTTTGTAGAAAAGGTGGCGCATTTTGAGCATGCCTTGTCGATTGTATGAAAAAGATCAAATAAGAAACGCGATGTACGTGTGCATCATTCTACACAACATGATTTTAGATGATGAAGGGCGTGCAGTAGTTGAATATTTTCCCGAGTAGGCCGAATCAAGTAACGAAGACATTAATGACGAAGAGAGAATACAAAACCAAAATCTAATCAAGTCAAGACAAATAAATTTAAATCTTCGAGCTGATTTGGTAGAACATGTTTCGACACTTCCTAAATTCGACTCCATCAAAGATGAAAATGAAGATGAAGATGACTGATTTTTTTGGTGTTGTAACATTCTTTTATTATAATTATTTAATATAAAAAATAATTGTTTTTAAAATTAGTTTAATTCTATGATTTAATTTAAAAAAAATTAATGCCACATGGCACGCCAACACCGCCTGGCCACGCCCCTCCACACCCCACTTATTTGGGTGGCCTGATAGAGCCCACCTCCGCCATGTGTCGACCAAAACCCCCAATCCAATCCCCTCAGACCTTGTGGTCTAAACGCGATCCATTTTCATCCCCTACTTATATTGATAGATTAGGGATAGATTAGGGTAGTGAAACGTAATATTGTCCTATATATATCATGAACACAATCAATCACAATTACAACTAGTTATTTTCCGCCCGCGCGTTACGGCGGGGACCCAATGACTGCAAAACGCGTGTCAGCAACAGCAAGCAGATACCGAATATCAAAACATAAATAAAATGACGTGGTAAGTATAGGACCCACACGTCCTACACGTTGGAAATTTGATTGTTTTCAATTCAGTTATTACGGTGTTATCACGTTAAATATGGATGAGCTCAGTTATTACGGTGCTATCACGTTAAAATATGGATGAGTTCGGTACCAGTAACGGCACCGAAAGTACCGATCCAGAAAATCATCGAAATTAGGTACCGGCACCGAAAATGCTCGGTACAATACGGTATGGTATTTGAAGGTAAAAATCAATAAATACAGGTATGGTGCTGGACCGGTGTCGAACCAAAAGTAACGATTCTGAAAACGCCAAAAGGTGGGTACCAAATTGGTATCGAGAATGATTTGGTATAGTAAATTTGGTACCGATACGATACCAGTTTGATTTCAGGATTTGATACGATTTGCTCATCAATAATCTAAATATCCAAGTTAATTTTACATGCTACAATTCATTAACTACAGAAAAAGACAAAAAAGAAAGCAAAATAATTTGTTGTGTATATAAAACCTCATTCAAACAAAATACAGTTTACTTACTGTGTGTATGAAAAGTAATATAAACGGTGCAATTACTTGCATTGCTACGTTGCTACAGGATTTGATGAGCTCGGTACCAACCGTACCGAAAATACCGTTACCGAAATCTCCAAAAGTGGGTACCGGTACCAAATATACCTAGTATGGTACGGTTCGGTACTGGTACGACACCGGTATTTGAAGGTAAAAACCGGTGAATACCTGTGCAGAACCGGTACCGAAAATACACCGGTTTGGTAAATTTGAGACCGGTACCTATACCTGATACCATTTGCTCATATCTTAATCTCTTAATGATGTTACCATTCTAATTTTAAATAATTCTAATTCTAATTTTAGTTTAAAATTATAATTCTACTGTTCATTCAGTTTTCATTTTATTATATATAGATTGCAATGCTCTGATTTAACTCATCTACCTTAAAATTAGTGCACCGATTTTGTATCTTCATCTAGTGTTCGATTCATGCTCATGTACCTGTTATATCTCATTATAATATGTTTCTTGTCATACATCGCTATAAATATATGTATATATATAGGGGCATGATTTAGAGAAAACGTCTATAAATGTGAAAACGGTGAGAACGCCTCTCATCCGTTGGATCAAAACAATCTATGGATTTGATTGGCGCGGTGCCGTTTTCATAAATAACATCAACTTTATTACGTTTACGCGCTTCATTAAGGGTAAAAGGGTCTTTTGATTTCTCTAAAATATAACGCCAAACTCATGCATAAAACGACATCTTTATCTAAAACGCCAAACTCATGCATAAAACGCCAAACTCATGCATAAAACGCCATCTTTATCTCAAACGCCAAACTCATGCATAAACGCCAAACAATTCAAAGTATACTCCGTTGCAAAAACTAATGTTTACAAATTAACGCCAATATCTACAACTAATCAGATATACGTAAGAACTAACGTTTACAAATGTAAAACGCCATATCGTAAAACAAAATAAACATATATTAGATCCCAAACGACCACTAAGATTAATAATGAAAACGCCAAATATTGAATATATGAAGAACATCATTAAAAAAATGACATTTTAAAATATTACTCTGTAGATCAGAATCCACGTTAAACGCCATAGATCTCGAAAGCTTGGGGGGAGGTAACAGCTAACACGAAATTTTTGGAATTTTGTTTGAAAGAATTTAAAACGCCTTTTATTGGACGAAAACTGCACAATGACAGTCGTACCCTGCATATCATTTAACGCCCCTCTGCCACGTGTTGGGCCAGGATGCGTTCTCACCGTTTTCACACTTCCAATCGTTTATATATATATATATATATATATATATATAGAAACGGGATCAGGAGAAAACGCTCAAAAGTGTGAGAACAGTTAGAACGCATCCTGGCCCAACACGTGTCCCGCGGCATAGAGAAGGGCGGAGGGGCTTTTTTTGTCTTTTCATTCTTCTTTTATTTTCCCTACGCGGTATGATATTTTATGGCGTCTAAGTTTTTTTTGGCGTTAATTGTATTTTTTAAATTTTTTGGCGTTGAATTAATTGTTTTGTGTCACATATATAACTTTTTGGCGTTATAGCGATTTCTGGTTAATTTTTTGGCATTTTTGGCCTTTTGTATAAAAATTCACTACGAGCCATTAAAATTTGCATAAGATTACAGAAGACCAATTTTTTTTGGCGTTTAGTGAATTTTTTGGCGTTTAATACCCCTTTTTACAAGGTGCTTTTGCCAGCAGCTGTTCTCCCAGTTTTCATACTACCGGCGTTTTAGTGTTTGTAGTTTTTGGCATTTTATATAATAATGTATTTTATTTATATAACAAAACAACATATAACTTGATATCAAAACAATATAAAATGAAAACAAAAATAATACAAAATGGTAATCTAATTTTTCTTCCGAATCTTCAATGTCATCAGCCTCTTCTTTTCTTGAATTTGTTTTTGGCGTTTTGAACCTTTTTGAATACTTTAGCTAGATGCCAACTTTCCTTCATAAACCCCGTTTTTTTAGTTCAAGCTGCTTAGTGGCAACCTGTTTTTTGGTGTGATATTTTTGTTTGGTGGCATGTCATTAAAGATCAACTCTTGATTGATGCTATTTGTAATAATGGAGTCCAAAATAGCATTTTACCCTTGTGTTGATCTCTTTATCCCATTCAAATAATCATCAAGAACATAGCTTACATGATGGCATATCAATGTCATCAGTATCTTTTTCTTGAATATTTGTCCATCTCATTCAACAAAATATTATTGAGTTAACCCCCTCAGAAAAAAGGATGCATTTCAGTGAAAGCTTTGCTATCTGTGGCGTTTTAAAGGGAGTCGTTTTTAGAGGATATGGCGTTTTTGTGTTTTTCTGGGTGTGTTTAATTTCATTGTGTATAGACCCTTCTCTTATAGGAGTTTTTTGGCGCGTAGTTTAGGCATGACTTTTTATTGTAATAAATGATAGCAATAAAGTAACCGTCTTTTCAGTTTCTGTTTTTTGTATTTTCTGAGTTGATTAGCTTTTATCAGTTTTATAGGTTATTGACATCCCATCTTCTAAGTTTTGTGTTTTTTTAAATGGCCTTATGCAGAATAACATGTCAAAATACAATAACGGAGTAAATAAAATTTTAAGCAAGAAAAATATTTTTTGTTATTTTTGGCGTTTGTTAGGGTTAACCATTTTTTAGTATTTTTTTGGCGTTTTGCTAATAAAGATAGAAATATATCATTTAGTTATCTTAAAAAAAATTACATTGAAGAAAAAAAAGACGAAAAAAAAAATAAAATCATTCGTCAGAAGGTACTTTATCTGAATAGTATCCATCAGTTGTGTTATCTTCTTCCTCCTCGGAGTCTTCATCTTGATCTTCATCCATGTCATCATATTCACCTTCATCAGCTTCTTGTTCCTGAAGATTTTGAAGCCTCCACCTGAACATGTCTTGCATTAACTCCAATTTTGAGTCTATTTCTGGGTTGGTACAGGTGGCATTATGCAATTCTTCCATGAAACCCAGTCGTTGCTTTGTCGTGATGTTCTCTAGCCAGTAGTCTTGCTGCTCTCCGCTGTCGTATGTAATCGTCACCATGTCTATTTCATCATCAAAACGCCATGATGTCATGACAGTGTCTGGTTTCACATTTCCTTTGATTGGTCCAAATTTGCTGGTTAATGCTTTCATAAGCATATGCGTTTCATGGCATTCGTTGTCTAGAGCGATGCCAATGGATAGGATTTGCCTCTGTATCTCTTCTTCCATCTTCAGAATAGCCCTGATCGTCTTAACATACACCCCCCTTCTGTTGTCAAAATGGATGACGTATCGCCTGATTCCCAGAGTATATCTCCACGAAACAATTGTTGCCATTTTTGGCGTTTTGTTTAATTTGGCGTTTTTTGGTTAAAGATGTTTTTTTGCAGAAAATGGATAGATTGAAGTGATTATTGAAGCTTTGTTTTTACGTTTGTTTATATAATGATGTTTTTGGCGTGTAATTTAGGAGAGAATTTCTTCTAATAAATGTTAATAACTGTAATTCAGTTATTTGTGTTGTTTCATCTTCCTGTAATATTCAACGCGTTTTATTTTTAATTTTTGCCGTTTTGTTTTTAATGGCGTTTTATTTTTTGTATGGCGTTTTATCATATGATGGCGTTTTGAATATGAGGGGTAAAAAGACCCTTTTACCCTTAATGAAGCGCGTCCCACCTAATAATATTGATGTTATTTACGAAAACGCCACCACGCAATCTAGTCCATGGATTGTTTTGATCGGACGATCCATAATCGTTCTCACCGTTCTCACACTTTTCACTGTTTTCTCTAAATCTTGACCCTATATATATATATATATATATATATATATATATAGGAACGGGATCAGGAGAAAACGCTCAAAAGTGTGAGAACGGTGAGAACGCATCCTGGCCCAACACGTGGCGAGGGACATGATCAGGGTCCAAGGGTTTTTTTGTCTTTTTATTATTCATATCCTTTCCCGATTTTCGCGTTTAACATGTTGCTTTATTTTTTGCGTGCAAGATAATTTTGGCGTTATCTAGAATCATTAATTACTTGGTGTTTTACTGTTTTTCTCAGATTTCTTCTCGTTAAATTAATTCTTTTTGTGTCACATAGTTAATATTTTTGGCGTTATGGCTTTTTCCCTGTCATTTTTTGGCGTTTTGGGTCTTTTTGTTGATAATTGATTACCATAGATTAATATTTTATAAAACTACAATAATACGAAATCAAAATAAACTAGTAGTCTTCCGTGGGTGGGATTTCATCAGAGATGTACCCATCGCTTTTTTAGATTTGCGTATAACGCCATTAGCTCCTCTCTTCTTTGCTGCAGCCTATTCTTGAATATCACTGCATCCTTGGATTTTGGATCGTTTAAAGGTGCTAAATCACAGAGTTGTTCAATGATAGATAGCAACCCTGTCTTCAACATTTCTTCCATTGGCAATGAATAGTGCACCCCGTTTTTATAAGTCACTTCAAGCGTTCCTTCTTCCTCATGCATCATCCAACTGCTAAGTTTTGGTAGAAAAGTATCGTCAATATCATCATCGTCTTCATCATCTTCTGCCAGAAATTTTCTCTTCAGTCTTTTTATTACAGTTCGGTTCTTTCACAATCGTTGGCCATTGGAACCCCAAGGGCCAGGATATCCCTCTGGACCCCTTAATTCATTCCAAGCATGGCTTTGATTGTCCTTACCATTACCCTTCTCCTATCAGAGAACTTTATGATGAATCGTTTCTCTTTCCTTTCAAACCTCCATGCAATAACCTTAGCCATTTTTTAAGTTTTTAGCGTTTTGGACAATATGTGGCGTTTTAGTCAATGTTTTTGTTTGAGCTTGTGTTCTCATGGTCTTCTTTTATATTGACCTTTTTTCCCCGCGCATTACATGTAATTATGGCGTTTTGAAAAAAATTAATAAATTTAATTCCCCATGTATCTTGGTTTCCATTTAATAAATGTTAGTAATTATGTTTTCCGTTGTTCCATTTTACTGTTTTTCAGTTACCGTGTTTTGTTTTCAGACTCAGCTGTTTTTATGGTGTAACACGTCTAATCTTGACGGCTGTAATTATGGCGTTTTGTTTTCCAATGCTATTTAGATAACGATTGGTGATGTGCACAAAATGCAACATATAAATTACATCAATTGTGGCATAAAACTAACCCCTTTTTAGTACTAATGTTGGAAAAAGTATGCTTTTGTCTTCCTTTTGTATTTTCAGGATTAAATGAGCTTAAATGAACAAAAAAGCAAAAAGACAGCTAAATCTAACTTAAATACAAGAAAAGGAACAAAAGTGGCATGCCCGACCTCCCGACAGCATCTTCCCAAGCAAAACAAAGAAGACAGAAGACTGAACACGCCCCTTGCTCAGTGAGCACGGGGCCGTGCCCAAGTGACAGCAGAAAAGACAAACTCATAGAAGCTTCTGTTGCCCACCACGGGGCCGTGCCCAGCGGACACGGCGGCATGGTCAACTTCCTGCAGACGCATTTATTGAAATTGCGAATTACAATTAATGAAGAGAGAGACGCGGATGGACACGGGGCCATGCCCAGCGGACACGGGGCCGTGCCTGAGCTTCTGTTCAGCCTATAAATAGGAGTGTTTGGAGCTCTTGCAACTCATCCCTTGGCACACCACCTCTCTCACACTTCACCCACCACCCACCACCATCACAACACCATCATCCACCACCATCATCCATTGTCCATCGTAGAGTGTGTGAGTCGTCTCGGGATCCAAGATTGATCGTAAGAGTTCTTGACAATCAAAGGCCATGTTTGCCTAAGTCTCTTACATCACTTGGTGAAGATAAGTGTTTAGTGTAATACTTTTTATTTTTAATCTTTTGAACTTTTTAATTGGTTTTGTATTAACGACTTTAATTACTAGTTTCTTATGTTGAAGGTGATTCTTCCTTATCGTTTGTCTGTGGTGTCTTGGCATTATTTTACTGTCTATATAAAATAAAAGATTTTCACCATTCATATCTCCACGGTCTATATGGATGTATGTTGGCTACCTGGTCGGGGGTTAAGGGAACGGTTTGGTAAGAGTCTTGCCATTGTTCAGTGTATAGATCCTGCAAAGGACCTGGGTCAAATTTAGTAGGACCTCCTTTAATACCCAAAGGTATTGGATGAAGGGGGTCCAAACTCTTTGATCCCCTCATAAGTTAAACTACTATTAAAACTTTAACCCGGCTACTTAGGACTGTATCCCTGCTGACTCAGACTACTTAGCCGAGGGTAACGACGCCTTCAAAAGAGGGGCCTACCACATTATGCATTAATAACTTAATTAATTATCTTTCAATAATCCGACCCTTTAGGATTATATCCTTGCTGACTCAAACTACTGGGTTGAGGGTAACGTCGCCTTCAAAAGAGGGGCCTACTACAATAACTAAGATAATCTCTTAAACAAGTGCAAAGTGCGAAAATAATCAAAGGTTACACTACACATGAGTCGGATCCAAGTGATTCATCTTGTCTATCTGTTTTATTTTTATTTTATTTTTCAGCATTTTAGTTAGTTTTATTTCCTTAGTTTAAAAACCTTTTTCTAACATTTTGATTTGATTAGACATTGAGGATAAACCGGTACTAAAAGCTCTTGTGTCCTTGGACGACCTCGGTATCTTACCAACACTATACTACGTCCACGATAGGTACACTTGCCCATATGTGTGTTTAGTGTTAGTAAATATCGTGTTTTATAAATTTAAAACTTGGCTAAAAAGTGTAAAAAGGGCTTAAAATATATACCTAAATTATATTACACCTAACGCACATCAAGTTTTTGGCGCCGTTGCCGGGGACACAGGGATTTTAAGAAAGTTAGGAATCAACGGCCTAATCATTTTTTCTATTTTATTTTTATTTTTTTAGGATTTTCTTAATTTTTCAGCTTCTGCAGAACTCAGCACGGGCCGTGCCCGCTGAACACGCCCCGTGCCCAATCATTGGAACTGGCAATTTTGATTTAAGTCAGACAGTAAGCTGAACACGGGGCCGTGCCCACCCAACACGCCCCCGTGCCCAAGATTCAGTTACTGAAAACAGAACCGTAAGATCCCGACGGTTGGTAATTTCTGACACAAAAATGAGTGATAATGATCTTTTTTACTTTCGGCACTCTTATGGTACGTGATGTCAATTATATGGAGGCGGTCATAAAGAATTAGAATGCTATTTTCTAAATTATAAGCCCCACTATATAGACCCATCGTTTGCCTGTAGCCTTAAGAGGGGCGAAAGTAAAAATAATCCTTATCTCTCCCTCGAATGCGCCCAGCGAGATTTTTTAGGAGAAATGCTTCTTGATGAACTATTTCAACTAGAAGATCTGATTCTTAATTGGTTAAAAGAACTGAAGATGGATTTCCTTAATTCATCCCAAGACGATGACCAAGAAGAAGTGTTGGGGTCGCATTCAAACAACCTCGTTGCTCCTGATAATACCTTCAACTCTAGCGAAGACTTGGACGATAGTCGTCCCTGTGCCGATTGTGCCGTGAAGGACTCCCCATCGACTTCGTTCGACGCATACATAGACCTGAGCGATTCGGCATACACCTTCTTTAACGAGAGCCCGGAAAATGGTTGGACTTGCCTACCTACGTTTAGCATAGGAATCACCCTCACCGACAACCTCTTGCGTTCTCGTCTTAATCTAGATCAATTAAGGTATCTTAGGCACTTTGGGGTTGTTCCATCCAGTAAGGAACCGCCCGATCCGGATAAGTTCCTTGAAAATAGACAAACTTCATGATCAGCCTTTCGACACGGGGCCGTGCCCAGCCAACACGCCCCCGTGTCCACCAAAAGATTCCTTTCTGACTTTACGTCAGAATACGGACAAACAGTGTCAGGATCCCGCCTGCACACGGGGCTGTGTCCAGCCGACACAGGGCCGTGTCCAGCATGGTGTCGTTTTCTATAAATGCAGTCAAGAATCCTGCACATTTGGACCATCCAGGGACAGAGATTTGAAGGGATCTTCTCTCCTACCATCCTAGGTATGTTCTAAAAGAAGGTTCCAACAACCATCTTGTCCTTTCCTCTTTTATCCATTTCCTTCTTCTTCATCTTTCTCCAAAAACCTCCATTAAAGCTTGAGATTTCAAGCTTTATTGCAAGGATTGTTGAGTTTTGTTCAAAGAATCTTGTTAAAAATAAGTTGTATAACACTGTTTTAAGTTGTTATTGCTCAAAGAGGCTTCACAAATTAGAGAAATAACTTAAAACTTCAAGATTCCTTGTTGCAAAATTCTGCAGAAAGGTGAACACGGGGCCGTGCTCGTTGAGCACGGGGCCGTGTCCAAAGTACTGTTTCATTAAAATAAGCTATTTCTGGTTTATTTTTGTAGAATGTCGAGTGAAAACAGTGGAACATCTTCCGTGCATTCAAGAAACAGTCGAAGAGGGAGAAGGCCTTCCATTGAAGCTACCCTTGTACACTACGTCATGGCACTACGGGAAGCTCTCGATGAAATGACTTCGGTAGAGGAGATCCTAATAGACCGTATAAATTATCTTACGGTGGGGCTGGAAAATAGTTTTCAAGAAATTAACCTCTTGCACCAGAGGTTAAATATTCTTGTAACACCTCCCATGGAACCCGTCCTCCCTCAAGAGGATTGGAACCTAGCACTTGGAGTCAACAACCCTACCGGGTGGGATGACATTCCAGCGAAACCTCCCCTTGAAAATCTACAAGAAGTCCCGGTGGAAGTTGCACCTCCTCAGACCGACGCCAACAAACCCTCCTTCCTCCTCCCAAGGGAGATAGAGGAGTGGCTCGCCGACATATGAGGAGTCCATGCCCGGAGGAAGGAGTTCTATGAAGCCGCATCCAACCAAGAATATTATCTTCTTGGAAATTTTGCTAATTAAAATAACTAGTAGGCTAGAACTCCTTGGTTTAAGCTTCTTGTGCTTACTTATCTAACTTACTAGCATTTTAGGATAATGTAATTCTCTCTATGATGGTTTTTAATAAAATGATGGTTTTAAGGTTTGGATGATGTTGTAATAAATAAAACACACTCGGGATGGTGAAGGATGACAAGGGAAATGAGAAACATCACCCCATACACGAAAACAGGGCCATCCGACAACAAATTCTTCATTACAATAAGTTCAGCACGGGCCGTGTCCGCCCAACACGGCCCCGTGCTGAACAATCTGCAGAAAATCGCCCAGTTCAGGTAACTGGACACAGGCCGTGTTCATTGAACATGCCCCCGTGTCCAGGCTTCTATTTCTTTTTATTAATTTTTGTCACTGGCACCTGAACACGGGGCCGTGTCCAGAGTGCCAGTAACATAAAATTTTGCTTTTAACACCCTTTTACACATTCAATCAACCTAAAAACTTATTTTTGGGACACATTAAGGACAATGTATAATTTAAGTGTGGGGGGATGCTAAAACCTTGAATCTTGCTAGTCCTAATAACAAGACTTACACAAAACTCTATTGGAACCGCTAATCACCCCAAATTTTTTCAAAAATTTTCATTTTTTTTACTTGTCTAAGTTTAAGTTGGGAATTCAAGTTCTAACAATTATATTTTTACAAGTTTACAACCGATAGCGTCGTGATAAAAAGAACCAACATAAGAAAATTATGAAACAGCATGACAAGCTTAGTTAAAATTTGATTATATATACTTGATCACATAAAAACCCTTTCCCACAAAAGTGAGTTTTGAGCCTTTATCGAGCATACAAATACATATCTTTACACTAAATGCTCATTTTTCGTTTCTTGTGTGAATAGCCGTTTGGTTCGTACGACTCTAGAACTTGCCACGACAATACATTCCCGGTCCTTACCAACTTAAACCCAAGTAAGTAAATGATGGAGGCATTAGGACTAACCCTTTTTTTTCTTTCTACACCATTATTTTTCATTTTTTTACCACCTACCCAAAATCCCCCTAGTTAACCCCTTTGAGCCTAAACCTTTTCATTTCTTAACCCAAAACAAATCGTCCTTTTTACCCACTTAAACCTTTTTATTTTAACCCTTTCTTTTAGTAACAACGTTCGGTTTTCTTATGACTTGAAAAAAAATGTATTTTGATGAAACCAAATAAACAAACAAGTCCATCAAAAATAAATTTGTTTGAAACAAATGGTTCATCAAAATGAAATAAAAATGTGAAAAATAAAAAGTCTTTCAAAAAACCGACGTTTGTTACGCTTTTCGTCCTTTTACTAACCACTAACCCAACCATCCACCTTTAGCCCAAACCTAACTTTTCACCCAAAAAAGTCCTCTTGATATTTACAAAGCTATATAATTAAAAAGGAGGAGGATTGATTATTTGGCAAGCTTATGGTAGGAGTAAGTTCCATGCCGTTCTCGAGTGATTCACTAAAAATTCACCTTCGGCCGAGTGTTGAGTGATTCCCCGTGAGGTATGTGAACTTGTATATAAATGAAATTTTAAAAAGGTATGTTATACCCTAATAAGTAATTTAGTTTATGAAACATTTTTAATAAATCATGACGAATAGGATTGTAAATAAATAAAAATAAAACTTAATTAAAGAATCTTGGAAATCCCGACATTCTATGACACGCCCAAAACTTCTCTTCTACCCATTCCATTTGGGTGTGTAAGCCACATTATAAAGAGTTTTGCTTGAGGACAAGCAAAGATTCAAGTGTGGGGGTATTTAATGTGCACAAAATGCAACATATAATTTACATCAATTGTGGTATAAAACTAACCCTTTTTTAGTACTAATGTTGGAAAAAGTATGCTTTTGTCTTCCTTTTGTATTTTCAGGATTAAATGAGCTTAAATGAACAAAAGAAGCAAAAAGACAGCTAAATCTAACATAAATACAAGAAAAGGAACAAAAGTGGCATGCCCGACCTCCCGACAGCATCTTCCCAAGCAAATAAAAGAAGACAGAAGACTGAACACGCCCCGTGCTCAGTGAGCACGGGGCCATGCCCAATTGACAGCAGAAAAGACAAACTCATAGAAGCTTCTGTTGCCTACCACGGGGCCGTGCCCAGCGGACACGGGGGCGTGGTCAACTTCCTGCAGACTCATTTATTGAAATTGCGAATTACAATTAATGAAGAGAGAGACGCGGATGGACACGGGGCCGTGCCCAGCGGACACGGGGCCGTGCCGAAGCTTCTATTCAGCCTATAAATAGGAGTGTTTGGAGCTCTTACAACTCATCCCTTGTGTCACATCCCCAAAATCCACACGCGGAGTACTACCATCTGGAGGCGTGACATGACCAGGATCAAGCCACCAATCATATTGAACATAGCACATAATTAAAAGTAGTTTATGAAATCCAACACAATACAATTGATGTTCAAACAAGACATAGTTTAAGTAGCGGAAGCATAATATGAAAACCCAACATAAGTATCAAGTTCAAAGTGTTATAAAGTTTAACATGGCATCCACGATCCATGTCTCACAACGACTGCGCCTCCTAGTGCAAGCTCCATGAATACCTAACGACCTGCAAGGCATGTAACAGAGAGTCAACAACAAAGTTGAGCGAGTTCACTGTTGACAGTCCAGATAATGTATTCATTCAAGTATCGTAAGTCGTTTCATAAACATGCGGGATCTACTAGGCCACTAGTATGATCGGTTAGTGGGGGCTTCCCATGATTATATTTACTAGACTATTTGTAACCATAAGTGTTCTTCTTAACCCGAGAACAGGAGTACGTACGAAGTTTACGTAGGCTTTACGTAAGTGCCCTTCTTAACCCGAGGATAGTGGTACGCGTGGGGTTTACGTAGGTTTTACGTAAGTGTCCTTCTTAACCCGAAGACAGTAGTATGTGTGAGTTTACTTAGGTTTTACGTAAGTGCCCTTCGTAACTTGAGGACAGTGGTAAGTACGAGTTTACGTAGGTTTTACGTAAGAGCCCTGCTTAACCCGAGGACGATGGTAGATAGTCTAGTAGCTGTGTAAGTATGAGTAATTATTCAATCCCATTATTCAAACCCATTCCCAACCCGGGAATCCCATGCCTTGGTAAGAGTGTGAACTCACCTTGGTTTGCTCGGCAGACACACAGGGAGGTTACTTGAGCTAAGAGGGGTCAACCACGTCCTAACCTGGTTACCATACAAGTCAGGTTTTGGTTTCAAGTAATGCACGTATGTTCACATAAGAGCTAACAGGTTACGAACACGTATTGATCATGGCAAACACGTATTTTCACGTTAACAGTCAAAACATAACATTCTCGAACTTGTGCGACTCAGATGATTGGGCCGTTGAGCTTGTGCGAGCCTAATCATATTGTGCGATTCAGATTTGAAGCCCATTGAACTTTCGGCCCAGTTAATAACAAACATTGGCCTTGTGCACCCAGGTTAGACTTGTGCGATCGGGTTTGGGCTGATCGGCCCAACTGCTTATCATAACAAATTACGTTGGGCGGCCCAACATCTTGTGCGATCAACACAATCTTGTGCGATCCACAAGATGTTGCGCGGCTGTGCTTAGTGAGGTCTTACAAGATGCTTTAGTCAATGCACCCTAGTTTAATTAGCTTGTGCGATTCCCTTGTGCGTGTGGTCTTGTGCGACCGGAACCTCTTGTGCGATCAAGAGACTTGTGCGAGGGAAGCTTGTGCGATCCGTGACTAGTCCAGTAATTTAGGCAATCAGTTACATGTTTCCTAAAACTATGCGATCAATTACCTTGTTTCCAATTATCTTGCAAGACTAATTCTAACAGTTTCCAACCATTAACATGATCGATCAAATCAAAGGCTCTTAATTAATTTATTTGAACACTAATATTAATTCAAACTGTTTAACTTTCTAGACACATATGAACATCAAGATGATTAAATCATCACCACCCCAAATCATTCATCAACCGATTTATTCATATCATAAGCATCACTCGATTCGGTCCTGTTAACAATCATCACAACCCTATCATGTAGTTCTATTTAATCACGAATCATCACAGTACCAAGATCGAATCAAACATCACATATTCTGAATTCTTGTGCCTTAAATCTTCTAGCATGAACAACCCTAGTGTAATCACATACAATCAAAGCAACCACAACATCATCTATCAAACAAATAACAGCGAACACTAACCGTGATGTTCGAATAGGTTGATTAGATCGACGGGAAGGGCTTCGAGTGGGAGGGGCTGCCGTCGAGTTTCCAAGAGATGAAGGAGAAAGCTTAGGGTTTTGAGTGTTTATCTTGTATTATGAAGATAATGGGAGTTACATGTTATTCGGGGGTTATAAGGGTCGGGCCCGGCTTGGGCTTCCGTTGAGTTGTATTTGGGCCGAGCACAATCATGTGTGGCCGTGTGGAATTATGCGACCCAAGGAGGGTGTTGTGCGGTCGGTCAGATTTTGTTCGGCTAAGTTAGTGTTGTGCGACCACGGTTTAGTATATATACATATATTCACGTTACACATATAACACATAGCATGATAAACGTAACATTCTGTTGAAACCAAGTACATTAACTAGTCACGTATTGTTCAAACAAGTACATCAAAGAATAGCAAGGAGGTTCTAAAACACGAGTTGTCACATTATCCCCAAGTTGGAAGAAATTTCGTCCCGAAATTTAGCATGCGGTTACTGAGGAAGCTAGTTGTGTTGTTCAATTTACTGGTTTTCCTGGGGTGTCACATCATCCCCCCGTTGATTTGGAATTTCGTCCCGAAATTCTATAGTAGCTTCAGCCTCAGTAGTGGTTGCATTGTTTTCGAACAGATGGGGATACTTGAGTTTCATTTGGTCTTCTCGTTCCCAGGTGAACTCTGGGCCACGACGGGAGTTCCAACGAACTCGAATAAGAGGTATTCTGGTTTGCTTGAGGACCTTAACATCCCGGTCTGTGATTTCAACAGGTTCCTCGACGAATCGCAACTGTTCGTCGATAGTGAGTTCCTTCAAAGGAACTATGAGGGTCTCATCTGATAGACACTTCTTCAGATTCGACACGTGAAAGACGTTGTGAACTGCACCGAGTTCTGCTGGTAGGTTCAGTTTGTAGGCCACTTTGCCTATTCTTTCTATGATTTCAAATGGTCCGACATACCGCGGATTGAGCTTGCCTCGTTTGCCAAAACGAACTACACCTTTCCAAGGTGAGACTTTGAGTAGCACTCGATCCCCAACCTGGAACTCGAGTGGTTTCCTACGCTTATCTGCGTAGCTTTTCGGATGGTCAAGAGCCGCCGCCATGCGTTGCCGTATCTGTGCAATCCGTTCAGTAGCATCAACTACAAGTTCTGGACCTGTGATCTGACTATCGCCCACCTCTGACCAACAGAGAGGTAATCGGCATTTACGTCCCTACAATGCCTCGAATGGAGTGGCTTGAATGCTGGTGTGATAACTGTTATTGTATGAAAACTCCACCAAAGAGAGGTGCTTTTCCCAGCTGTTGCCGAAATCGATAACACATGCCCGAAGCATGTCTTCTAGAGTCTGGATAGTGCGCTCAGACTGCCCATCCGTCTGAGGGTGATAAGCTGTGCTCATGTCTAATCGTGAGCCAAAAGCTTTGTGCAATGCTTGCCATAGTTCTGAAGTGAATCGTGCACCACGATCCGAAATAATAGAGGTTGGCACTCTGTGCCTCGAAACCACTTCTTTGAGATAAACGTCTGCTAGAGTGGAGAACTTATCCGTTTCCTTAATAGCCAGGAAGTGTGCAGACTTTGTGAGTCGATCCACGATCACCCAAATAGTATCATTCCCACGTTGAGATCTAGGCAGGCCAGTAACAAAGTCCATGGAAATTTCCTCCCATTTCCATTGTGGTATCTTGGGTTGCTGAAGTAGGCCTGATGGTTTCTGGTATTCCGACTTGACTCTCGCACAAGTCAAGCACTTGCTAACGTATGTTGCTATGTGAGCTTTCATGCTAAGCCACCAATACGTAGTTCTGAGATCGTGGTACAATTTATCTGAACCTGGATGTACCGAGTAGCGAGACTTGTGTGCTTCGTCCATTACAAGCTCACGTAAGTTGCCATATAGTGGGACCCAAATACGCCCCGTTACATAATAGGCGCCGTCTCCCTTCTGTTCTAATCGTTGCCTTGAGCCATGTAAGGCTTCAGCCCTGACGTTTTCTGGTTTCAATGCTTCTACCTGAGCCTCTCGTATCTGAGCAGGAAGACCAGACTGAATAGTAAGTTGTAGTGCTCGTACGCGCCTAGGCGTAGTATCCTTTCGACTGAGGGCGTCAGCCACAACATTGGCTATGCCCGGATGGTACTTGATGGCACATTCGTAATCATTAAGTAGCTCAACCCATCGACGTTGACGCATGTTCAATTCCTTCTGCTTGAAGATATGCTCGAGACTCCTGTGATCGATGTAGATAGTGCACTTGGTACCGTACAGGTAGTGTCGCCATATCTTAAGTGCAAAAACAACAGCTCCCAGCTCTAAATCGTGCGTAGTATAGTTTCGTTCATGAACCTTAAGTTGACGTGACGCATCAGCAATGACCTTGTCACGTTGCATTAACACACATCCAAGACCTTGAATGGATGCGTCGCAATAGACCACAAAATCGTCCGTGCCCTCTGGCAGTGAAAGAATAGGCGCGCTGCAGAGCCTATCTTTTAAGTGTTGAAAAGACGTTTCCTGTGTACTACCCCAACGGTAGGTGACACCCTTCTGTGTCAGTAGCGTAAGCGCTGCGCAGTCTTCAAGAAGTCTTTGATAAACCTTCTGTAGTACCCTGCCAAACCCAAGAATTGGCGTATTTCCGTTGGTGTGCGAGGTGCAGGCCAGTTCTTAATCGAATCTACCTTGGATGGGTCAACATGAATCCCATCCTTGTTTACCACGTGGCCTAGAAAATGGACTTCACGAAGCCAGAAGTCGCATTTCGAGAACTTTGCATACAGCTGTTCTGCTCGAAGAAGTTTCAAAATAAGTTGTAAATGCTGCTCATGTTCCTCCTGACTCTTGGAGTAGATCAGGATGTCGTCAATGAAGACAATCACAAACTTGTCTAAATAAGGCTTGCACACTTTGTTCATAAGATCCATGAAGACTGCCGGTGCGTTCGTTAGCCCGAATGGCATGACAAGAAACTCGTAGTGGCCGTAGCGAGTTCTAAATGCTGTTTTGGAGACGTCCTCATCCCGGACTCTCAGCTGATGGTAGCCTAACCTCAGATCTATCTTTGAGTAGTAGCTCGATCCTTGCAACTGATCGAACAAATCATCAATACGTGGAAGAGGATAACGATTCTTCACTGTCACCTTGTTGAGCTCGCGATAATCAATGCACATTCTGAAGGTAACGTCCTTCTTTTTCACGAATAATACTGGAGCTCCCCAAGGCGAAAAGCTAGGACGAATAAAACCCTTATCCAAGAGTTCTTGCAGTTGCTTAGACAGTTCTTCCAGCCCAGTTGGAGCTAAGCGATATGGTGCACGAGCTATGGGTGCTGCTCCTGGAGCTAGTTCAATCTGGAATTCGACCTGGCGATGAGGCGGTAGCCCAGGTAAATCTTCAGGAAACACCTGAGGAAAGTCGCGTACTACTGGAATGTCCTCCAATCTCTTCTTTCGTTGACGCGTCAGTAACAAGCGCTAAAATAGCGGTGTGGCCCTTTCGCAAACACTTCTGGGCCTTAACAAAGGAAATGATGCCTACTACAACACCACTTTTGTCACCTTGGATCACGAGAGGTTCCTGACCGGAACGAGTGATACGAACAACCTTATCTTTGCATAAGACCTCTGCTTGCTGTTGGGATAACCAATTCATCCCAATGACGACGTTGAAACTACCCAGAACTATAGGAATGAGATCGATCGAAAAAGTCTGACCAGCGAGGATAAGATTACAACCCTGAACTATGTGTGTGGCCTCTAGACTTTTACCGTTAGCTAACTCTACGACATGTTTAGTGCTCAGGAGTGTGGGTGTGCGCTTGAGCATTTGACTAACTTTCAGTGACATATAACTGGTATCCGCACCCGAATCAAACAAAACAGTAACATAAAAGTCGTCGAGAGGAAACTTACCCATAACCACGTTAGGATCGTTCCTTGCGTCACCCTGCCCCAACACAAATGCACGACCCCTAGCGCCGTTGTTCCCATCATTGTTATTTCCCCCTTTGTTGTTCCCATTGCCTTGATTATTATTGTTGTTGTTGCGATTCTGGTTCTGGTTTAACTGGGGACAGTGTCTCTTGTAGTGATCTTTAGCACCACACTGAAAACATCCTCTAAAACTTTGGGGTTGCTGCTGATTCTGTGGAGCTTGAGGCTGCTGCTGTTGTTCCTGGTTTGCAGGACGTGAGTTTCGGCAATTCTTGGCTTCATGACCCATCTTGAGACACCGCTGACAACGACCCTTGTTGCACTGACCACTATGGTGCCTATTGCATCTGTTGCACCTTGGGTGATTTCCTCGATATCCACCCTGCCTGTGACTACCAGAAGACGGCTGACTGGGGCTCTGGTAGTCATCTGTCTTTCATTGCTGGGACTGAGACTGAACCGAAGTGGAACCCTTGCTCAGGTTTCCATCCCACTTGTGTTTGTTGTCACTAGGAGCACAAGTTATAACAGCATTAACACGTTTCGGTAGTTTGTTTTGTTCTACCGCCTGGTCCGTGAGACGATGAGCAAGCCGAGTGACTTGCTGGATAGTGCCAAGATTAGCCGCGGTCACATGACTCTGAATTTCTGGCACCAGACCCTTGAGATACAGCTCGATACGTTTGGTGGGAGGGTCTACCATAGTGGGACACAATGTGGCTAATTCATTCGATCTCTTCGTATAAGCCTCAATTTCCGACCCCGTCATCTGTAAGTTGAGAAACTCCACCTCTAGTTTGCGGATGTCATCCCGACCGCAAAACTCTTCCTTAATTAGATCCTTGAAGTTGTTCCAGGGGGTGGCATTAGCAGCTGCCAGCCCTAACATCCGAACCTGTGCTTTCCACCAGGTTAACGCGGCACCTTTGAATGTTTCAGCAGCAAACTTTACCCTACGAGACTCAGGGCATTCACGCATCTCGAAGTCAGTTTCGAGCCTCTCGAACCAATGGAGGAGGCCTGCAACTCCCTCAGTACCACTGAAGGTACTAGGTTGGCAATCCATGAAGGTTTTGGACGTGCCCACGGGTGGCTGAGCGTTCTGACCTCCTGCCTGAGCGGCTGCAAGTGCCGCAGCGACTTGTTCGTTGATCAGAGCCGTCAACTGGGCTTGAGTTAGGTTAACGCGTCCAGCCATGATCTTCATGTCAAGGCAGCATAAGTGAGAGAGGTTCGCGAAAAATGCTATGACAGAAGAGAGTAAGCACACAATTGTTCTCAAGCAATAGTGGTTACGTTTATCTAAGCATACCATAAGCAATGTTCTATGTAATCTAGCAAGTAGGCAATGTAAACATGAATAGTATCACCTATAGTGTTGAGTCTTGCACATGGAGCGAAGCGTCGTTGTGGATTGTTGAGCACTGTACAGGTTATAGTCTGGTTTTAACAAAAACTTTTTCCCCTTATTAAAACCAAGTTCACTATAACCAATGGCTCTGATACCAATCTGTCACACCCCCAAAATCCACACGCGGAGTACTACCGCCTGGAGGCGTGACATGACCAGGATCAAGCCACCAATCATATTGAACATAGCACATAATTAAAAGTAGTTTATGAAATCCAACACAATACAATTGATGTTTAAACAAAACATAGTTTAAGTAGCGGAAGCATAATATGAAAACCCAACATAAGTATCAAGTTCAAAGTGTTATAAAGTTTAACATGGCATCCACGATCCATGTCCCACAACGACTGCGCCTCCCAGTGCAAGCTCCATGAATACCTAACGACCTGCAAAGCATGTAACAGAGAGTCAACAACAAAGTTGAGCGAGTTCACTGTTGACAGTTCAGATAATGTATTCGTTCAAGTATCGTAAGTCGTTTCATAAACATGCGGGATCTACTAGGCCACTAGTATGATCGGTTAGTGGGGGCTTCCCATGATTATATTTACTAGACTATTTGTAACCATAAGTGTTCTTCTTAACCCGTAAATAGGAGTACGTACGATGTTTACATAGGCTTTACGTAAGTGCCCTTCTTAACCCGAGGACAGTGGTACGCGTGGGGTTTACGTAGGTTTTACGTAAGTGTCCTTCTTAACCCGAAGACAGTAGTATGTTTGAGTTTACGTAGGTTTTACGTAAGTGCCCTTCGTAAGTTGAGGACAGTGGTAAGTACAAGTTTATGTAGGTTTTACGTAAGTGCCCTGCTTAACCCGAGGACGATGGTAGATAGTCTAGTAGCCGTGTAAGTACGAGTAATTGTTCAATCCCATTATTCAAACCCATTCCCAACCCCGGGAATCCCATGCCTTGGTAAGAGTATGAACTCACCTTGGTTTGCTCGGCAGACACACAGGGAGGTTACTTGAGCTAAGAGGGGTCAACCACGTCCTAACATGGTTACCATACATGTCAGGTTTTGGTTTCAAGTAATGCACGTATGTTCACATAAGAGCTAACAGGTTACGAACACGTATTGATCATGGCAAACACGTATTTTAACGTTAACAGTCAAAACATAACATTCTCGAACTTGTGCGACTCAGATGATTGGGCCGTTGAGCTTGTGCGAGCCCAATCATCTTGTGCGATTCAGATTTGAAGCCCATTGAACTTTCGGCCCAGTTAATAACAAACATTGGCCATGTGCGCCCCGGTTAGACTTGTGCGATCGGGTTTGGGCTGATCAGCCCAACTGCTTATTATAACAAATTACGTTGGGCGGCCCAACATCTTGTGCGATCAGCAAGATGTTGCGCGGCTGTGCTTAGTGAGGTCGTACAAGATGCTTTAGTCAATGCACCCTAGTTTAATTAGCTTGTGCGATTCCCTTGTGCGTGTGGTCTTGTGCGACCGGAACCTCTTGTGCGATCAAGAGACTTGTGCGATGGGAAGCTTGTGCGATCCGTGACTAGTCCAGTAATTTAGGCAATCATTTACATGTTTCCTAAAACTATGCGATCAATTACCTTGTTTCCAATTATCTTGCAAGACTAATTCTAACAGTTTCCAACCATTAACATGATCGATCAAATCAAAGTCTCTTAATGTCACACCCTGGCTTTTGCGGAAGCGTGGGTTTATTTGGTGTGACTTCTCAATACCATAGCAACAATCACAACATGCTATATGATAAAAACACTTGATGTTCATCCATTAAAATGATTAAAAATACATAACATATTGTTTTAAAACATCAACCACAAGAATGCGATACAAAACATGACTTGTTTAAAAATGAGTTCATAAGACTCGATGAAAAGCTACCAACGACACAAGGACTTGAGACATGCAACTCGTCCAGGAAAGAGTTACACTTCCCAAACCTACGACTCCGGATGACATCCTTATTTAGTACGCAGCTAATCATGCATCACTTGCCAGATCCAATTTAATTCCCTGAAATACATGTAGTTTAAAAAAAAGTCAACAAAAAGTTGAGCGAGTTCATGTGTAAGTCTGTGTGTATAAACCGTTTAATATGTCTGTAAGTAAAATTGTCCCTGGTATGTAGCAATAAGGAAAACTGATCACCACTGGGTTTCAAAGCCAATAGTATATGTGAATGATGCAAGAAGACTCAAACCTAGCAAATTTGTCTCCGGTATGAAGACATAGTCACCACTATGGGCCCCCGGCCTCATGGGTGTGGGCTCGCTGCACCCAAATAGATCTATCACTCATGTCCCGTGGTCCTACGATGAGGATTAATGGCCTTAAGTGTCATGCCCACCACTCACTTGATCACGTAATAAAAACCCCTCCATAAGCTAATCATACCAATTATAAAATGTCTGAAATAATTTGTAAACATGTATTCCACCCCGAAGTATAAAAACCGAAAACAGTAAAGGAATAGGGGGTCATGAACTCACCGTAGTGCGTCTTGACTCGAACTTAACTCTTTCCGCTACACGACAACCTACAACATACTAATGTCTATTAGACGAACGAGCCGTGCCTTGGCTTAGAGTTTAGTGTTTTGATTTGCGTTACTTAGGTATTATTTTGTTAAAACAATAATAATTATTTTAACTTAAATAGCGTTCTTAGAAAAATAGTTAGACAACTATTTCGTATCTATTTTCTCGAATATTTTACTAAGTGTTCGGATTTTCGGAAAATTTCGGCAGAGTCTCCTCCGTAAATAGAGGTGTCCATGCTTAAATAGCATATCATTTTCTTTTACATAAATCCAATAGTTCATTTTCAATAACCAAACCAACATATCGACAAACAAAACGTTACATACTTCATTTCAGCTTTATTACTTGAAACCGGACTGTTTTCAAGGATTTTTATAAAATAGTTAACCTTTTCTAAAAATTCTCAAATTTTTACAGAATTTCACATATGTTCCAAAGTTTATTGTGTAAAAATATAAAGGTCCAATTCGTTACCCATATTTTATAGAAAATCATTTTCTCGACTGCAATCAGATTTGTTACTTTCTGATTGCAGTTTACGGAAATATTCACTAAAAATTAACCGTAAGTCCGTTTGATGAAATTCCAGTTTGAGGGTCGTCCTGACAATGGTGTCTATCTACTGTAAAAATTTCATGAGTTGATTTTACTCAGGTTTTAAGTTATGACTCCGAAAATAACACACTTTTTCTGCAGTAAAAATGCAGCTTGAGCTGCTGTCCAAAAATAGTCTTTTAAAAATAGTAAACGGTCTCGAAAAATTATGATTCCAGTGCCATTTGTTTAGTTATTCCAAAATACTCATTTTAGGCTTTAGAAAATCCGTTTTTCGACTTAAAATGATCCCGTTACAGCCTGTTGAAGTTGGCTGGAAATCCAACTCAGCAAGCTGTTTACATTGTAGAAGTGACTAAAAATGCATAAACGAAGATCCTAACCATGGTTTATAGATGAACAAATGTTAAAACTTCAATCATGTTTTAACCAACCCTAAATCATTCAGATTTCAACCTCACACAACCTTTTTATATATGGTTTTTAGGCAAAATTTTAAGTTCACATTTTAGTGTTTAAGCTTTGTGTGTGTCATAAACATTCAACAAATCGTAACAAGAATCAAGGTGGAACAAGAGTATGAAGGGACTTACTACTAGCACAAGGCTACGGTTGTAATCTTAGTGTAAGGATGATGAAGAATGATGGTGAGAAAAGCTTGAACAAGGCTTCTTGAGAGCACTTCAACTTGCACCTCTATGGATCAACCTTGGAGCTTGGAATGGGGTTTGTTTGTGAAAGAGATGAAGGTATGAGAGTGTGGGGGGTTGGTTTCGGTTATGAAGGACCAATTTTAGGGAGAGAGAGTGAGATGGAGTGTAGGTTTTGATGTAATGATGGTTCTCCTTGGAAAGACAAGTGCCACCCTATTCTATGGTCATGAGTGCAACCCTTGTTGGCCAATCCACAATTAGGAGAATACTCACCAAATCAAGGCAAGATAATCCAAATATCTAAACAAAATATATGCAATGATGGGGGCTCAATTCGGTTAGGAGGGGGGGGGGGTATTATGAAAAATTTTGGTAATTAGTGGGTAAGTAAATAAGAGGTTAAGGGTATTTACAAGTATAGCGGGTGTATGTCATGTTTACATGGTGTATAGGGATTTTTGTGACCATAAATAATTAAAAATGATAAAATAATATTTCTAACAATATTTTCATGTCTCGGGTAATGTCTGGTTGTTCGGTTTCGCATCATTCCGTTAAAGCGTTTAATTGTCCTGTAAAGCGTCTTTTGTGCATCTTTTTGTAACGAAATTACTTACAACACTTAGGAAAGTGTCCAGGACCATTTAGTCAAAACTCTATATTATATGAGTGTGTTAAAAGCTGAATTGTTACTAAAAATGCGGAATTCTGTAATTAAATTGCATTTTAGGCACTTTCCGGCACTCAAACTATCACCTAGTGACATAGTCTTATGGTCCTCACTTCCCTACACTCCATACTGGTGTAGTGTTTTATCCATGGCCCACACTGGCCTAAAAATAGTATCTGTCTAAGTGTTGGCATTGTCAGCATGTGTCTGAGTTGTCCGCTTACTGTGCTAACTGCGTTTTGTGCATCAGGTCTGTCACTAAGAGTCTGTATGAAATAATTGGAGTAACTGTATGTAAAGAATGCACATGTATGTATATAACATAAATCAGTAAGCAGTTTAAAGTGTCAGATGTAGTCAAGCACAGTCATTAAGCACATAATTAGGGTTAATTAATTTGTACAGTACCTGTAATTATGCGGGTTGTCACATTCTCCCCCTGTTAAGAAAATTTCGTCCCGAAATTTTAAGTTCTACTTCTAGTTGCAGGGGTCTTGGGGAATAAATGTGGGTACTTGGCCTTCATGCGATCCTCACGCTCCCACGTGAACTCCGGGCCGTGTCGTGCATTCCATCGAACTTTAACGAGTTTGACACTACTCCGGCGTGTCTTATTAATCTTCCAATCCGTAACCTCAACCAGTTCCTCAACAAAGTGGAGTGTGTCATCGATATGGATCTCGTCAGCAGGAATGACAATTGTCTCTTGAGTTGGACTCTTTTTCAGGTTCGATACATGGAATGTATCATGAACACCATTAAGTTCCGCAGGTAAGTCCAACTTGTATGCTACAAGCCCAATCCTTTGCAGGATTATGAAAGGACCAATGTAGCGCGGATTCAACTTCCCATGCTTTCCAAAGCGTGCCACACCCTTCCAGGGTGAAACCTTTAACAAAACCATATCCCCAACTTGAAATTCCAAGGGTTTCCTTCTTTGGTTTGCATAGCCTTTCTGTCTGTCGCGGGCTGCCTCGATGCGTTTCCGAATTTGAAAGATCTTGTCTGTTGTTTCTTGAACCATTTCGGGGCCAACCAACTGTCTATCACCCGCATCAGCCCAGCATAGCGGTGATCGAAACTTTCGTCCATAAAGAGCTTCAAACGGTGCTGCTCCAATGCTGGTGTGGTAGCTGTTGTTGTACGAAAATTCGACCAAGGGTAAGTGTTTGTCCCAGCTACCACCCAGGTGCATTACACATGCTCTCAGCATATCTTCCAATGTCTGAATCGTTCGTTCACTCTGGCCATCAGTTTGTGGGTGAAATGCTGTACTCAGGTTCAACTGAGAACCAAATGCTTCTTGGAAGGACTGCCAAATCCTTGATACGAAGCGTGCATCTCTATCAGAGATAATCGAGAGAGGCACTCCATGACGTGCAACAATCTCCCTCATGTATATTTCAGCAAGTTTACTTGTGTTGTCCTTTTCCCTGATCGGCAGGAAGTGCGCAGATTTTGTCAGTCGGTCTACAATTACCCAAATTGTATCATGGCCCTTTGGCATCTTTGGCAATTTCGTTATGAAGTCCATGGAAATCTGTTCCCATTTCCATTGGGGTATTACAGGTTTTTGCGGGAGACCTGAAGGCTTCTGGTACTCGGCTTTAACCTTGGTGCACGTTAAACATCTGCCAACATATACTGCAACATCGCCTTTCATCCTAGGCCACCAATAGAAATTTTTAAGATCTTGGTACATTTTATCCGCTCCTGGATGAATCGAGTACCGTGACTTGTGAGCCTCATCGAATATAACTTTTCTCAATCCTCCAAACAGAGGAACCCAAATTCGATTCATGAAACGCAAGGTTCCTTCCTTGTTTGGCACTAACTGTTTCTCCATTCCATGGAGATACTCATCCTCAATATTGCTTTCTTTCAAAGCTTCTCTCTGCGCGGCACGAATGCGCAACGAGAGGTCTGTCTGGACAATCATTTCCAAAGCCCTAACCCTTATGGGCTTAATCCTTTCTTTTCGACTTAGGGCGTCAGCAACTACATTTGCTTTTCCTGGGTGATACTTGATTTCACAGTCGTAGTCGTTCAACAGCTCAACCCAGCGTCTCTGTCTCATGTTAAGTTCTTTTTGATCAAAGATGTGCTGTAAACTCTTGTGATCAGTGAAGATTGTACATCTCGTTCCATACAAATAGTGTCGCCAGATCTTCAATGCGAACACTACGGCGCCTAACTCTAAGTCATGCGTGGTGTAATTCTTCTCATGAACCTTCAGTTGGCGTGAAGCATAGGCTATGACCTTCTGTCGCTGCATCAACACGCAGCCTAAACCCTGACGCGAGGAGTCACAATATACCACGAAGTCGTCCGTGCCTTCGGGTAGAGCTAAAATCGGTGCGTCACAAAGCTTGTTCTTCAACAATTGGAACGCTTCTTCTTGCTTATCGCTCCAATCAAACTTCTTGTCCTTCTGAGTAAGTGCGGTGAGAGGTTGAGCGATTTTGGAAAAATCTTCAATGAATCTTCGATAGTACCCAGCCAAACCTAAGAATTGCCGAATCTCGGTTGGCGTTTTCGGTGACTCCTAATTCTTGATCGCCTCGATCTTTGTGGGATCCACATGGATTCCATTTCCATTAACCACATCTCCAAGAAACTGGACTTCGCGTAACCAAAACTCACATTTCGAGAACTTAGCGTACAACTTCTCCTTCTTAAGAAGCTCTAGAATAGCTCTCAAGTGTTGCTCGTGCTCTTCCTTCGTCTTCGAGTAGATCAAAATATCATCAATGAATACGATTACGAACTTGTCAAGGTACGGCTTGCAGACTTTGTTCATCAAGTCCATGAAAACTGCTGGAGCGTTTGTCAACCTAAACGGCATCACCAGAAACTCGTAATGTCCATATCGAGTTCTAAAAGCAGTCTTGGGGATACTTTCCTCTTGTATCCTCAGCTGGTGATAACCCGATCGTAGATCGATCTTTGAGTAAAAACTCGAACCTTGTAGCTGATCGAACAGGTCATCGATCCTTGGCAAAGGATATCTGTTCTTGACAGTTAACTTGTTAAGCTCGCGGTAGTCTATACACATACGAAAGCTACCATCCTTCTTCTTAACGAACAAAACTGGAGCTCCCCAAGGAGAGAAGCTTGGTCTGATGAATCCCTTGTCTAACAACTCTTGGAGTTGTGTTGACAGCTCTTGCATCTCTGAAGGTGCTAGTCGGTAGGGTGCCTTAGCCACAGGCGCGGCGCCTGGAACAAAGTCAATGTGAAACTCGACTTGTCTTGGAGGCGGCAATCCTGGTAAGTCTTCTGGAAAGACTTCAGGATATTCCTTCACGACAGGAATGTCTTCGATCTTTGGCTCAGCGGCTTCCTTATCCACGATGTGTGCCAAAAAGGCAACACATCCCTTCCTCAAACACTTCCTAGCTTTCAAGCAGCTAATGATCCTCAATGGCGTATCGCGCTTCTCTCCATGAACTACAATCGTCTCTCCATCGGCCATTGGGATGCGTATGGTCTTCTCGTGACAAACCACCTCGGCTTTGTTGCTAGACAGCCAATCCATCCCTATTACCACGTCGAAGCTTCCCAACTCGACTGGCAGTAGGTCTAGCGTAAATTCGTGTCCTCCCAGTTCTATCATGCATCCCCGGATGACTTCACCCGTTTCCACTAGTTTTCCATTTGCCAATTCAATAGAGTACGGAACGTCTAACTTACTAGCGGTTAACCCAAGCATGTTCTTAAAGTCTAACGATACGAAACTATAATCGGCACCAGTATCAAAAAGAACAGACGCATAGCGTTGATTTATAGGGAACGTACCAGTGACAACATTCGGATCTTGGCGCGCTTCCCTCGCACCAATGTTAAAAACTCGTCCTTGCGCTTGATTTAGCTTTGGGCATTCCCTTTTGAAGTGCCCAACGTCCCCGCAGTTGAAGCATCCTGGCCCTCGGCCATTCGCATTACCATTTCCGCCGCGATTTCCGTTTGTTCCCCGGTTACCAGCTTGATTTGGGGCATTCCCACGATTTCCGCTTCCCCCATTATTTCCTTGCGGCCTGTTTCCATTACCACGGTTGTTGTTATTGTAACCCCTTTGACCACCTTGGCCTAAACCAACCCAACACGTCTCCTTCGAATGGCCTGTCTTCCCGCAAGATTCACACTTTCTGAGTCGGCACGGGCCGGGATGATGGAACTGACATGTACTACATTTGGGCAGAGTGCCCATGTAAACTTTTCCTCTGTTTTCATCACCATTCTTGGCCCTGGTCGGCGTGTTTGATTCACTTCTCTTGCTACCACTGCTGGTTCCTTGCTTGAAGTTGGAAAACTTCCGTTTGTTTTCCCCCGACGACTCCACATGAGTTTCTTTCTTCCTGTGATCATCCTTTGAAAACTTGTTTAGCCTGATGGCTTCTTCCGTCAGCGAGATGCTCAAGTCAATGGCTTCAGTAATGGTTGCCGGTTTAGACGTTGTGACCATGCTCATGATCTGAGGTGCTAACCCCCAGATGAAACATTCCACGCGCTTGAACTCGGGCGTGACCATGTACGGCACCACATGGGACAGATCATGAAACCTTTGAACATACTCAGCAATTTTTGGACCTTCCATCCTTAGGTTCCAAAATTCGGTTTCCAATCTCTGGATCTCGGCTCTGGAGCAATACTTCTTGCGCATCAGTTCTTTCAATTCAACCCAAGTCATGGCGTATGCTGCAGCCTCTCCTAGTGTTTGAACTTGGAGAGTCCACCATGATAGGGCACCATCAGTAAAGAGCCCAGAGATGTACGTAACTTGTTGTCCTGGTGCACACTTGCTCATTCTTATCGTCGTTTCCGTCTTCTCAGTCCAACGGGTGAAAGCCACGGCACCTCCAGTGCCATCAAAGTTTTGCGGCTTGCAATCTAAGAATTGCTTGAAAGTACACCCATTCGGAGGGTTGTTGTTGTTGTTCGAAATGTTTCCGCTTGTTTCTCCTTGAGAAGCAGCATATTGTGCGATTGCGGCAGCGATGATTCCTTGCAGTTCTGCCTGGGTAGTCGGCATGCGTGCTTCGTGTCGTGGAGGCATTTTCTAGAGGATGTTCCATATTAGTCAGGTCATAGTAGGTATAATAATCATACGTATATGTAGTAACATTCATCATTCTCATAACATCTCATGTCATAATCATAACAAATAATCAACAATGCATGGATTTAAAAGACTTGCGATTTAAGTTCCATAAACAAACCACCAATACTGTTTCACAATTTCACCATGTGTCAAAATATACTAAGGGCTACATCACCCTTGTCTGAGTACAATAACAATAAATCAAAAACCAAAATCGTTGTCTCAAAAAGGTCTTCATAACCATGGCTCTAGCGCTGCCTTCCCACTAAGAGTAGCCGGTGTTGATGCATTTATTGTCTATCGCTTTCGTCAATTCGAGTCGTAGTGAAAAGCCGGAAGAAATCAAGCGCATAATGTCACAATTAGTTAGAAATAGCAAGGTGGCGTTTTGGTAATTAATGAGAAGTCTCATTAATTCCAAGGCCTATAAATAGGATGTTGATGACATAAGAAAGTGAGTAGAAGTTTGGAGAAGACTTTCCTCCACATTTGTACTTTTGGAGATCCAAGTTTAGAGAGAGAAAGTCTAGAGAGAGAAAGTAGTTGTAATCGTGAATCTTGTACCGGATTTGTCATATCTTTCAATAAATCACGATTAGTAGTACGTTATTGTGTGTTCGGTCACGCACGTTCACGGATTCCGCACGTGAAACGTTCGTTACGCAATCGAACGACATAAAAACCGGTCCTACAAGTGGTATCAGAGCTAGGAGCTCGATTGCACGATCAAACACATCGTTTTCGTACCAGATTTCAGCGATTTCAGAGCCGATTCAGATCCGATTTCATCTATTTCTTCATCTTCTACCTATTTCTCACGTTTTTTACGAAAATTCGTCAAATTGAACGTGTTTTCACGGCCCGATTTGTCTGAATTTTTGACATATTGTGCGAAAATCATTGAATTGCAACCCTACCAAGTTTCAGATCAAATCTCCTAGCCGTTTAGGAGAAATTAAGGTTTTTCGGTTCGAATTCGCGTCAAATTTCAGCACAGGTTAGCTTATTTGGTTTAAAAATTCAGGTTCGCTCGTATGAACCTTGATAGGTCCGCTTATTGTGACATTCGTGGTCCACTTTTGTGAACAACTGATGGTCCGCTCATGTATATAACAGGTTCGCTTTTTCAGTCATATATAACAGGTTCGCTTTTTCAGTCAAATATAACAGGTTCGCTCATAGGACGATCAATCAGGTCCGCTCATAGTTGTTACATGTTGGTTCGCTGTTTTGTCATCATCTTCACGTGATTCTTCAGATCGTTTTAGATTTGTCGGCTGGTTAATTGTTTGGCTTTATTGACCGACCCACTGACTATTTGGCCCAATCAGTGATCATTAAAGGTTGTCGGACAGGTGAAATACGACCCAATCATCTTTCTGTTACCGCCCATTTAATTAGTTGTTGTTATTGTCTGCACCACACTATTCATTACCATCGGCCCAATCCTTGACATTGCCGATCATTAAAAGCAAGCGGCCCAATCAAAGAACATTAAGCTCATGTGCACCGCCCCATAGTTGTCGGCTAATTGTGAATTGTCCACATTCAATCATTGGGTAGGCCCTTGCATCACCCACTAACCTTTTTGAGGCCAAATCATTGTTAACCACTTGCATGTGATGGTGGGTGTTGTTGTTGGATGCATGTGAAGGTTGTCGGTTAACAATCATAGTTGAAGGAGGGACAAGAACAACTGACCCACTAACATCTTGAGGCCCTATAGCATTTCTACAAACAGTTAAAAGGCCCAGTTATTGAGTTAGTTGTGATTTATATGTGCCGCCCATATTGTCTTTGTTGAATATTGGCCCAATGAGAGTTTAAGTGTGAATAAATAAATTGAAAAGTGTTAGAGGACGAGATCAACTGATTTACATGTGAGGCCCAATTAAAAAAATGTTTGTGCGGCCCAATCACAATTATTGTGATATAACGTGCATCAATGTCGGTGTGTTGATATCAAGACTGCATGTGACTGTTGACCATGTTACAAGTATTGTGAGGTCTATTCAGAAATAATTCAGCTCAAATTATTCAGCCCAAGCCCAAGTTGGTGATATCATTTTGTGTGCTATTTAGCACAAGCCCAAGTTTCATCATAGTGATATTGTTTGCTAAGTGGAGTGTACAGTTTGTCTGTTATATTCGTTGATCAAAGGCCCATTTCATCCTAAGCTCGTATCTCGTGAACTTTTTGTTCAGACCCATTCATTCAGCGATCTCACGTTATCAACATTGAAACGAATCAACGAATCTTCGACAACGAGTCTAAGATTGATTTCACACACTCAATTTTACGCATTCAGTTCGTTTAAAACTGATAGTGTGTTTGATTGTTTGTTTGCAGGTGATTCGAGGTGATTAGTGAAGCATCGGACATTTGCCTGAGCGAATCCTCACTCGATCCGTTGTCGCCTAATCTTTGATATTCAATCGGATAGTCGTTTTTTTGTCTAAATTTTTGTATTAATTGAAAACTCATCTTTGAGAATCTTTTAATACCGAAGATGGATTCTGAATTTTATCTTACACTGAACAAGTTCAATAATTTTACAGGTATCAATGGAGAATCAATTGAAGAGTTGATCAAAAGGTATGTCGAGTTGTATTGGGAGATGATGAGATTGAAGATAACCAAGACTAATGAGGAATGGGTTGACAAGTTGGGAAATGCTTTACCGGGTGATATGTGGAGAACGTATTTGTTAGATTTGAAGAAGATACATTTAAACTTGACTTTGGGCTTCTTTATCGAGAAGATTGAAGAACGAGAACTTGAACTCCGAAAGAATAAAGCAGCAACTGATAAAGTAGAATTCAAATCTGAGGAAAATGTTCGAGAGGAAGAGGAGCAGGTTAAAGAAATTTCAGCTATCAAGGTGGAGAAGAAAGCTGAATCTGTAAAAACGATCGAGAAGTGCTCAAACTGTGAAAATCTGAAAATGCCAAACTCTTGAGGGATTTAGAGAGTTTGACATTAGAAAACAAAAATCTTAAAAATTCAGAAAATGTTTTGAAAAATCAAAAACAAAATTTAGAAAATGAAAAATTAAAAATGGAAAAAGAATTTCAAAGTCAAATAAAGATTTTAGAAGATGAGAAAGATATCTTTGGTAAAAATAATCTTGAAAAACAAATTGCAATAAATTCTCATCTTGCTAAAATCATTCAGCTTGAAAAAGAAGTTGAAAGTGATCGGAATAAAATTGCTGAGTTAGAAAATAAGTTGAAAGGTTTTGTGACTTCTGCACCATATGTGTGTCCAAAACCGATCAATGAAGTTCCAATAAGTGACGATGTCACAAACTTTGACAATGTCAAAGTTAAAGATTGTGATGAGAAATCTGATGATGAGAAAGAAAAAGAATAAAAAAGAAAAATATTTTTGGAATTAAAAGAAAAATTTAAAAATACTGTTTTGCAATCTACTGAAATAGATGAATGCTCAAAGCAAAAACCTGTTAAGAAGATGTTAGAACAGAAACAAAAAGTTAAAAATTTTAAAAATGAAAATAAAAGCTCATCAGTTCGATCATCCAATCCAAATCAAAAACCACAAAAATTGAAAAATGAAAACTCAAAAATTGTTGGTAATAAGTGGTGCAGGTCGGACCACAGTGCTCAAAAGTCAAATCCAACAATCAAGAGGAGGAAAGAATATCACCAAGCCAGACAATGCTTTGATCTGAGCGTTTGGTGTGAAAATGGTGATTGGTATGATAACAGAGTGTGTTACCGATGCGGCTATCAAGGACACATTGCTGTTAACTGCCAGAATTGGAACTATGAGACGAGGAGATGCTATAACTGCCAAATCAAAGGTCACATTGCCAGAGATTGCCCAATGAGATCAAATGAAAGATCGAGGGTTGTATCTCATAAAAGGGTGATGAAGTCAGTCAAAGTCAAAGAAAAGCCCAAGGAACTGAAAGTTTCAGAACAGAAAGTCAAAGAACAGAAAGTTCAAAAACAGAAAGTGAAGCTTTCACAAGGGCAGAAAGACAGACTGCAGAAGAAGAGGAAAAAGGCGAGAGAGTATCTCGAGAAGATTTTGTCCTCGGATACAACAATTAAAACAAAGAAGAGTTCTGATAAATCGTCTTGCTCTCCAAAGAATGACAAATCAAGCAAAACGAATTCATCAGATGCAAATCTGAGGACAGAATGGAGTGTGAAGAAAGGAAATGTTCCTGGCGATGAATTTGTTTCTTCGGAAACAAAGGAGCCACGTTCTGGCGATGATTCTGATTCGTCAAAATCAGAGGAGCCACAAGTTGAGCTCAAAAGTGAAAATTCAGTTATGCCAATGGATGACACAAACTTTCCACCATTACGAACTGAAAATTTTAAACAAAAAGTTGGTAAAGTGAAAATTTCGAACTATTCTGAAAAGAAAGAAATCAATGTCGAAAAGGCTTTTAATAACAAAGTGAAAAATATTTTTGGAAAAATGGTTGAGGGAAAGGTAAAAGGGGTAAAAGAATTTTATGAAGCAAAAAGGAATGATCAAACCCCGAGTGAAATTGAAAAGGTCACACCCAAGGCTGGTCAGGCTTGGGTGCCTGCATTCGTTGCTTAAAATCCTAACTTGCCGGAGTTCCCAGGTTGGTAAGCGTGGAACATGTATCGGCACATTTCTTGAGAAATTTCACTCTGGTGATTTTTCGTCTTTCAAAAGATAATTCAGGGACATTAAGTTGTACTTGATTCATCTTTCCTACAAGTGGTAATTTGAAAAACAAAGTGATGAAACCCCGAGTTTATGAAATGTCACACAAAACTAATTTTCCGGAAAAACCATTTTGATTAAAACAAACTTAAGTGTTTTGAAATCATAATGGGAAAATAGTTTGTTGTGAGGGGGAGTTCTGATTGTTTACGCCAAAGTGGATGGAGAATTGAAGTGATTCTCATAAAGTTGTCAAGTTTGTACAGTTTGTTTCAAATTTTCCAGAAAATCAAAATTGAAACATATTTTGATTTTAGGGGGAGAAAATTTTAAAAAATTAGAAAATTTGAAAATGTCAAAAACATTGAAAAACTTAAAAAATGAGTTTTGTTGTAAAAAAGAGGAAATCATAGTAAATCAGTGGACTATCACAGCATGCTAAAGAAATGAAATATCAAATGTGATAAACGATCTCACTAAAGATGTGACGATAGGCTCAGCTAGACTAGTAGATTTGCGATAACGATACAAACTTAAATGTAAAAGCCTAGTTCTAGTGGGAAACATGGTTGAAAGCATAGTACTTAGTTTTGTCCTTCTTGACTGTGTGCCTACTCGGTAATCGCTGAATGCCAAAAAGCATAAAACTGGTTAAGTTTGTGAACTTTCACAACTTTGCTGAAAAGTCGCTATGATTGTGCATTTCATTTTGCAAAGTTTAAACTTGTTTGATTTCTTTATTTTGTTTAAGCATCGGACATCCTCTACGTATACGGAAGTATCGACCTGGATGTTGTTGCCTAAACGTTCTGCTTTATTTTCTTTGGTGTTTCGTTTAAGCTTTGGACCTCCTCTGCGTATACGGAAGTATCGACCTGGTGGTTAAAGCCTAAACAACTTCAACTTGTTTTATTTTCTTATTTTGTTTAAACATTGGACTTTCTCTGCGTATACGGAAGTATCGACCTGATTGTTAATGTTTAAACATTCTGCTTTATTTTCGCATATATCACAGTTGATGAAAGTTTAAAGGCATTACTCGAGTTAGTGTATTGCATGATGAGGGGATATGCTGAGATCGTGGGGTCCATAAGAATTTTGGTGCAAAATTAATATACCTTAACGTATCTATAAGCATTTCGAAAGTTTTTAGATTGAGCTTAAGTGGACAACAATATCGTCAATCAACGTGAATCGTTTTGAACTTAAAACGATTAAAAGCTTAACGGTGCTTGTGATATGTCTCAAAAACTGATATGATCCTCTTACACAAACTCACAAAAATATGTTTGTACATATTTCATTTCTGCATTTAATTTCTGTCTTTGCGTTCATGTTTCTTATTTTGAAAAATCCAAAAAGATTTTCGACGACTGATGTTGAAAAGCTGACATTCAAAATCTCAAAGGCTAAACTTGATGAACAGACAGGTTGGTTAAATGGTTTGAAATGTTTAAGATGATTCATTAATTTGAATCAGAAATTGGAATGTTTCAAATTTTGAAAGGTTTAAATGTGAAAATTCTCAAATGTCTAGTTGATTCATTAAGTTGAATTACAACTTTATTGGTTTGTAATAGAGAGGTTGAGATGTGCAGGTTTCTGATTTGTTACTACGCAAAGCCAGGTGTCGATCCCAAAAGCACGGAAGCTTGACGAAAGGGGGAGCCTGAAGAGTCTGAAGAAAGAGAGCAACGGAAGCTGAAGACAGATCCACCGGGATTCTGTTCAAGCAAGAAGACTCAAGAGAGAGAGAAAGACAAGTCGTTACGAGTTTCACTACGGATTGACTGCGGCAATATCCAAGGGGGAGTTTGTTGATGCATTTATTGTCTATCACCTTCGTCAATTCGAGTCGTAGTGAAAAGCCGGAAGAAATCAAGCGCATAATGTCACAATTAGTTAGAAATAGCAAGGTGGCGTTTTGGTAATTAATGAGAAGTCTCATTAATTCCAAGGCCTATAAATAGGATGTTGATGACATAAGAAAGTGAGTAGAAGTTTGGAGAAGACTTTCCTCCACATTTGTACTTTTGGAGATCCAAGTTTAGAGAGAGAAAGTCTAGAGAGAGAAAGTAGTTGTAATCGTGAATCTTGTACCGGATTTGTCATATCTTTCAATAAATCACGATTAGTAGTACGTTATTGTGTGTTCGGTCACGCACGTTCACGGATTCCGCACGTGAAACGTTCGTTACGCAATCGAACGGCGTAAAAACCGGTCCTACAGCCGGTCTATCGATGGTCTGAAATCCCTGTTGCGAGTATATCCCTAAGCTGACGGTGGAGGAGGAGGTGGAAAATGAGAGAAAATCAATCGGCGCAACTGCACCAAGTCCTCCTCAAGTGCATAGGCAAAACGCAACACGAAGGCAACCTGTCGATCGAGAGGGAGGAAATGAACGTCTGATTCCTGAAATGAGGGAAAAGAAGTGTGCGATGCTGAAAACTGAGTCTGACAGGGACAGTGAGGATGTGGAGTTCTCTCCAACCGCTGGACACACTGCCTCAAGGCGTCCCGCCGTAACTGCAGCGACGTGAGCGTGTCCTCCACAGAGAATCCGTTATAAAATGGATGATAAGTGTCAGATACAGGCATGACATGGGGTGCTGACTGTTGGTGCACTTACCTCTGTTGACTACGTCTTTCATCAAGTCTTAGAGTTGGACAGATCAGACATGACACGATAACCTAGAAATCCTAGATTGTAATAGGTTTGCTTATGTATCTAGGTCTAGGTTCGCTCATGTGACCATGATTAGATCAGGTTCGCTTATATGATCATGTCCGGTTCGCTTATAGGTCTAAATAGGTTCGCTTATATGGTTTATAAGCAGGTTCGCTTATATGGTCTTGACCATATAAGCGAATCTCCATCAACTATATATAGGGGTCCTTATGAGCGAACACTAGAACACATAGTTACGGTGTATTTGTTCCGGTATGCTGCCGAAGTGCTGTCAGACATTGTAATTGCTTTCAATATCAATAATACAACAAGTTTAAAGTGAATCCAGCTAAGATAGCACCAAATCATTTGTTTCCGCCTCTTGATTTGGATAAGAATTTCTCTGATCGACTCAAACAGGGCCGAACGCGATCCTACAAGTGGTATCAGAGCTCAGGAGGAGGAGTTCTTGCCATTTTAGCTCGATTTCATCTAGTTTTCTACACTTTCTTCACTTTTTCAAAATCTTTCACGGTAAAACCGGCTCAAAATCACACACTGCACTCGGAATCATGGACTAGTAAACCCTTGAACTTTTCAGATTTAAAATCAACCTAGAAGTTAAGATTTTAGGGGGTTCGCTCGTACGAACTTGTTCGAACAGTGACATCAGCAACTTATTTGGTTCGCTTTTAGTGACATTATTCTGATTGGGTTCGCTCAATATTACAAATAAGATTGGTCCGCTCCAAAGAAATCAGATAGGTCCGCTCAAATCAGATAGGTCCGCTCCAATCCAGTTGAAGGTTCGCTCGACCGGTTCGCTGATTTGATCCATTAAAGGTTCGCTCGACCGGTTCGCTGATTTGATCCATTTAAGGTTCACTCGAACGGTTCACTCATTTGATCAAATTATCTGGTCCGCCTATTTGTTCAATCATTTGGTTCGCTTATCTGGATAGTTTACCTGGTTCGCTCATTGATCAGTTCTTCTGGTTCGCTTATTGGTCCATACATCTGGTTCGCTCCAAGATACTTAGTTGGTTCGTTTTTGTGACAGTTTCGCTCATTTGAACAGTTTGATTAAGTTTGAAATTTGTTGTGAACTTTAGATAGTTGAACAATGGATACTGAATTTTATAACGCTTTTGCAATCCCGACCTCGATTACTCAGAATGCATTGATTGACAATGAAACCGGAACGTCTCAAAGACCGCCTAAACTCATGGATATTGATGATTATAACGTGTGGTCTGGACGGTTTGGAAATTGGGTCGAGGCTTATCATCTAGATGCGTGGGAACACACTGAAGAGCCATATGTTAAGCCTACAAAGAACGATGTTGTGAATGGTACTCCGTTAACACTTAGAGAGATGAGTACTGCAGATAAAAAGAAGTATCGGGATGAGAAACTCATGGTGAGTCTGCTTCAGCAAGCTATAAAAGAGGATATCTTGATACTGCTTCAACACGATGGAACCGCATATTCAATTTGGACAGAATTGGAAGCAAAGTTTATTGGAAGTCATGATATGCTCAAGAATAAGATGTCTCTCATGAAAAAGGAATTTGATTTATTCCGTGGCTTAAAAAACGAAAACACCAAACAGATAATTGATAGATATTGCAATTTGGTGAGAAACATGTCAAAGCTTGGAGTTAAGAAAGATACTGATGAATTAATTGAAAAACTTCAGATGCGCTACCATATGAAACATGGGGAACGTTTCTGATGATGTTGCGGTCCAACAAAACAGATTATAAGAAGATGACACTGGGAGATTTCATAAAGCATCTGGAAGCTTAAGAGATGGAGCAAAGGAAGATTGCGAGAATGAAGAATTATGATGGAGAACAGGATATCAGCTTGTATTACAAAGGTGGTGTTTCTGGATCAACAAATCATTCTTCGAAAATTGAAACTGCTTTCAGTGTTAAAGATTCTTCAGAAAAGAAGTCATCTCAGGGATCAAGCAGCACAAGATTTTCATCATTCGATCCAAACGTTTCTGTAACAAAGAATGGGAAAAAGCTTCAGTTTAATATTGTGCTTAGTATTGAAAATGATGAAGATTACACTGAAGAGATAGCAAAAAATCAGATGTCTTTGTTAGGAATGGTATTGGAATCTTACAGTAGTTTTGTTGCCGGAAAGATCGGTAATCCAATGCTCACAAAAGAGGATTACGATCAAATCGATGCTGAAGAAATGGAATTAATGGATATTAAATGGTGCATGGCTAGCGTGATGAGACGTGCTGAAAAGTTTAAACAAATTACAGGCCGAGATGATTTTCGTGATGCTAGTGTTTCAAATTTAGATTTTGATAAATCTAAAGTAACGTGTTTTCGTTGCAGGGAGAAGGGGCATTTCAAGAGGGAGTGCAAAAATCGTGAAGCTACTGGAGCCCAAAATCCTTTTGGAAACAACGATTATCACAAAAAGGCGATTTATCATTAAGTCACGTCACCAGCACAGCATCAGGCACAAACTGCTCATGGAAGAGATGTGATCGATAGTTCGAAAAGAGCATGTCTAAGTAAATATGAAAATTTTTCATGGGATAAATACATTCCAAAAGACAGTAAAGTGTGTTTGGTAGAGCAAGATGATGAAAAGTTGGCCGAAGGTTTCAATTGGGATGATTTTTGCCCGGATCAAGAATTTATGTCCAAAGAAATGTCCAACAATCTTTTCAATACTCATGCTTTCTTTGCTAATGCTTATGATTTGAAATGTGCAGAGAGGTGCAGAAAGGTCATGGAAGCTGCTGAAGCAAGACAGAAAAAGCTCGAAGAAGAGAAAGAAGAGGAAGAGCGATTAAAAGCTAAAGCTAAAGCTGAGAAAAGCAGAAGAGCTGAATTCTTACAACCATACAGGACCGTCAACGAGGTTCCTGAATTTGAAGTGAAAATTGATGTAGAACAAGTTGAAGTTCCTGAAAAGTGCATGAACTGTGATTCGTTAATCAAACAAAACAACGAGTTATTGCACAATATTCATAAATTGAAAGAATCGTATGATACGATGAACAGAGAGATCAACAAGTATACAGATTCGAGTGGTGAACAAGCTGAGGCAATGAATAAATTGAAGATTGCATACCTGAGACAGCTTGATGATGCTAATTTTCATATTAAGAAGTGTGTAGATCTAGAGTTGGAGTTAGCAACGCAAAAGATAGAAACTGAGAAAGTTAAAAAGTTATTAGCTAGCTACTCATGTTCTTCTTTTGTTGTTGACAGGATTTATCCAGTCGTGGAGAATTTGAAGACGTTTGAGGAAGTGAAGACGCCTGAAGAAGAGAAATCTGTGACAAAAGATGAAGAAAAAATGAAAACTTCTGGTAAGAAATCAAGTGTGGTCTATAACAGATGTCCGCCCCCGGTCGAAAATGGATATTCACCTCGAAATCCAAATTTCGAAAGAGTCAATAAGCCAATCAATTTACAATGGGAGTCTGGGCCGTCGGATAACTTGCCAGAAAGTATTGATGTCACGTATACGTCATCAGACACTGATCATGAGTCAAAGTTGATAAAAGTGTGGTCGATCAAGTGTTAGATAAAGATGACAGTGAGGAGTCAAAACCGGAGTCCAAACCCGAGTCAAAGTCTGGGTCAAATATGTCAAAGCCGACAATAAAAAGGACAAACGGGTTTATGATAAAGAGTTTTTACTTTCGAAATCTAATTTGAATGATGAATCAGTCAAAGTGGCATATACTTTGAAAGGTTTTGACAAATTATATTCAGATGAAAGTTTTCCAATAAGAAGTGTCAGACTTGAAATGATTCAAAAGGTTTTCAAAATAACAGAAATTAATATTTCTGAAATAAAAGATTTAAATCTTAATGGAAAATCTAAACAGTACACTTCAAGAGATCAACAAAGAATCAACAAGAAAATGGGTTACAATTGTGGTTATAGTTTCCAACAGAAATCAAACCATAATCGTAATTTCAAAAAGAAAGGTCTTGGTTTTGTCCCACCGAAAAACTATAAAAATGAGAAAATGTATAAACCAAAAACTATGTTTGTTTCAGAGAAAACGTCAGAGGCTGAAAAAGAACAATCATTCAGAAAGCAGACAAATCAGGATTTCTTTGCCAAGAAGCAAGAAGAACTAAAGAAGAATGAAGTTCCGAAGAAGATTGAAAAGAGAACCTGTTTTCAGTGCAAGATTGCTGGTCATGTGGCAAAGGATTGTCCGAAGACATTCAAGCCAAAACAGGAAATCTCTAGTAAAATGAAAGAGAAGATTGTCGAGAAGACTGAACTGTCAACCCGGAAGTTTACTGGCTTTGAAAATTCAACTTTTGAGAAAGGAGAATGTTCAAAGAGTGCTTCAAGAAGAAAAGATAATGTGCCAAATCAAAAATGGGTTGTGAAAGGTTCAGGTAATAGTTCTGGTGATGAATCTGATTCCATAAAATCAGAGGAGCCACGTGTTGAGAAAAAGGTTGAAAAGAAAGTTCCGATAGTGGACGATGTGAATTTTCCACCACTGAATGCTAATAATTACAAATCCAAAATCGGAAAAGTTGAAATTTCAAATCAATTTTATTCTGACAAGAAGAAATTTGATGTTGAAAAAACTTTCAATGGAAATGTAAAACGTATTTTTGGACAAATGGTCAACGGTAAGGCCAAAAGCATCAAAGATTTTTATGCTTCCAAAGGACGTGTTTACAAGTCTGTTGACAGAAAAGATGAAGAAGATGTTGTTACACCCAAGGAAGGTCAGGCTTGGGTGGATATATTTTTCAAAGAATAAAAACCTGACTTGCCGGAGATCCCAAGTTGGTATTGTGGATCATGAATCGGCATCCTTCTAAATCTGTGTTTAAGGTTTTGCAGGACTTGCCGGAACTCCCAGGTTTGTAAGCGAGGAGTAGGAATCGGCACCTTGAGAATTCAACCAAAAGATGGTAATTGGTTGAAAAACAGGTTTGAAAAGCTTAATTGCTAAACCTACAAGTGGTTGTATGTTTGTGGTTATTATAAGTGGTTCAGAATGAGAACTAGTTGATCTTACAAGTGGTTAAATCAAGGTCATTAAATTGAACTTGAGTTAACTATTATTCAGATGATTGGTAAAACAATGTGATGATTTTGCCCCAATTTTACAAAAGTTAAAAACGACTAAACTTATTTTCCGGAAAAACCATTCTGATTAAAACAAACTTAAGTGTTTTGAAATCATTATGGGAAAATAGTTTGTTGTGAGGGGGAGTTCTGATTGTTTAAGCCAAATGGATGGAGAATTGAAGTGTTTCGATATCAGTTGTCATGTTCTGTATATCAGTTGTCATGTTCTGTACAGTTCGTTTTCTATTTTCATTAGATGTATTTGAATTTTAGGGGGAGTAAGAAATATTAGAAAATCCAAAAACATCAGAAAATTTGAAAAAACCAAAACATGATAAAACTGAAAAATGAGTTTTGTTGCATAAAAGAGGAAATGATAGTACATCAGTGAACTATCACAGCACGCTAAAGAATTGGAAAGTCAAAATGTGATAAACGATCTTGTTGCGGATGTGTCAGTAGATTTTCGCACATTTAGTAAATTGAAACGAGATATAAACCTAAATCAAACTTGCTTGATTCGTGGGTAACTATTCTTGAATATATGGGTAACCCCCGAAATCTTGTTTGAAAGATCCCGTATTCTGAGATACTAGGTCTTTATGCTCAGTGATATCTGGGGTATTATTCCGGGACTTCTGCTGTATGGAAATACTGACCTAGTCCCCGAATAATATTTTCTGCAAAAAGCTTTGAAACATAAGCTCGCCCTCAGCAATCTGATTAAACAATAAAATTGATAATGTTTGCTGTTGTAATAAAAGATCCTCTAAAGGGGGCCCACCAAAAGTTGAAGCCGTCATCTCTCTGCGTATACAGAAGTATCGACCTGAGCTCTCACGGCCCTCGCGCATTACCCCTTTACAGATATCAGCTGTGGTATACTCACCTGTAAGACTGAATATTTGGGATCTGGATACAGGAGTATATTCAAGTGGAGTGATACACAATTAAGTTCAAGTCTTTAAAACATTAATGTCGTATCTCGAATCAATTGAAGTTTGTGTGAGAATTTAAGTGGACAAACATACTGACAATCTAGGTAAATTGTTTAGAACTTAACGGTGTTGTTGATATGTTTCAAAAACTGATATGATCTTCTTGCACAAACTCACAAAAAAAAATTGTCTGTAAATATTTCGTTTCTACATTAAAAAATCCAAAAAGATTTTTGGTGTGTTTTAGCATAAATTTTGAAAAATCAAAAAGATTTTCGACAACTGGTGTTAAGATGCTGATTTTCGAAATTCAAAGTGCTAAACTTGAAGAACTGGTTTGGGAAGAGTGTATGTGAAGCTGGTAAATTTATTTGATAAGAGCCAGTAAAAGATCTTGAATGTAAAATCATTAATATAGTTTCTGGTACAAGTTTCTAAAAAGTCTGAAGGTTTAATCTTTTAATAGAAACTTATGGTTGGGTAGAGATTGTGCAGGACTTGAGCTAGGTGACGATTTTGTGCTGAAGTGCCAGGTTACGATCTGATAACCTGTAGAAATTGAATTCCAGACTACGATCCCAGCTGTTTGAGAGGGGGAGTCTGAAGACACCGTGTTAACATCTGAGAGAGAGGAGTTTATTGATGATGAAGAAAGAGAACGAGGATTCTTGAAATGACAGATACTTCAGAGAAAGATTGAAGACTGATAAAGATTGTAGATTGACGTTTTGTGAAGATTCGAAGACTCCATGAAGACTCCGTCAACATCCGAGGGGGAGTCTGTTGGTGCACTTACGTCTGTTGACTACGTCTTTCATCAAGTCTTAGAGTTGGACAGATCAGACATGACATGATAACCTAGAAATCCTAGATTGTAATAGGTTTGCTTATGTATCTAGGTCTAGGTTCGCTCATGTGACCATGATTAGATCAGGTTCGCTTATATGATCATGTCTGGTTCGCTTATAGGTCTAAATAGGTTCGCTTATATGGTTTATAAGCAGGTTCGCTTATATGGTCTTGACCATATAAGCGAATCTCCATCAACTATATATAGGGGTCCTTATGAGCGAACCATAGAACACATAGTTACGGTGTATTTGTTCCGGTATGCTGCCGAAGTGCTGTCAGACATTGTAATTGCTTTCAATATCAATAATACAGCAAGTTTAAAGTGAATCCAGCTAAGATAGCACCAAATCATTTGTTTCCGCCTCTTGATTTGGATAAGAATTTCTCTGATCGACTCAAACAGGGTCGAACGCGATCCTACAAGCATGGATGATAAGTGTCAGATACAGGCATGACATGGTGTGCTGACCATAGGGATGGTTCACCCATCGGGGCTGAAACCGGAAGTGTAATGTTGGGGTAAATACAAACTGTGAAGTGACATGGGGTAACTGGGTCTCGAAAGGTGCAGAAAGTGACACTGGTGGAACAAAATCTGAATAAGGGACCTGCGGTAAGAACTGGCTATCCTCTGGCATGAATGGGGTATGCCCGAAAATCTGACTCGACGATCCCTCCCCAAGTTGGGGCGGAGGAATGTCCTGAAGGAAGGTGATAGGAAGGTCAGTACGGTGAGTATCGGATGTGGATGGAGGAAACAAGGGAGAATCGAATGGTACAGCGATAGGTGCGGGAGGGGGAGTGACTGGGACTACGTACGGAGGGTAGTCATCCTCCTCAATCCACCCATTGCTGGAGTGGGCATACCTCGGGTCAATGTGGGCAGCGAATGGTGCAAGGTCATCAAAGATAGCCATGGGATTGGGTATCTCAACGGCTGGTGGTGCAACAACGGGTGTAACAGAGACAGTAACAGGGTCGATGGCAAGAACGGGCTCGGAAGTGACTGGAGCGGGCTGATAATCAACAAGCATGGAAGGAATCGGATCATCTGGATGAGCAGGAGCCTCAGCAGGCTGCTCCAACTCCATCTCCTCATCCGCGTCTATGCGAGGAATGGAACCGAGTCCCAACGGTGGGATATGTGAAGCTATCGACTCAATGGAACCTGAAGTGGACGAATCGGACAGAACCTCCATATCAGGAAGCTCGACCATGGGAACAATAGGATCAACAACTGGGATATCAACAGGTGGAACACCGTCCTCCACCGGGGCCCCACCATCCTGGTCTCCCTCCGGGGGACCCTTGATGAGTAGGTCGATGTCACCATCGGGTAATGCGTCGAGAGGTTGTTCCTCGAAGGGAACTGCAGCGAAGGGGAGAGGGGCAGGGATAGGAACAAGAGGTAGGTCCTCTCCAGGTGGGCCGTCAGCTAGGGGTGCGTCGTCTCCGAAGATCGGTAGGGCAAAAGGCTGAAAGTCGTCTTCGTCTGTGCTCGTGGTGTCTGAGGTGTAAACTCCCGAATCAGTGGCCATCTCATCATCAGAGGTAAGAGTCCTCGGGTCACTCGCGTCGGATACTCCACTACCGGATGATGCCATGGTGTCTGTAACACAACCACAACATATGCACACAAATAAGGTAAGCATGTAAACAAATAATAATGAAATCATGTATGCATCCTAGTCTTCCCAAACTATCCCACCCAATCTCTAAGACTGAATTCCCTAGTCTCTCAGACTAACTCCCTGGCCTCTAAGACCAACCTCCCAGTCTCTAAGACTAATTCCCTGGCCTCTAAGACCAACCTCCTAGTCTCTAAGACTCGAATTTTTCCCCAGCCTCTAAGGTTATACATCCCCAATCTCTAAGATTGAATCCCTCAGTCTCTAAGACAGAACTCCCTCAGTCTCTAAGACTGATACAAAAATTTTGAAAAGTGTATTTGTGCCCTTTTTGTTTGTAAAAATGTTTGCGCCCTGGATCTGGACTTTTAGTGTATGCAAATGTAAAAACGTTTGAAAACATTTTCGTGAGAGCCCTAGTGATCATAGTCTAGACTCGAGAAGGAATCCTAGTTCGCTATGATCGAGGCTCTGATACCAAGCTGTCACACCCTGGCTTTTGCGGAAGCGTGGGTTTATTTGGTGTGACTTCTCAATACCATAGCAACAATCACAACATGCTATATGATAAAAACACTTGATGTTCATCCATTAAAATGATTAAAAATACATAACATATTGTTTTAAAACATCAACCACAAGAATGCGATACAAAACATGACTTGTTTAAAAATGAGTTCATAAGACTCGATGAAAAGCTACCAACGACACAAGGACTTAAGACATGCAACTCGTCCAGGAAAGAGTTACACTTCCCAAACCTACGACTCCGGATGACATCCTTATTTAGTACGCAGCTAATCATGCATCACTTGCCAGATCCAATTTAATTCCCTGAAATACATGTAGTTTAAAAAAAAGTCAACAAAAAGTTGAGCGAGTTCATGTGTAAGTCTGTGTGTATAAACCGTTTAATATGTCTGTAAGTAAAATTGTCCCTGGTATGTAGCAATAAGGAAAACTGATCACCACTGGGTTGCAAAGCCAATAGTATATGTGAATGATGCAGGAAGACTCAAACCTTGCAAATTTGTCTCCGGTATGAAGACATAGTCACCACTATGGGCCCCCGGCCTCATGGGTGTGGGCTCGCTACACCCAAATAGATCTATCACTCATGTCCCGTGGTCCTACGATGAGGATTAATGGCCTTAAGTGTCATGCCCACCACTCACTTGATCGCTAATAAAAACCCCTCCTTAAGCTAATCATACCAATTATAAAATGTCTGAAATAATTTGTAAACATGTATTCCACCCCCGAAGTATAAAAACCGAAAACAGTAAAGGAATAGGGGGTCATGAACTCACCGTAGTGCGTCTTGACTCGAACTTAACTCTTTCCGCTACACGACAACCTACAACGTACTAATGTCTATTAGACAAACGGGCCGTGCGTTGGCTTAGAGTTTAGTGTTTTGATTTGCGTTACTTAGGTATTATTTTGTTAAAACAATAATAGTTATTTTAACTTAAATAGCGTTCTTAGAAAAATAGTTAGACAACTATTTCGTATCTATTTTCTCGAATATTTTACTAAGTGTTCGGATTTTCGGAAAATTTCGGCAGAGTCTCCTCTGTAAATAGAGGTGTCCATGCTTAAATAGCATATCATTTTCTTTTACATAAATCCAATAGTTCATTTTCAATAACCAAACCAACATATCGACAAACAAAACGTTACATACTTCATTTCAGCTTTATTACTCGAAACCGGATTGTTTTCAAGGATTTTTATAAAATAGTTAACCTTTTCTAAAAATTCTTAAATTTTTACAGGATGTCACATATGTTCCAAAGTTTATTGTGTAAAAATATCAAGGTCCAATTCGTTACCCATATTTTATAGAAAATCATTTTCTCGACTGCAATCAGATTTGTTACTTTCTGATTGCAGTTTACGGAAATATTCACTAAAAAGTAACCGTAAGTCCGTTTGACGAAATTCCAGTTGGAGGGTCGTCCTGACAATGGTATCTATCTACTGTAAAAATTTCATGAGTTGATTTTACTCAGGTTTTAAGTTATGACTCCGAAAATAACACACTTTTTCTGCAGTAAAAATGCAGCTTGAGCTGCTGTCCAAAAATAGTCTTTTAAAAATAGTAAACGGTCTCGAAAAATTATGATTCCAGTGCCATTTGTTTAGTTATTCCAAAATACTCATTTTAGGCTTTAGAAAATCCGTTTTTCGACTTAAAATGATCCCGTTACAGCCTGTTGAAGTTGGCTGGAAATCCAACTCAGCAAGCTGTTTACATTGTAGAAGTGACTAAAAATGCATAAACGAAGATCCTAACCATGGTTTATTAATGAAAAAATGTTAAAACTTCAATCATGCTTTAACCAACCCTAAATCATTCAGATTTCAACCTCACACAACCTTTTTATATATGGTTTTTAGGCAAAATTTTAAGTTCACATTTTAGTGTTTAAGCTTTGTGTGTGTCATAAACATTCAACAAATCGTAACAAGAATCAAGGTGGAACAAGAGTATGAAGGGACTTACTACTAGCACAAGGCTAGGATTGTAATCTTAGTGTAAGGATGATGAAGAATGATGGTGAGAAAAGCTTGAACAAGGCTTCTTGAGAGCACTTCAACTTGCACCTCTATGGATCAACCTTGGAGCTTGGAATGGGGTTTGTTTGTGAAAGAGATGAAGGTATGAGAGTGTGGGGGGTTGGTTTCGGTTATGAAGGACCGACTTTAGGGAGAAAGAGTGAGATGGAGTGTAGGTTTTGATGTAATGATGGTTCTCCTTGGAAAGACAAGTGCCACCCTATTCTATGGTCATGAGTGCAACCCTTGTTGGCCAATCCACAATTAGGTGAATACTCACCAAAGCAAGGCAAGATAATCCAAATATCTAAACAAAATATATGCAATGATGGGGGCTGAATTCGGTTAGGGGGGGGCATTATGAAAAATTTTGGTAATTAGTGGGTAAGTAAATAAGAGGTTAAGGGTATTTACAAGTATAGCGGGTGTATGTCATGTTTACATGGTGTATAGGGATTTTTGTGACCATAAATAATTAAAAATGATAAAATAATATTTCTAACAATATTTTCATGTCTCGGGAAATGTCTGGTTGTTCGGTTTCGCATCGTTCCGTTAAAGCGTTTAATTGTCCCGTAAAGCGTCTTTTGTGCATCTTTTTGTAATGAAATTAATTCCAACACTTAGGAAAGTGTCCAGGACCATTTAGTCAATACTCTGTATAATATGAGTGTGTTAAAAGCTGAGTTGTTACTAAAAATGCGGAATTCTGTAATTAAATTGCGTTTTAGGCACTTTCCGGCACTCAAACTATCACCTAGTGACATAGTCTTATGGTCCTCACTTCCCTACACTCCATACTGGTGTAGTGTTTTATCCCTGGCCCACACTGGCCTAAAAATAGTATCTGTCTAAGTGCTGGCATTGTCAGCATGTGTCTGAGTTGTCCGCTTACTGTGCTAACTGCGTTTTGTGCATCAGGTCTGTCACTAAGAGTCTGTATGAAATAATTGGAGTAACTGTATGTAAAGAATGCACATGTATGTATATAACATAAATCAGTAAGCAGTTTAAAGTGTCAGAGGTAGTCAAGCACAGTCATTAAGCACATAATTAGGGTTAATTAATTTGTACAGTACCTGTAATTATGCGGGTTGTCACACTTAATTAATTTATTTGAACACTAATATTAATTCAAACTGTTTAACTTTCTAGACACATATGAACATCAAGATGATTAAATCATGCACCACCCCAAATCATTCATCAACCGATTTATTCATATCATAAGCATCACTCGATTCGGTCCTGTTAACAATCATCACAACCCTATCATGCAGTTCTATTTAATCACGAATCATCACAGTACCAAGTTCGAATTAAACATCACATATTCTGAATTCTTATGCCTTAAATCTTCTAGCATGAACAACCCTAGTGTAATCACATACAATCAAAGCAACCACAACATCATCTATCAAACAAATAACAACGCACACTAACCGTTATGTTCGAATAGGTTGATTAGATCAATGAGAAGGGCTTTGAGTGGGAGGGGTTGCCGTCGAGTTTCCAAGAGATGAAGGAGAGAGCTTAGGGTTTTGAGTGTTTATCTTGTATTATGAAGATAATGGGAGTTACATGTTATTCGAGGGTTATAAGGGTCGGGCCCGGCTTGGGCTTCCGTTGAGTTGTATTTGGGCCGAGCACAATCATGTGTGGCCGTGTGGAATTATGCGACCCAAGGAGGGTGTTGTGCGGTCGGTCAGATTTTGTTCGGCTAAGTTAGTGTTGTGCGACCACGGTTTAGTATATATACATATATTCACGTTACACATATAACACATAGCATGATAAACGTAACATTCTATTGAAACCAAGTACATTGACTAGTCACGTATTGTTCAAACAAGTACATCAAAGCATAGCAAGGAGGTTCTAAAACACGAGTTGTCACACCTTGGCACACCACCTCTCTCACACTTCACCCACCACCCAGCACCATCACAACACCATCATCCACCACCATCATCCACCACCATCATCCATTGTCCATCGTAGAGTGTGTGAGTCGTCTCGGGATCCAAGATTGATCGTAAGAGTTCTTGACCTAACGACCTGCAAGGCATGTAATAGAGAGTCAACGACTGCGCCTCCTAGTGCAAGCTCCATGAATACCTAACGACCTGCAAGGCATGTAACAGAGAGTCAACAACAAAGTTGAGCGAGTTCACTGTTGACAGTCCAGATAATGTATTCATTCAAGTATCGTAAGTCGTTTCATAAACATGCGGGATCTACTAGGCCACTAGTATGATCGGTTAGTGGGGGCTTCCCATGATTATATTTACTAGACTATTTGTAACCATAAGTGTCACACCCCGATTTCCACGTGTATCACCGGTGGGCCCGGTGGGGGATTACCGTGACGATGTTGGCAACAATATGGTCAAACCACACAATTATATAATGCACAGCGGAAGCATAAGATAAATATATAAATTTCAACCTCTGATTGTAATATCAAAATGTATTACAGGGGTTGGATATATCCACAGTGGATCGTAAATAAACATAAAGTATTGTTCCATCAGATACTGCAATCAAGCTTGCGAGACTTATCCCGACGCTAGGGAGCTAATACCAGCCAATTACGTTTAGGTACCTGCACTTAATCTTTTTGGGGAAAATACGTCAGTTTACACTGGTAAATACATTCAACTGACACATTTGAAAATGTTTATTAAAATTGATTTGAATGCACAAGGCACAAACTCTTTTATAACTTGGGAAAATTCATAATGATCTTGTGAACGTTTTACATGTTCTTTTATGCGTTCAGTAGCCCGGGTCGTGCCGGGTTAAAGATTTATAGACACACCACGTTTGCGTAAAACCGTAGTATAAAAACCAACGGCTACGTCTTTTAATTTTAATGTCGACACTTTATACCGGGTGTACGCCTACACCGGGATGTCGATGGTCGTGGCCATTTCGTAAAATGATGCCGAGGATATCCGGGACAACGGTCATTAAACCCCCCAAAGGCTTATAAGCAACAAAATTGTTTAAATGAGCCGATCATATTTAATCAATTAACCACCTAAGCGATGGAATTATATAATGCTCAATCAAGCGGTATTAATATACCGTAACCCAAGCCCATATAGGGGAAATAAGTTAAAGTATTTACCTTTGCAAGTATAAATCCTTAATTTAGATCAAGTCACCGATAGCTTTTACTGGGGCTCCTAATCTGGAACGAAGGTTTTAATTAACCTCTTAGAATCCTAACGGTCCTTGTATTAGCCGTAGCTTAAACCGGTTGATTCCGATATATAGATATGGTTAATTCGCACGAAAAGGCGAAAACCGAGAATGGAGTATGATTTGGACCCAACAAGTTCAGTGACTTGTTTTATATGGGTTTATAGTTCATACTCTGGATTTTGGGGTTCAAATAATATAATTTGACCCATATCGGCTATTGCACGAAAACTAGTTCCATGAGCCGTACCGTGTGCGCAAATAGGCGAAACGGTTAACCATAAGAGTCGTACGCTTATTTCCTAAGTCAATATGCCTTAAAAGTATTTTGGTATCAGTAGGATACCTTCCGTAATGCCCGTAACGAGTTTAAGTTAATATTATGTCCCGTAGGGGCTTTTCGGTCATTTTAAAGACTTTAAAAGGGCTTTTCGAGTTCTACAGGAAATCTGAGTTTCCCGAACAGCTTATAAACCTTAAAATACTTTATTTATTATTTAAAACCAGTAGCAACTGGAATCGGGTCAAAAGACCTTGTAGAACTCCCGTTTTGGCCAAAAAGGGCATATTCGGTATTTACCGAACCGTAGCCATAACCGCAGGTTATGAGCAAGGTAAAAATTATTAAAAATCTTTAAAATTCCCAAAATATTATTTTACCACAGTGGGTAAAAGTTTTGGTGACGAAAACTTGGGTTAGATGGGCGTTATGCTAATTGCGCCGTTAATTACAAAACTTTCTTAAAAGTGCGCCTTTTAGCATAACTCTCATTCTAGACCTCGGATTGACGTGAAACTTTAAGGACATGCTTATAATTTAATAAGCAAGGTTTTGGTCCGCTCACGTGTCCGAAATACTCGTTTTAATTTTAAAAGGCCGTTACGGTCAACTTTTAGGCGAATGACGGAATTGCGCAAAAGACTCGGATAACTCATGAACCGATCACAGAGGTTTATTCCAACATGTGACCTGGTCCTAAGAGAGTCCTAAGGTATATTTATACCTCACTAAAACGGGTCAGAACTGAAGTCAAAGCAAAAGTCAAACTTATGCGACTTTCGGCTCCGAACCGGTTCAATATAGTAAATGATCGATTCAAACGAGCGCAAACAGGTTTATATACTTATTATCATGTTTTATGATTGTCAAAACAGGTTCCATAACATATACATTACAGATTATGCATAAATCGCTAAAATAGCTTTCTGTTGACTTTTTAACCGCACGTTTGACTCGACATTTGACATAGTTAGAGTGGTGACCAGGGGGAACCATTTTAGAGGTTTATTACCCACATAAATACCAACTCATAACCACTTTTGATTCGTCATAAGACTGAACCATTACTGATTTATTGTAAAGTCAAACCGTAGTTACGACGGTTTGGTTCTTAGCCATTTACTAAGCAAATGTGGAACCACAAAGGTTGAATTACTTACATAAGCTTAAGAGAAGACTTAAGAACACAGAGGAATGCTTTAGAGCTCTTGGAATGATCAGATGGGTGAGTTTTGAGTGTGATGAACTTATGTTCACAACCTTGCTATTTATAGCCAATGTTAAGGTCCAAGATCATCACAACTCAGCCTATACTGATCATGGATGATGGGCATATGTCCCCTAAGGTGTATGGGTCAAATGTAGGGTGCCCATGCCTCATTTATTGGCTCATGATCGTTCAAAAGCTCCAAAAGCCAAGTAGTTACAACAATTCTGCATCTGGGCACTTTACGCGGCCCGCATGGGAGTTCCCATGCACTATAATGCGGGTCGCCTAAAGTTTAAATATTAGGCGTGTTATTTAGGAGGCTCGCGGCCCGCTTACACTTAAGCCTAACCTTCACGCGGGTCGCGAGAAGTCTGTTTTTCAGATTTTTAAAATCTTTTGTCATGATTATAAGAATCCGGTAATTAATAACGAAATCTTTCGTAATGATTTACCTGACCTTTCGGTTTTGAAGGGGTAACTTTGCGGTTTGGCCCTCGGTTATTTACCGGTTGGGGCCTCGTGTTATTTACCCGCATTATTAAGTCCCCGGTTAGTTTATTAATTATATTGGAAAGCCTTAACTTTCACTGTTGACGCTTTTAACCCTTCTTCTACGAATTCGATCGTAACTTTCTCGTTTCATATCGAAACTTCGCGAAATTCATATATATTATTTTAGTCAGGGTATAATACCGTTACAAAGTCTTTGGAACGTTAAAGGGTCACTCAGAGGTATTATTAAACATGTTGACACAGTTAACCCCTGTAGTTTGTAATCTCTCACTTTCTTCCGCGTTTTGTTTTTGTACGATCTATAATTTATTCGTTTGAAGGTTTAAGCATTATTTAGGGATACTATACAGTATATTTACCCTTGTTGACATTTATAACCCTCGAATTTATATACTTTCAAGGTTTGTCAAAATTAGTCCTTTATTTATTATAGATGCCACGTGTAAACAAATGACACGTGTTAACACATCATTGGACACAAAAATTCGAGGTGTTACATCCTCACCCCCTTAAAATAAATCTCGACCCGAGATTTACTCAAATAAATAGGGGTATTTTTCTTTCATTGTAGCTTCGACTTCCCACGTATATTCAGGACCTCTACGAGCATCCCAATTGACTTTTACAATCGGTACGTGCTTTCTGCGAAGCTTCTTCACCTGTCGATCTTCAATCGACAAAGGTTTTTCTATGAACTTTAAGCTCTCATCTATATGTACATCTGTGTGTGGAATCACCAACGGCTCGTCGGCGAAGCACTTTTTGAGATTGCAGATGTGGAACACATTGTGAATTCCATTGAGCTCTTCAGGCAAGTTCAACTTATAGGCGACTGATCCGACTCGTTCAATGACCTCAAAAGGTCCTATGTATCTCGGACTCAGTTTGCCTTTCTTGCCGAAACGCATCACTCCTTTCCAGGGTGACACCTTAAGTAATACCTTTTCGCCCACTTCGAAGTGAAAATCCTTACGCTTTGGATCAGCGTAGCTCTTCTGCCTATCGCGGGCAGCCTTGAGACGTTCCCGGATCTGGACAATCTTGTCCGTTGTCTGGAAAACAATCTCTGGTCCCGATAATTGGACCTCTCCTACTTCCGCCCAACAAACAGGCGATCTGCATTTCCTACCATATAATGCCTCAAAAGGTGCAGCCTTTATGCTGGTGTGGTAGCTATTATTGTAGGAGAATTCGATCAGGGGTAGGTTCTTATCCCAGTTACCACCTAAATCGATCGCACATGCACGAAGCATGTCTTCTAGCGTTTGGATAGTACGCTCACTTTGACCGTCCGTCTGTGGATGGTAAGCCGTACTAAAGTTCAAACGCGTGCCCAAAGATTGCTGGAAACTTTTCCAGAAGTGAGATGTGTATCTAGTATCCCTGTCGGAGATAATAGACACAGGTATGCCGTGTAAGGCTACAATCTTATCAACATATAGTTGGGCTAACATATCGGAGCTATATGTCTCCTTAATGGGTAGAAAATGAGCTGATTTAGTCAGCCTATCGACTATGACCCATATTGTATCGTTTCCTTTCCTGGTCTTGGGTAACTTGGTTATGAAGTCCATAGTTACGCATTCCCACTTCCACTCGGGAAGTTCAGGCTGTTGTAGCAAGCCAGACGGCTTTTGGTGCTCGGCTTTGACTTGAGCACAAGTCAAGCACTTTGCTACATGGGCGGCAACAGACTTTTTCAAGCCTATCCACCAATAATTTGCCTTTAAGTCTTGGTACATTTTATCAGCACCAGGATGGACTGAGTATTTGGAACTATGGGCTTCCTGGAGAACAACATCTCGTAGTCCCCCATAAACCGGAACCCATATACGTCCATTCAGCCTAAGAATTCCATCCTTGCTAAGAGTCAACTGCTCCTCAGTTACTCCCAGCTTTTCATTTGGATAATTAGCTTCCAACACAGCCTCACGCTGCGCAGCTAATATCCTTTCCATCAAAATATTTTTAACTTCAATGCTCTTGGCATTGATTCGAATGGGTTTTACCCTTTCCTTCCTGCTCAAGGCATCGGCGACCACATTCGCCTTGCCGGGATGGTACCTGATTTCACAGTCATAATCATTCAGGGTTTCCATCCAACGGCGCTGTCTCATGTTCAACTCCTTCTGGTTGAACAGGTGCTGGAGGCTTTTGTGATCAGAATAAATCACAAATTTAATACCATAAAGGTAGTGCCTCCACAACTTCAGTGCAAATACAACGACACCCAACTCCAAGTCGTGGGTGGTGTAATTCTTTTCATGCACCTTTAATTGTCTTGAAGCATAGGCAATCACCTTGCCCTTCTGCATAAGCACACACCCCATGCCCGTGTGTGATGCATCGCAGTAAACTACGAATTCATCTGTACCCTCCGGTAGTGTCAACACAGGTGCGTTGCTTAGCTTCTGCTTCGGTATTTCAAAGGACTCTTGCTGCTTTGGGCCCCAAATGTACTTTTCTTTCTTCTTGGTCAAGGAAGTCAAAGGCGCAGCAATCCTCGAAAAATTTTCAATAAATCTCCGGTAGTACCCTGCTAACCCCAGGAAACTACGAATTTCGGTAGGCGTCTTTGGCTCTTGCCAGTTCATGACTGCCTCTACCTTAGCGGGATCCACTTGGATACCACGCTCACTCACAACGTGACCTAAAAATTGAACCTCTCTTAGCCAGAATTCACACTTCGAGAATTTGGCGTAGAGTTTCTCACGCTGTAGTAATTCGAGAATGCAACGGAGGTGCTTCTCGTGGTCATCTTGATTCTTGGAATATATAAGGATATCGTCGATGAAGACTATGACGAATTTGTCCAAGTATGGCTTGCAAACGCGATTCATGAGATCCATGAACGCAGCCGGTGCATTCGTGAGCCCAAAAGGCATCACTAGGAACTCGTAATGACCATAGCGAGTCCTAAATGCAGTCTTGTGTACATCTTCATCTCTGACCCTTAGTTGATGATAACCCGACCTTAAGTCGATCTTGGAGAAGTAGCTTGCTCCTTGCAGCTGATCGAATAGATCATCGATCCTTGGTAAAGGATATCTATTCTTTATGGTAACTTTATTTAGTTCCCTATAGTCGATGCACAACCGCATCGATCCGTCCTTCTTCTTTACAAATAGGACAGGAGCTCCCCAGGGAGATGAACTAGGTCTGATAAAACCTTTCGCCAGCAGTTCATCCAACTGGGTCCTTAGTTCTTTCATTTCCGTTGGCGCTAATCTGTAAGGTGCTCTTGCTATCGGAGCTGCTCCAGGAATGATGTCAATTCTGAACTCCACTTGTCTATTTGGTGGCAAACCAGGTAGTTCTTCAGGAAAAACCTCGGGGTATTCAGAAATGACAGGAAGATCCTCGATCTTCGGCTTTGGTTCTTCAATTATCACCTGAGCCATGTAAATTACACAGCCTCTGTTCAAACACCTTGAAGCTTTCAGCATAGATACGTCTTCGGGCAATCCGTAGTGCGTATCCCCTCGAATGGTAAGAGATTCACCACTCGGAGTCTTTAAGACTATTTGCCTCTTGCCGCAAATGATTTGGGCCTGGTTATGGGATAACCAGTCCATGCCTAGCACGATGTCAAAACCCGCAAGTTTGAAAGGAAGTAGAGATAAAGGAAAAGAATGGTTCCTAATGGACATTTCACATCCTTCTAGAACAGTAGAGACGGTTTCTATCGTGCCGTCTGCTAACTCTACTTCGTATTTCACGTCAAGGGTTTTGATTGGCATATTTAGTAGTTGGCAAAATTTCTGGTCTACAAAGGACTTATCAGCGCCAGAATCGAATAGTACTCTTGCAAATATATTATTTACGAGAAAAGTACCTGTAAGCACATTGTCGTCCTTAACCGCTTCCTTTGCATCCAAGCGAAAAACTCTCGCATTCGACTTCTTCGTCTCTTCCGCCTTCTTGGCATACTTCGGGCAATTACTCTTTATATGCCCCTTTTCATTACAATTATAGCAGGTTGCATCCTTTGTCTTTTTGCACTCCACTGTCTTATGATCCTTGGACTTGCATAGCCCACAGGGTGGAGTCTTTTGTTGCGACTGTGAACCAGACGCAAACCTACACTTCCCGGAGTGAGGTTTCTTGCAGACCTTGCAGTGAGGTCTTCCATCAGCTTGCCCCTCCCTCTTTGCCTCCGACCCTCTCTTGCCCTCACCGTTTCCACGGTGCTTTTTCCCAGACTTTCGTGAGGTATCATCCTCACATTTTCGCTTTTCAGCCTCCTTGCTCCTTTGTGCCCTCAGACGGACAGCATCAAGCGTAAGAGACAAGGAGAGGTCAGTAACTGACCTGAAGGTCGTCGGCCTAGAGGCCTTTACACTGGCCTTGATCGCCGGCTCTAAGCCCCCAATGAAACGGGCAATCCTTCTAGGTTCTGGTGTCACAAGATATGGCACCAGGCGTGACATAGTGTTAAAACTTGTCAGATATGCTTGACAATCCAGGTTTGTCATCACTAGTGAGACAAAATCTGCCTCAATCTTCTCAACCTCGTGCTGAGGGCAGTAGTTTTCTTTTATGAGGGTAATAAACTCCCCCCATGACATTTTGTACAAGGCAGACTTACCTGAAGCCTGCACCAGAGCTCTCCACCACGCCAGGGCCTCGCCCTTGAATGACTGGGACACAAACTTAACCACGTCCCTCTCAGCGCACCCGCTGATGTCCACTATCGTGTCCATCTCGTCTAGCCAGGTGATACAGTCAACCGCACCTTTCTCCCCTGTAAATTCACGGGGCTTACATGATACAAAGTATTTGTAGGTGCAACCCTTAGCACTTGACGCATCAGTATATTCTCTATCGCGATGAACGCTGTGCTCAGTAGACGAGTGCTTGTCGTCATCTTTCTTGGGTTCAGAGGGTGGTTTGGAGTGTGTCTTTGGTTTAGAGGGTGGTTTTGACACAGTTCTGCCTTGGGACTCAGTATTTTGACGATCAATAGCTGCCTGGACAGCATTGTCAATCAGAGCCTTCAATTGTGCGCCTGTCAAATGCACTGACGCATTGTCATAGTCATCTTCGTTTGTGTGGCTGTTCTCTCCATTGGGGTCCGCCATTGTAACTTGAATCTGTTACAGAAGATAACAAAATTTTATTTAGGAGATTATTATATAATTGTCTTTTATGACAATTTGTCAACCATGGTACAGAGACCATATTTGGTTAACTTATTAATTCATTATATATTAGGATCTGAATATATCCTATTGTAGCTATATAGATAATGTTGGCGGCATAAAGCCTAATCATGATGGTGTTTTATAATATTAGCCGAGATTTCAGAGAATCAAAGGCATAGAGAATTGAACCGTAGTTCTTTTTATCTCTTTCTGGCAGGGAGTCATAGACCACCACTGTCTTTTGTCGTTATAAGACAATTATTACGGCCCATAGGCACTACACCTCTAATGGATGTTTTAGTATGGTTGGCCCGTAGGCACTACATCTCAAACGGATGTTTTTATAATACTGGCCCGTAGGCACTACATCACTAATGGATGTTTTAATAATATTGGCCCGTAGGCACTACATCACTAATGGATGTTTTAGTATGTTGGCCCGTAGGCAATGCATCACTAATGGATGTCTTTATAATACTGGCCCGTAGGCACTACATCACTAATGGATGTTTTAATATGTTGGCCCGTAGGCAATGCATCACTAATGGATGTCTTTATAATACTGGCCCGTAGGCACTACATCACTAATGGATGTTTTAATAATACTGGCCCGTAGGCACCGCATCACTAATGGATGTCTTTATAATATTGGCCCGTAGGCACTGCATCACTAATGGATGTCTTAATAATTTTGGTCACCTTTATTGGTGATTTAACCCGCGATTTATAAATCATTTAGTTGGGTTTTGAAATCCTTAAAGGATTATTGTATAAGAATGACGTGCGTGATTTTAACGAATCACATCTGCCATGAATGTTAACATGCGTACAGAGGTTAACAGGGAATCAGAATCTTTTCAGTTAGGTCGTACCATCTTGACTAGATCTTAAAAGACCCCAAGCTAGGTTTCACCTTTTAAGATTCTTTATTTAGGCAGATCAATATAAAAGGAATGGTTTTGATTTATTTTTATATATATTAAAACAAAACTCATAACATACATTCCATAATCTCAAATACAGTTACATATTGCCCTAAACGGGTCTTTCAAATAGTACATACCTCCATAGAGGTTTTAAAATAAGTGACAAGTCCACGCAGGGACTAATACAAGGTAGGTGTCCATGCAAGGACTAAAGATAAGTCCACGCAGGGACTGAAATACGATAAGTTGTCCACACAGGGACTTATTTTAAAGTAGAAATTACATTCGTACAACTATTAAGGGCTAGTGGTCACGTTTCTTCTTTTTGCCCTTTAGTAGATTCGCCAAGCCCTTGAGAAATCCTCGGTGGCTTTTCTTTTCTTCCTCGAACTCTCTCTCCACACGATCTAGTCGATGGAGTATTTCTTCCTGTTCAGGAGGAGAGAAACATGGTTGTTGCGCTTGATGCGGAACTGGAGGTCTGGGAGGTATTGGATACCCATGAGCTGAGTAGTCCGGTGGTCCCATGTTTCCATGTGCTCCGTCAGGGTAGTGCGCATTATATCTTGCCGACACCACATATGGGTCGCGCTCATAGCCGTAGTTGTATTGTGCTTGTGATGGTTCGAACGGGTTGTAAGCCGTCGGACCTGTATAAGCAGGTATGGGTTGGTCATACCCAAATGGTGGCGAATTTCGTGCAGTAGGTGCGGAGTTCGCCTCCTGTATAGGACTTGAAGGTCTTTCTTCTTGTAGTGGCGGATAGTGGCTACTACTAGAATGTCGAGGAGTGCTGAAGTGGATACCTCCTCCTCCTCGTGTAGACATACGAGCATTTGTCCTCCTACGCCTCGGTGGATCAGGTATTACTGGTTGTGCTGGTGGCGGAGGTGGTGGCGTAACTGCCTCAAGGCGTGAATCCTCAGAGGGATCCTGTGGATGTCTCGGTGGTTGAGATGTCTGTCGAGATGGCGTGTAGTACCATTCATGTCGGTCGAACATCGCTTGGAAACTGTCTGGTCCTTGATAGGGCGTTCCATGGAAGGAAGACCCATCAGAAACTTCTATCGGATGCGTGGGCGTACCACGAGCTGGTTCAGTTGGATCCTCATCTTCCTCCATGGGATCTTCAGAAAAATGGTCTTGTGGCCCTAGTGGAACAAAACCTGAAGGTTCCTGTATGTAGTCAGCCGGATTAAACTGACCTATGTAGTATGGAGTAGGGTCGTCGTAATTTCGGTGCGATACCGAACGTTGTAGAGGTATGAAGGAAGGTTGTGGGTTGTTGGGATTATTTTCTGAGTCTGGCCCAAAGGAGTGCCGGTAGGATGGCGTCGAGCTGTGCGAAGTGGAATGCCTCGCGGGTTCGTAAAGATCTCTTCGTCATTGTGGCTCTTCGCTCCGTGTCATCGAAGGATGTCTTGTACCAGATGGTCCAGCTTCGTTATCGTGATGTGTCACGATTTCTCCTCGGCCTCTTCTTCCCCTTCCTCTTCCTCGGAATATAACAGGTGGCATTTTCCTGCTCCAAAACTTATTAAAAATCAAATCGAAAATAAAGACAAAAATGGAGTAGTAATCCGAATTTGTCCTAAGTTCTTGTCTAGACTCAAGTATGTGCAATTGTGTCACTGAGATTAAACACAATAGGGTAGTGTTTAATTCACTCAATGTTGGCTCTGATACCAACCTGTCACACCCCGATTTCCACGTGTCTCACCGGTGGGCCCGGTGGGGGATTACCGTGACGATGTTGGCAACAATATGGTCAAACCACACAATTATATAATGCACAGCGGAAGCATAAGATAAATATATAAATTTCAACCTCTGATTGTAATATCAAAATGTATTACAGGGGTTGGATATATCCACAGTGGATCGTAAATAAACATAAAGTATTGTTCCATCAGATACTGCAATCAAGCTTGCGAGACTTATCCCGACGCTAGGGAGCTAATACCAGCCAATTACGTTTAGGTACCTGCACTTAATCTTTTTGGGGAAAATACGTCAGTTTACACTGGTAAATACATTCAACTGACACATTTGAAAATGTTTATTAAAATTGATTTGAATGCACAAGGCACAAACTCTTTTATAACTTGGGAAAATTCATAATGATCTTGTGAACGTTTTACATGTTCTTTTATGCGTTCAGTAGCCCGGGTCGTGCCGGGTTAAAGATTTATAGACACACCACATTTGCGTAAAACCGTAGTATAAAAACCAACGGCTACGTCTTTTAATTTTAATGTCGACACTTTATACCGGGTGTACGCCTACACCGGGATGTCGATGGTCGTGGCCATTTCGTAAAATGATGCCGAGGATATCCGGGACAACGGTCATTAAACCCCCCAAAGGCTTATAAGCAACAAAACTGTTTAAATGAGCCGATCATATTTAATCAATTAACCACCTAAGCGATGGAATTATATAATGCTCAATCAAGCGGTATTAATATACCGTAACCCAAGCCCATATAGGGGAAATAAGTTAAAGTATTTACCTTTGCAAGTATAAATCCTTAATTTAGATCAAGTCACCGATAGCTTTTACTGGGGCTCCTAATCTGGAACGAAGGTTTTAATTAACCTCTTAGAATCCTAACGGTCCTTGTATTAGCCGTAGCTTAAACCGGTTGATTCCGATATATAGATATGGTTAATTCGCACGAAAATGCGAAAACCGAGAATGGAGTATGATTTGGACCCAACAAGTTCAGTGACTTGTTTTATATGGGTTTATAGTTCATACTCTGGATTTTGGGGTTCAAATAATATAATTTGACCCATATCGGCTATTGCACGAAAACTAGTTCCATGAGCCGTACCGTGTGCGCAAATAGGCGAAACGGTTAACCATAAGAGTCGTACGCTTATTTCCTAAGTCAATATGCCTTAAAAGTATTTTGGTATCCATAGGATACCTTCCGTAATGCCCGTAATGAGTTTAAGTTAATATTATGTCCCGTAGGGGCTTTTCGGTCATTTTAAAGACTTTAAAAGGGCTTTTCGAGTTCTACAGGAAATCTGAGTTTCCCGAACAGCTTATAAAGCTTAAAATACTTTATTTATTATTTAAAACCAGTAGCAACTGGAATCGGGTCAAAAGACCTTGTAGAACTCCCGTTTTGGCCAAAAAGGGCATATTCGGTATTTACCGAACCGTAGCCATAACCGCAGGTTATGAGCAAGGTAAAAATTATTAAAAATCTTTAAAATTCCCAAAATATTATTTTACCACAGTGGGTAAAAGTTTTGGTGACGAAAACTTGGGTTAGATGGGCGTTATGCTAATTGCGCCGTTAATTACAAAACTTTCTTAAAAGTGCGCCTTTTAGCATAACTCTCATTCTAGACCTCGGATTGACGTGAAACTTTAAGGACATGCTTATAATTTAATAAGCAAGGTTTTGGTCCGCTCACGTGTCCGAAATACTCGTTTTAATTTTAAAAGGCCGTTACGGTCAACTTTTAGGCGAATGACGGAATTGCGCAAAAGACTCGGATAACTCATGAACCGATCACAGAGGTTTATTCCAACATGTGACCTGGTCCTAAGAGAGTCCTAAGATATATTTATACCTCACTAAAACAGGTCAGAACTGAAGTCAAAGCAAAAGTCAAACTTATGCGACTTTCGGCTCCGAACCGGTTCAATATAGTAAATGATCGATTCAAACGAGCGCAAACAGGTTTATATACTTATTATCATGTTTTATGATTGTCAAAACAGGTTCCATAACATATACATTACAGATTATGCATAAATCGCTAAAATAGCTTTCTGTTGACTTTTTAACCGCACGTTTGACTCGACATTTGACATAGTTAGAGTGGTGACCAGGGGGAACCATTTTAGAGGTTTATTACCCACATAAATACCAACTCATAACCACTTTTGATTCGTCATAAGACTGAACCATTACTGATTTATTGTAAAGTCAAACCGTAGTTACGACGGTTTGGTTCTTAGCCATTTACTAAGCAAATGTGGAACCACAAAGGTTGAATTACTTACAGAAGCTTAAGAGAAGACTTAAGAACACAGAGGAATGCTTTAGAGCTCTTGGAATGATCAGATGGGTGAGTTTTGAGTGTGATGAACTTATGTTCACAACCTTGCTATTTATAGCCAATGTTAAGGTCCAAGATCATCACAACTCAGCCTATACTGATCATGGATGATGGGCATATGTCCCCTAAGGTGTATGGGTCAAATGTAGGGTGCCCATGCCTCATTTATTGGCTCATGATCGTTCAAAAGCTCCAAAAGCCAAGTAGTTACAACAATTCTGCATCTGGGCACTTTACGCGGCCCGCATGGGAGTTCCCATGCACTATAATGCGGGTCGCCTAAAGTTTAAATATTAGGCGTGTTATTTAGGAGGCTCGCGGCCCGCTTACACTTAAGCCTAACCTTCACGCGGGTCGCGAGAAGTCTGTTTTTCAGATTTTTAAAATCTTTTGTCATGATTATCAGAATCCGGTAATTAATAACGAAATCTTTCGTAATGATTTACCTGACCTTTCGGTTTTGAAGGGGTAACTTTGCGGTTTGGCCCTCGGTTATTTACCGGTTGGGGCCTCGTGTTATTTACCCGCATTATTAAGTCCCCGGTTAGTTTATTAATTATATTGGAAAGCCTTAACTTTCACTGTTGACGCTTTTAACCCTTCTTCTACGAATTCGATCGTAACTTTCTCGTTTCATATCGAAACTTCGCGAAATTCATATATATTATTTTAGTGAGGGTATAATACCGTTACAAAGTCTTTGGAACGTTAAAGGGTCACTCAGAGGTATTATTAAACATGTTGACACAGTTAACCCCTGTAGTTTGTAATCTCTCACTTTCTTCCGCGTTTTGTTTTTGTACGATCTATAATTTATTCGTTTGAAGGTTTAAGCATTATTTAGGGATACTATACAGTATATTTACCCTTGTTGACATTTATAACCCTCGAATTTATATACTTTCAAGGTTTGTCAAAATTAGTCCTTTATTTATTATAGATGCCACGTGTAAACAAATGACACGTGTTAACACATCATTGGACACAAAAATTCGAGGTGTTACAATAAGTGTTCTTCTTAACCCGAGAACAGGAGTACGTACGAAGTTTACGTAGGCTTTACGTAAGTGCCCTTCTTAACCCGAGGACAGTGGTACGCGTGGGGTTTACGTAGGTTTTACGTAAGTGTCCTTCTTAACCCGAAGACAGTAGTATGTGTGAGTTTACTTAGGTTTTACGTAAGTGCCCTTCGTAACTTGAGGACAGTGGTAAGTACGAGTTTACGTAGGTTTTACGTAAGTGCCCTGCTTAACCCGAGGACGATGGTAGATAGTCTAGTAGCCGTGTAAGTATGAGTAATTGTTCAATCCCATTATTCAAACCCATTCCCAACCCCGGGAATCCCATGCCTTGGTAAGAGTGTGAACTCACCTTGGTTTGCTCGGCAGACACACAGGGAGGTTACTTGAGCTAAGAGGGGTCAACCACGTCCTAACCTGGTTACCATACAAGTCAGGTTTTGGTTTCAAGTAATGCACGTATGTTCACATAAGAGCTAACAGGTTACGAACACGTATTGATCATGGCAAACACGTATTTTCACGTTAACAGTCAAAACATAACATTCTCGAACTTGTGCGACTTAGATGATTGGGCCGTTGAGCTTGTGCGAGCCTAATCATCTTGTGCGATTCAGATTTGAAGCCCATTGAACTTTCGGCCCAGTTAATAACAAACATTGGCCTTGTGCACCCCGGTTAGACTTGTGCGATCGGGTTTGGGCTGATTGGCCCAACTGCTTATCATAACAAATTACGTTGGGCGGCCCAACATCTTGTGCGATCAGCACAATCTTGTGCGATCCACAAGATGTTGCGTGGCTGTGCTTAGTGAGGTCTTACAAGATGCTTTAGTCAATGCACCCTAGTTTAATTAGCTTGTGCGATTCCCTTGTGCGTGTGGTCTTGTGCGACCGGAACCTCTTGTGCGATCAAGAGACTTGTGCGAGGGAAGCTTGTGCGATCCGTGACTAGTCCAGTAATTTAGGCAATCAGTTACATGTTTCCTAAAACTATGCGATCAATTACCTTGTTTCCAATTATCTTGCAAGACTAATTCTAACAGTTTCCAACCATTAACATGATCGATCAAATCAAAGGCTCTTAATTAATTTATTTGAACACTAATATTAATTCAAACTGTTTAACTTTCTAGACACATATGAACATCAAGATGATTAAATCATCACCACCCCAAATCATTCATCAACCGATTTATTCATATCATAAGCATCACTCGATTCGGTCCTGTTAACAATCATCACAACCCTATCATGTAGTTCTATTTAATCACGAATCATCACAGTACCAAGATCGAATCAAACATCACATATTCTGAATTCTTGTGCCTTAAATCTTCTAGCATGAACAACCCTAGTGTAATCAGATACAATCAAAGCAACCACAACATCATCTATCAAACAAATAACAACGAACACTAACTGTGATGTTCGAATAGGTTGATTAGATCGACGGGAAGGGCTTCGAGTGGGAGGGGCTGCCGTCGAGTTTCCAAGAGATGAAGGAGAGAGCTTAGGGTTTTGAGTGTTTATCTTGTATTATGAAGATAATGGGAGTTACATGTTATTCGAGGGTTATAAGGGTCGGGCCCGGCTTGGGCTTCCGTTGAGTTGTATTTGGGCCGAGCACAATCATGTGTGGCCGTGTGGAATTATGCGACCCAAGGAGGGTGTTGTGCGGTCGGTCAGATTTTGTTCGGCTAAGTTAGTGTTGTGCGACCACGGTTTAGTATATATACATATATTCACGTTACACATATAACACATAGCATGATAAACGTAACATTCTGTTGAAACCAAGTACATTAACTAGTCACGTATTGTTCAAACAAGTACATCAAAGCATAGCAAGGAGGTTCTAAAACACGAGTTGTCACACCTTGGCACACCACCTCTCTCACACTTCACCCACCACCCAGCACCATCACAACACCATCATCCACCACCATCATCCATTGTCCATCGTAGAGTGTGTGAGTCGTCTCGGGATCCAAGATTGATCGTAAGAGTTCTTGACAATCAAAGGCCATGTTTGCCTAAGTCTCTTACATCATTTGGTGAAGACAAGTGTTTAGTGTAATACTTTTTATTTTTAATCTTTTGCACTTTTTAATTGGTTTTGTAATAATGACTTTAATTACTAGTTTCTTATGTTGAAGGTGATTCTTCCTTATCGTTTGTCCGTGGTGTCTTGGCATTATTTTACTGTCTATATAAAATAAAAGATTTTCACCATTCATATCTCCACGGTCTATATGGAGGTATGTTGGCTACCTGGTCGGGGGTTAAGGGAACGGTTTGGTAAGAGTCTTGCCATTGTTCAGTGTATAGATCCTGCAAAGGACCTGGGTCAAATTTAGTAGGACCTCCTTCAATACCCAAAGGTATTGGATGGCGGGGGTCCAAACTCTTTAATCCCCTCATAAGTTAAACTACTATTAAAACTTTAACCCGGCTACTTAGGACTGTATCCCTGCTGACTCAGACTACTTAGCCGAGGGTAACGTCGCCTTCAAAAGAGGGGCCTACCACATTATGCATTAATAACTTAATTAATTATCTTTCAATAATCCGACCCTTTAGGATTGTATCCTTGCTGACTCAAACTACTGGGTTGAGGGTAACGTCGCCTTCAAAAGAGGGGCCTACTACAATAACTAAGATAATCTCTTAAACAAGTGCAAAGTGCGAAAATAATCAAAGGTTACACTACACATGAGTCGGATCCAAGTGATTCATCTTGTCTATCTGTTTTATTTTTATTTTATTTTTCAGCATTTTAGTTAGTTTTATTTCCTTAGTTTAAAAACCTTTTTCTAACATTTTGATTTGATTAGACATTGAGGATAAACCGGTACTAAAAGCTCTTGTGTCCTTGGACGACCTCGGTATCTTACCAACACTATACTACGTCCACGATGGGTGCACTTGCCCATATGTGTGTTTAGTGTTAGTAAATATCGTGTTTTATAAATTTAAAACTTGGCTAAAAAGTGTAAAAAGGGCTTAAAATATATACCTAAATTATATTACACCTAACGCACATCAATTGGACTTTTTTGTTTTATATTTTTTGCACATTGTTTCACGCTTTTTTTTATAATAGTAGTTCAAAATAATTTTATTATAGTTTGGTAGTTTTTTGGGGGCGTTTTTATGGCATCATGGCGTTTTACAAGCATTTGCTCATTTTGGCGTTTTATTATATTTTTCATTATAGTATTAATGTACTTTTGTTGTTTATTAACTGAAATTACAAAACAAACAACATATAAAGAAAATTAAAAAAAAAACAAAATAGAAGCAATTTATGATCTAAATCTTCAGTGTCATCAGTCTCTTTTTTCTTTTGAAACTACAAGAACTGTCACAAAAAATGGCATTTTGGGTTTGGCGTGGTTTATTTTCTTTGTTCATGTGTTGAAGTGTCTTTGTGGATGTTGGAGATATAGATCAACCCTTTGTGGGTGGATGATATCTGCCCGTCGTCTTCATTATAATCATCGAGGCCAAAGTAGCATTTACACTGGTATAGGTCTCTTCTAATCATCTAAACCTTCTTCAAGAACAAAGATGACAGAATGACATATGGGTATCATCGGTCCCTCTTTTTTGAATTTTGTCCATCTCATGCAGCAAAATCTTACTACACTCACGTAACAAATCGTTCAGCGAAACTTCATGCAGAACATTACTGAGTATCAAAGAAAAGATGTTTGCCATCGTTGTATTTTTTGGCGTTTTACATTGAGTTGTATTTTTTTAAGGAACCACTGTGTTTTTTGTGTGTGTTTTTGGTTAGATAAACAGAAGGTGATGAGACGTTTCTATTTATAGATTTTTTTTGGCGCGTAGTTTAGGCGGGATATCATTTTTATAACAAAAAAATGTAATTAACATTTATCCGGATGTAAGGTTTGGCGTTATATATTATGGCGTTTCATATTTTGTGGCGTTTTTGTAGCAGATAGCTTAAATAAAAACATAGAAAAAAGTACGCAGTGCTAAAATTGACGTTTTGTATTTATTTGACATTTTATTTTTCAATGGCGTTTATGTGAGAAATGATGTTTTACCTTTTTTACCCTTAATGCAGCGCGTCCACGTAATAAAATTGATGTTATTTACTAAAACGCCACCGCGCCAATCTAGTCCATCGATTGTTTTTGATCGGACGATCCATAAGCGTTTTCACCGTTCTCACACTTTCTACTGTTTTCTCTAAATCCTGACCCTATATATATATATATATATATATATATATATAGAGAGAGAGAGAGAGAGAGAGAGAAAGAGGAGCGCTAAAATGAAAACCACCCCCAGTTGTAAGAACCGAGAGAACCACTTTTCAACCATTAGATCTTCAAAATCAATGGATGAGATTAAAAGTATTTAAAAAGTATTATTAAATATTTTTGTCTTATTATGTCTTTAATATTTCAATCTAAAAGGTTAGTTTAGTAAATTTGCTCAATTTTGTCTTTTTGTCTTTATTGTTTTTTATTACTATTTTTGTATTATTATATTAATTGTTATTTTTAAACAGAACTTTTTTTATTAAAAAACCATTTTAAATTCAGATATTTTAACAAAACAATTTTTTTTGTGCGCTGTTTTTTACACGCCGTTTTTACGACCGGCTTTTTCACGCGCCGTTTTTACGCCCAGCTTTTTCACGCGTCGTTTTTTTAACGCGCCGTTTTTTACGTTTTACAATTTACATAAAAAAAGTTTTACGTTTTACGTTAAAAAGTTTACGTTTTAGGTTAAAAACTTTACGTTTTAGGTTAAAAAGTTTATGTTTTACGTTAAAAAGTTTACGTTTTACGTTAAAAGGTTTACTTTTTACGTTAAAAAATTTACGTTTTACGTTAAAAACTTTACGTTTTTACATTAAACGGTTTACGTTTAACGTTTAAAAGTTTACGTTTTACGTTAAAAAAATTACGTTTTACGTTAAAAAATTTTCATTTTACGTTTTACGTTAAAAAGTTTACGTTTTACGTTAAAAAGTTTACATTTTTACGTTTTATGTTTTTTATGGTTTACGTTAAACTTTTTACGTTTTTACATTAAAAAGTTTACGTTTTACGTTAAAAAATTTACGTTTTACGTTAAAAAGTTTACGTTCTATGTTAAAAAATTTATGTTTTACGTTAAAAATTTTACGTTAAACTTTTTACGTTTCCTCTATTTTTGGACGATCACGACAACTAAGTGTCGATATATTTTCCAAAAATTTAATCAATTTTCAACAATATTGTCACACCCCAACCAATGGTGGAATCATCGGGGTGCGGCACTAGGCGAATCAGATTGCTCAACAGAATCCATAACAACTAAAAGCGACAATATTTATTTCATTTGTTATCCCATACTAACAACCAATACTATCACATAAGTTATCACAGATTTCTTGTCCTCTCGAACAATACAAATCCGACAACCTAGATTTTTGGTGAGTTTCTAGACTTCCTAGCTTGATTTGATGTAGACTGTGACTAGACCTGCAACATACGTTAAAACAATGTCAATACAAAAGTATTGGCGAGTATACAAGTTTTGATAGAGTATCGTAAATAGTTAAAAGTGCTGCGAATTACCAAATACATAAACGAGATACCTCAACATATTTGCATATAAGACAATACTACCAGCTAAGTCACTCGAGCTGCGATTGCGATTGCTATTCATCCTAACTAGACCCCGTCGGGTACTATAGTACTATACACCAAAAGTCCTAACACATATGTAACCAGCATCACGTGTAAATATGCATAACAGTTATTCGCAAGTGATAAACAGTTTGATTAGATATTCGTTTTAATAAGTTTGGTTTGATAGGAACGTATGTTACACCAAAAATGCGATAAAAAGGGTTCTAGTATACTCACAGTCGGTGTTCAGCAAGTAAACACAACTTGGTTGGATTGAAAGGAGCGCGTCTGAGATTAGCCTGATTATAGATTGATGGCGTAAGCGTTGAACAGTGCGTTAAACGGTGGCGAGTGAACCAAGTGTCAAATAGCAATCCGATCGGTTGGCTATCCGATCGGTGGGCCATTTGATTGGATGTCAATCCGTTCGGATGGTCATCCGATCGGATGGCCATTCAATTGGATTGACATTCGTTTGGGATGGATGTGTATGTGTATGATGGCTTTGAGGTTTTCGTTGTAGCATTTTGAGAACACAGAAGTATCTCTACCTTTCAGGTCGATCGATCGAACGGTCGTTTGATCGGATAGCGATCCAATTGGCAGGACACTTAGTGAGAACAAGTTCCCAGGAGGATTGTCACTCGATCGGATAGCAATCCGTTAGAACTGATGTTCTTTGAAAGTTATGAAAATGGTTAAGTGTCGAAGTTCCAAATGTCAAACGATTGGATGGTCGTTCGATCGGATGGCTATCCGATCGGACGGCAATCCGTTCGACGTTCAGATCTTTGGAAGTTTAATAAAAAGTTTAAGTGTTGAACCAAGTGCAATCCGATCAGATAGCAGCTCGGTCGGATGGCTATCCGATCAGACGACAATCCATCCCAACGAATCTGGTCGTTTTGAACTTGATTATTTTTTAAATTTGCAGTTTGATCGAGACGGTGTAACAACGTATTAAACAATGGAACTCCACGAAGGCTAAGTCATCAGATTGGATGGGAATCACCCCGTTCGATCAATTAATTGTCCTGGACGGTTGTTCGTGTTCAACCCGTTAACCGGTCATCTCGTCGATAGAAATCAGTTCTCAAACCGACACTTCACTATAGAATGAGTAGAAGGTCTGAACGAGCTCTGATTCTATCGGTTTTGAGTATAAAGTTAAGAAAGCTTGAGAGAAACTTAAAATACTTAGATTCGGCTTAGATCTAGGTGAAATTAGTGCTTACACATCGTGGAATCCATTAGATCTGAACTGTTGTTGATGAGATAAGGTCACACTTCATTTTTCCTAAGAACTCCATGATGACATCACCTTAGAACGCCCCAAATCAGAGGATTTTACGGTGAAAAATTGAGATTTGATGTTGGAAAAGATGAAGGAGTGCGTGTAGATCATAGAAGTACAAGATTTGAGGTAGGAACTTACAAGAATCACGAGAAATCGAGAGAAAATAGCCCCCAAGCGTGATGGTTGAGTGGGAACTGTCACATCACTTGAACAGTGATGTGAGAAGGGCTATTTATAAGTGAAGAGGAGAGAAGGGGATGAAGGGCAATGGATCGGATGGCTATCCGATCGGGTGGCAATCCGATCGGTTGGACATTCGATCAAATAGTCACTCGATCGGCGGTCTCCGGCGAATTGCGTTTCGATGTTTCGTTTTGTTCGTTAAGTGTTGCGATAGTTTGGTTACACATTTTCATACCCACATTCATATATTTATTATAATTAGTCACAAAGGTTCGTATAAATATCCATATTTCAAAGTCTGCATTGCGATAATCGAGTTGCGCGTTTCGAATATGCGTTGCGTCACATCACGGCTATCGAGGAGGGCAGAATAGGTCCTCACTCAACATCATCGTGATTGTTAGTACGTGCGATGTGATGTGTTATAGCGATAAAGTATGCGTAATATGCGAAAATACTGCGAAGTAGCAATGTAATCGATATAGCTACTTTATGATTCGAATCTCTGGTGCTAGGCGTAACGAGTAGTAACAACGCACGAAGATGCGGGTTATTACAGTCTCCCCTGTTTTAGGAAATTTCGTCCCGAAATTAATCCACAAGAAGGGTCGCGAGGGTTGATGCGAATGAGAGTAGCGATAAAGCGTCAAGATGAGCGGGAGATCGATTGAAGAATGGCGAGAGAGAGAGTTGCGAAGTCTGGGCGATGGCGGCGAGTAAGATGATTCGTATACAAAAGAGGGCAACACACGAAAGGCGATCCAAAAGTGTTTTGAATTCTCGAAAAGTGGATAAATTCGAAAAGGTTTGGAGAAAACTTGTTTATGAAAAATCTTCCCACAGTGCGGCGTTAAACTGTTTCGATGTTCACACCAGCGCTATGAGAGGAATTTTATTAGGTTACTAAAAGATTTTAGGGTGAGTAAAACTCGTTTTACGAAATTTTCTCGTCACGCGGCATTAACTTGAGTCGATTGTCACACCAACGTTACAAGATAATCTTGTTTTGTACAAAGGTTTTGATCAAATTTTTGAAAAAAAAAGTCTTGTAAGAAAGCTTTGTTTACACAAAGGTTTTAATAATATCAAAATTTTAATTTAAAGTCGGCCCTGCATGGCACTTTCCCACGAAAGTTCAACAATATGGCTAAAACACTTATATATAGGAAGTACCAGCGGCGTATCCACCATGTTTTAGCCATATGGCTTCCATCCCGTGAGGCGGTGTCATGTGTGTCGGCATAGTACTGATAGATTTCGATTCCCTTGGTCTAAGCGAAAGATGGTTGGACCAAGTGTAAGAGAAGGATTGAGCAACTGAGCGATGAAGTCGTTTTCGAACTCAGTTTAGTGACACGAGCGAGTGCGATAAGCGGTAAACGGTACGCGAAAATTCGATAGCACAACACAACCATAATGAGCAAAGACGGTAGCGGTAAGCGAAAAGCGGTATGCGATAAGCGACAACCGTCGAGCGATAGGCGACGATCGATGTGCTGCCAGCGATGGGAACATGCGACTTGATTAGATTAAGCAACACCACAAATTTTAACTAACATTAAGCCCCATATGGCCTTTTTCCATGAAAGTCTGCTGATATGGCTAAAACACTTATATATAGGAAGTACTAGCGGCGTATCCACCATGTTTTATCCCTATCAGTTTCGTCTCGTGAAGCGAGGTCATGTGTGCTAACATAACACAGATAACATAGATAACGGTAAGCGATAGCGATAGCGATAAACGTTAAGCGATACACGATGAGCGATAGAGTAATACACATGATAAGCGATAGCGCGATACACATATTAAGCGATTGAGTGAATCACACAATAAGCGTTTGAGATTGTGAGATAGATTCCAGCGATAATGCGATTGCGAGCGTGTTGACTTACGAAAAGTCTAGCGGTGACACGCTTTGAGTTGCGATTGAGTTTGTTACGCCTTGCGATGTGGTTTAGTGTGTCGAAAATAGATTTAATATTATACTTGGTCTAATAACTTTCAAGTTGTATGCCACTTTCTTCACAAGACATTGGTTGGCATAGCGAAGCACTTATATATAGGAAGTACCAGCGGCGTATCCACCATGCTTCCACCACACGCCTCTGCCCCATGAATAGGTGTCACACTGTGTCGACATGGTCAAGACACTTATATATAGGAAGTGCCAGCGGCGTATCCACCACGCTTAACCATGCTTTTAACGTTATGGCATCATTGAAACTCATTACGATCTCCGTGCACTGTTCACAGTAATCCCGTGTGCACCCGTGATTAATTTGACCCTTGCACGTTTACCGTACTTTATTTCAAGAACGCATAGTAAGGGGAAAACACATTATATAGTACATAGTGCTAGTATATAGTCCGTTGCGCGAGTGCGAGAGAATGAGAGATAAATAGAGTCCACGTTGCGTCGAGAAATAGAACAAGTTCAACCTATAAAAGAAATTAACGGCGAAAATCGTATCATTACAACAACATTGGAAGCATAACTAATGTTGCTGTAGAGGACTTCTGCGGAGACTGCGATTGTTGCTGAAATTTCTCAAGTTTGCGGCCCCGTGCGGCAGTGCTGGGTAAGATGACCATACCAGTTGCAATTTGCGCAATACCGACAGTTAGCTTCTGGCGGGTGATGATACGTACACGTTAGACACAGGGGATGAGTTCCGTTGTAGGCGTGCTTCGAGTGAACTGGAATTGCTTGGAGAGGTTCTGGTTGCGACAGCTCAGTTGTTGAAGAGTTTGGGCTCATGGTCTTTCGTTTGCGGCTGGGCTGAGCTTCCTGAGGCGGTGCGTTATCATCGGAGGATTCGTCTGAGGACTCACCTTAAGAATCGTCGGAAGAGTCGTCGGAAGAATTGATGACGATGAAGATTGCTTGGTGAGCTTGCTTGACAGGAGTCTTGGAGAAGAATTCATCCAAGACTCGTTTATCATTGATTTTTGCGGCCAAGCGGTAGGTTTCTTCGATGGTAGCAGGTCTTGCAGCTTCGACAAAATCGCCCACACATTCAGGCAAGCCGCGAATGTACTTCGTGATGGCTTTTTCTGAAGTGTTGACTTGACTTAGGCAGATTATGCTGAGTTGTTTGAACCTTGCGATGTGGCCAGTATTGTCACATTCGACTTGCTTGATTTCCCAAAATTCGTCTTCTAGCTTTTGGATTTCGTGGGGAGGGTAGTATTCTTTCTTCATGAGCTCCTTCAGCTCATCCTAAGAGAGAGCATAGGCCGCGGAGATCCCATGTTTGTTACGTTCGGCTGTCCACCAGTCGAGTGCTCGCGATTGAAATACTCCGGTAGCGCAAGTAGTACGGAAACCATCGGGACACCCACTCTGAAGAAGGGTAACTTCGATAGAATCGAACCACTGGAGTAGTTGGGACACACCTCCTTCACTCATGAACTCCATCGGGTCACAGGCTTTGAAGTGTTTGTAGAGGAAAGCAGATTACGGCGCTTCCGTCTTAGAGTCTTCTGAGGTTTGAGGGTTGCTGAGAGAGTGCACTTGAGCGACAATTTGAGGAATGACCTTGGCCACTTCCTTGGCCACAAGCGAGGCTATCCTCTTCTCGGCGCTTTGTTTGGCTCTTCTCCTAGTTGTTTGTCTCGAGGTAGAATCGTTTGAAGACATCTAGACAGAGAGAGATTTGGAGTGAGATTCGATCATAATGATTTTTGAGTTTTGCGATGCGATTGAGCGCGATAAAAACTTGTTGCGAGTAATATAATAGATTTCACATAGGAGACATGAGATTCCTAAGTTCTCACGGAGATGATTTGTTTGTATATATATATATATATAGTCGTAGCTTATACTTGTACACATACATGTCGATGTTGAATGCGCGAGGACGCGTTGAAGGGAGAAAGCGAGGGCGATTAATTAGACACTAGCTTTGTTGCGAACATTCGGTTTTTGTTTTAGATTGCGATGGTTGTGCGAGTCGTGCGTTTATAAAGCAGGGAGCGAAAATCGATAAATCGAGAAATCGGTAAGGCGTAAAGTTTTAAATTGTAAAAACATAAGTGTAAATGGGTTCCGTAAAGTGTAAAATTGGCGAGTCATATGCTAGAGAAATAGATAGAGTGCCTCAGGTGTTTAGGTGTCGACTACCCAAGGTAACCCAACTATACCCAACAAGTTCGTGCACGCGCGTTGCCCTAGAAGACTATGCTTCCACTAGGATGTAGCTCATGGCATTCTTCTTGCTAGTCATCGCGTGGCTCGAGTCATCGTTATGGTCGAGTCCTTGGTGGGAGTTTTTGAAAACCATTTTATAGAGAGTGGAAAGGTTTATTAAGATACGGGCATCACCCCTGACCTAATAACTTCGCTCCTAGCTGTGGTTGTGCTCTTCGAATAAATTCGGGAGTTCCACTAGATTTTGAAATGGAGACTTCCACTGAGTTGTGGATGTCACTCCTAGCTCAACGAAAAGTTCTCGTGCTAGAAAAATGCGCTGAGGGAGCGATCCTATCAAGAGTTCTTGGTTTTCACGCCTGATCTCGACTGGACCACTCGGTTGTGTTATGCGAATATTTTCGAAAACGTATTGTGTTGGCCTTAGGAAAGGCTAAGTAATATTCCAGCCTTAGGAAAGGCTCTTCGTGTGAAGTTGTAGTATGCGGTGTTCACGCGAAGTTGTATTTTTAGCGGATTCGTACAAGAGTATCAAGTAGGCCCGTACAAATCCTACTGGGTTCGTACGAGTCGGCCCGTTGGTACTTAGACTATAGACTAGGTCGTTTCTAAGACATCGACCCGGACTAGGTCATGTCTGGCCTAATTCCCTATAGTTATGGCTCTGATACCAATCTGTCACACCCCAACCGATGGCGCAATCATCGTGGCGCGGCACTAGGCGAATCAGATTGCTCAAGAGAATCCATAACAACTAAAAGCGACAATATTTATTTCATTTGTTATCCTATACTAACAACCAATACTATCACATAAGTTATCACAGATTTCTTGTCCTCTCAAACAATACAAATCCAACAACCTAGATTTTTGGTGAGTTTCTAGACTTCCTAGCTTGATTTAATGTAGACTGCGACTAGACCTGCAACATACGTTAAAACAACGTCAATACAAAAGTATTGGTGAGTATACAAGTTTTGATAGAGTAGCATAAATAGTTAAAAGTGCTACGAATTACCAAATACATAAACGAGATACCTCAACATATTTGCATATAAGACAAATACTACCAGCTAAGCCACTCGAGCTGCAATTGCGATTGCTATTCATCCTAACTAGACCCCGTCGGGTACTATAGTACTATACTAGTTAAAGCGGGACCTTGCGAGTAAAAGTCCTAACACATATGTAACCAGCATCACGTGTAAATATGCATAACAGTTATTCGCAAGTGATAAACAGTTTGATTAAATAATTCGTTTTGATAAGTTTGGTTTGATAGCAACGTATGTTACACCCAAAATGCGATAAAAAGGGTTCGAGTATACTCACAGTCGGTGTTCAGCAAGTAAACACAACTTGGTTGGATTGAAGGGAGCGAGTCTGAGATTAACCTGATTACAGATTGATGGCGTAAGCGTTGAACAGTGCATTAAACGGTGGCGAGTAAACCAAGTGTCGAATTGCAATCCGATCGGATGGCTATCCGATCGGTTGGCCATTCGATTGGATGTCAATCCGTTCGGATGGCCATTAGATTGGATTGACATTCGTTTGGGATGGATGTGTTTGTGTATGATGGCTTTGAAGTTTTCGTTGTAGCGTTTTGAGAACAGAGAAGTATCTCTACCTTTCAGGTCGATCGATCGAACGGTCGTTCGATCGGATAGCGATCCAATTGGCAGGATACTTAGTGAGAACAAGTTCCTAGTAGGATTGTCACTCGATCGGGTAGCAATCCGATCGGATAGCAATCCGTTAGAACTGATGTTCTTTGAAAGTTATGAAAATGGTTAAGTGTCGAAGTTCCAAATGTCAAATGATCGGATGGTCGTTCGATCGAATGGCTATCCGCTCGGATGGCAATCCGTTCGGCGTTCAGATCTTTGGAAGTTGAATAAAAAGTTTAAGTGTTGAACCAAGTGCAATCCGATCGGATAGCAGCTCGGTCGGATGGCTATCCGATCGGACGGCAATCCGTCCCAACAAATCTGATTGTTTTGAACTTGATTATTTTTGAAAGTTTGTGGTTTGATAGAGACGGTGTGACAACGTATTAAACAATGGAACTCCACCAAGGCTAAGTCATCAGATCGGATAGGAATCACCCCGCTCGATCAGTTAACTGTCCTGGACGGTCGTTCGTGTTCAACCCGTTAACCAGTCATCTCGTCGATAGAAATCAATTCTCAAACCGACACTTCACTATAATATGAGTAGAAGGTCTGAACGAGCTCTGATTCTATCGGTTTAGAGTACAGAGTTATGAAAGCTTGATAGAAACTTGAAATACTTAGATTCGGCTTAGATCTAGGTGAAATTAGTGCTTACACATCGTGGAATCCATTAGATCTGAACTGTTCTTGATGAGATGAGGTCACACTTCATTGTTCCTAAGAACTCCATGATGACATCACCTTAGAACGCCCCAAATCAGAGGATTTTACGGTGAAAAAGTGAGATTTGATGTTGGAAAAGATGAAGGAGTGCGTGTAGATCATAGAAGTACAAGATTTGAGGTGGAAACTTATAAGAATCACGAGAAATCGAGAGAAAATAGCCCCCAAGTGTGCTGGTCGAGTGAGAGCTGTCACATCACTTGAACAGTGATGTGACAAGGGCTATTTATAGGTGAAGAGGAGAGAAGGGGATGAAGTGCAATGGATCGGATGGCTATCTGATCGGTTGGCAATCCGATCGGATGGCTATCCGATCGGTTGGCCATTTGATCGAATAGTCACTCGATCGGTGGTCCCCAACGAATTGCGTTTCGATGTTTCGTTTTGTTCGTTAAGTGTTGCGATAGTTTGGTTACACATTTTCATACCCACATTCGTATATTTTTTATAATTAGTCACAAAGGGTCGTATAAATATCCACATTTCAAAGTCTGCGTTGCGATAATCGAGTTGCGCGTTTCGAATATGTGTTTTGTCACATCATGGATATCGAGGAGGGTAGAATAGGTCCTCACTCAACGTCATCGTGAGTGTTAGTACGTGCGATGTGATATGCTATAGCAATAAAGTATGCGTAATATGCGAAAATACTGCGAAGTAGCGATGTATTCGATATAGCTACATTATGATTCGAATCTCTGGTGCTAGGCATAACAAGTATAACGAGTAGTAACAACGCACGAACGTGCGGGTTGCTACAAATATAACCACCATATATAAAATTTCTCGTTAAATATATCTAAACGTAAGCTAGTATCTAGTCGATTCGAGTCGAGCTCGGCCGCGTAAATTACTAAAATCGAACACTATATAACTACAAATTTTCACGCCGTTAAATGTTGTCGGGTCTTTGAGTCGACTGTTTTGGCTGCCATTGCCCGAGTTTGACTCAGGTGTTTACCGAGTTGACCGAACTCGTTTTGTGGTGAGTTACCCCGAAGCGAAACTTGAACCGAGTGAGTTAAACCCGAACCAAATCTGAACTCGAACAAAACCCGGTGTCGAACAAACCTAATCTGAGTTGTATAACACCGCCACCACTGTTGTTAACCCAACCCGAACCACGTCGGACTTGAGACTGAATTGAGACCCACTGAATCGAACCATATATGTGCTTCACACGAACTAGTCTAATGTGATCCCGTAATCCGATCTTCTATTGACCGAACCGAGACGGACAAAACTGAACCAAGTCCACCACCACGTCCGTAGCCATGGCTCCGACGGCAGTGCCGCCGTCAGACCACCACCACGTCTTCATCAACGTTGGACCACCACCCAACCACCTGAAACGAAAGGTACTAACCGGAGAAAAACGAAATCTGAGAAGGTTTAAAGAAATGAGGAGTTAGGGGGTTTACCGTAACGTTTCATCGGAAAGTGAAGCACCACCGCCACTGCTGATGTTTCTGTCGTCGTCGGCTCCTCCCATGGCGGTGTCGCCGTCAACACTGTGGCCGGAAATTTCTCTCTCTCTCTCCCCAATCTCTCTCCGTCTCTCTTGTTGTCGCCGCCGTACGCCACCACCAAACGGTGGTGGCCGACCATTTTACCCGAGAAATGGGAGGAAGTGGGGGTGCTGCAACTTTAAAGAGGAGAAATGGGAGGAAGTAGGGGTGTTGCAACTTTAAAGACGAAAAGGAGGTGGTGGTTGATTTGAGTTTTGATTTGGGATTTTTTCGTTATGCAGAAGAGATGAGAGATGGGGTCTTAAGAAAGAGAAAGGTCTGCAACTTTTAATAGGAGAGAGGAGAGATAGAGATTGGACATTTAAAGGAAATGACCAAACTACCCCTTTTTTTATTGGTTGAGAGTGGTTCTCGCGGTTCTTACAACTGGAGGTGGTTTTCATTCATTTCAGCCCTCCCATATATATATATATATATATATATATATATATATATATATATGGGGTCAGGATTTAGAGAGAACGGTGAAAAGTGTGAGAACGGTGAGAACGATTTTGGTGGTGACATGTGGCATTGATGCTAAATTACACTAAGGGGTAATATTGTCAAAAACCCACTCACATGAACTGGTTGTTCAATTAAAACGCCATAAAGACACCCAATTCAAAAAAACGCCAAGAAAATACTCAGTTAAAAACGCCATAAAACACCCGGTTCAGAAAAACGTCATGAAAAAACTCAGTCGAAAACGCCATAAAACACTCAGTTCAGAAAAACGCCATGAAATACCTAGTTAAAACGCCATAAAAACACCTAGTTCAGAAAAACGCCATGAAAATACCTAATCTAAAACGCCATAAAACACTCGGTTCAGAAAAATGCCATAAAACCCAGTTAATTTTTTTTCGAAAAGTATATCAATAGTATACTCGTTGGAAAGATAAAAAACGCTGAGGTTTATGGTGTAATTTTTTTCGAAAAATAATCACGTATAAAAAATTTCTTGTCGTTTAAATATAATGGGGGAAAATGGCATGTGATTAGCATGTGCACCTTTGTTTGGATCTTCCTATTTTACCCCTCCTGGTAGTTGCAAGGCCCCTATTATTTAAAAAATGTCACCGCATCAATCTCAGCCACAAACCACTAAGATCTTGTGGTTGAGAATCGTTCTCACCGTTCTCACAATTTAAGACGTTCTCTCCTGATCATGTTCCTACATATATATATATATATATATATATATATATATATATATATATAACTGGTGGTAGTATTATTTCTCATGGATATTATAGGTTACGAGACATCACATTATTTTAAACATTCAAAAAATAATTGTTACATATATCTTATTACAAAATACACATTATTATTATTATTATTATTATTATTATTATTATTATTATTATTATTATTATTATTATTATTATATTATACATTATCTATACTATATCTATCTATAATTTCTATAAATGGAGAAATCCCAGTGACATAAGAAAAGCTAATGTGGCAGCAAGAGAGGCTGCCCAACAACGTTTTTCTTATATTATTATTGAATCATAAGTCTTAATATATGAAATCACATTAAAAGCTATTAAAACACTGTCATCAATCCTCTTTCCATATACATGTATTCATGCATATGAAATTGAAATCTCTGTCATCAAAATCTTTGCCTAGATTCAAAATTCAAAATTCTGGCTCCAGATTCCAAATTCAAACCATACACATATACATATATAACACAACTGATTCTGACTCCACATTCAAATTTCAATTTATCTCTCTCACTCATATCCGCGAGCAATCTCTCTCTCTCTCTCTCTCTCTCTCTCTCTCAAATGCAGAATTTCCATATTCAGTCGGTTCATCTCCGATTACAGATCTTTGTACTTCACATGATTCTTCCAACATCGTTGAGAGTATGTTTTTTTCTGTAATTTTGAATTTTAAATTTTGAACTGATCTACTTTAATTCTCACTTTATATTTCAGCCTAATCAGAGTTGGTTGAAATTCATACAATCAGTTGCGGGTTATTTTAGGTTTGTGGATTCTTTTAAACTGTTGATAATTTTTATTTTAAAGTGTTGATATATTTCAGCTTTGTTTTATTCAAGTGACCAGTGGTAAACTCTTCTGCATTGTTCTTGAAGTCTGAAGTAGGAGAGTGGAGGACTTCATGAGGCAATCCGATGTTGCTCCAGGTTTTCTTGTAATAATTATCACTGAGATGTTGATTTTTCTGTTTAGTTCTTCATCAGCTCTATTTTCTTCCAGCGACCATCTAGTGAATTGCATTTTAACATTGTTTGTGTCCGACCAGTGGTAGACGCATGTGTTTGCTTTGTAGAGTATTGTTGGTGTTGCCGATTTTGATTTGTTTTTAGAGAGGACATGTTTTTAAAATACAATTGTTGATGTTTTGAATCAAACTAATCATTAGTCTTTTATAATGTGTATAATGCATCTTTATGGTAAATGAAGAGGTTAATCGTAATTATGATAACCTGTTTTTTTTTATGCCTGATGTTTAAATTTTGTCATTTCTATTTCTTGATATTTAATTTTATAGTCTTCCCATGAAAACTTATTTTTGAAAGGTTTTGCATTAAATGACTGCTGTTTTTAAATATGAATTTATATCCTTCTTTCTCATCAGTTAAGTAATATATAACTTAAAGTGTCTGTCACACCCCCAAAATCCACCTGCGGAGTATCACCGCTTGGGAGCGTGACTGACCAGGATCAAGCCACCAATCATATTGAACATGTAATCAATAAGTAAAAGTAAATGCCATTCAATCACCAATATGAAAGGTGTTCCAAAACATAAGTATGTTATCACTGTTTAGCGGAAGCGTATAAATAAAACCCATCATAATAATGTATCAAATGTCATAAGTGTTTAACAAGACAATCACGATCCAAGCCCACAACGACCAGGTCCTCCCTATGCAAGCTCCATGTATCTAACGACCTGCAAGGCATGTAACAGAGGATCAACAACTAGTTGAGCGAGTTCACAGAAAGTAAATGCGTAAAAGTATATTCGTTTGTAACATGTGGCTCTACTGGGCCGATAGTACGTTCTATTGGTGGGGGCTTCCCATGTTGTATAACCACTAGACTATTCGTAACCATAGGTGTTCTTCACAACCGAGAACAGTAGTACGTACAAGCTTTACGTAGGTATTATGTAAGTATCCTTCACAACCGAGGATAGTAGTAAGTATAAGTATACGTAGATTGTAAGTATGTGTCCTGCACAACCGAGGACAGCGAATAGCATAAGTATGTGTCCTGCACAACCGAGGACAGTGAGTAGCTTAAGTATGTGTCCTGCACAACCGAGGACAGTGAGTAGCATAAGTATGTGTCCTGCACAACCGAGGACAGTGAGTAGCATAAGTATGTGTCCTGCACAACCGAGGACAATGGTATGGTAGTCTAGTATTAGTGTCAGTACGAATCTATTCAACCTTATTCCTTCAATCCCATTCCCAAGTCCTTGGGAATCCCATGCCTTAGTAAGGGTGTGAACTCACCTTGGTTTGCTCGGTACGCTATGTTATGCACTCACAAGTAATCAGTCAAGTCCTATTGTGTGCACGTGTAATAAATCAGTTCATGTTCGTATTAATACGCAGGTAATCTATATCATAGAGCGTTTGACAGTTAACATCATGCATCACATACGATAGAGTTCTTGATTGATACGAATAAGGTTATTCAGTAACACAATTAGCAGATTAGCTGCGTTTAACAAGATCAACATGCTTAACAGGATAACATAATTTCGCAGAACTACTACACTTATCATGGTTTACATGTATAACCACATTACATACTTAACAAGGTTTCATGCAATAGATAATAGAGTTAACTGTTTAAGAACTGCTACTTACTGTGCTTGCTGATGAACAGAGTTGAGTTAAGCATGCATACATTGAACATAACTCGGACACTAAGGAGGGGGGGTTAAAAAGTCAGACTAAGGGAGGTGTGGGTTTGAAACTCGGACCAAGGGTTCCAAGGCCCAAAACTCAGACCCAACAACCCACCAAAACTCGGATAGGGTATGGCCAAGCACTAAACTTCGGACCATGGGGGGGTGGGGGTTTAAACTCGGACAGGGGGTATTACCCACAAAACTCGGACCCCTCAAGACCTTTAAAGGTCGGACCTTCATTCCATAAACCAAACTCGGACATATAACCCAAGTATGAAACTCGGATAGCAAGTAAAATAAAAGAACTCGGACATATAAGTTATTCAAACACGGATTATATGTTTTATGTATAAAGCTCGGACTAGAAGACATGTATATACTCGGACTCATCCTTTAGGTTAAAGGTCGGACCTCACAACTAATTCATGCAAGAATTCGGACCCCTTGTCTCAATCAAAGCTCGGACATCATGTGAAACTCATAAAGGTCGGACCTAGTTGTTTACTTGTGTAAAACTCGGACATGTTTAAGTATGAAACTCAGACAATCATCATGCGTGCATTCCAAACATTTCACAGAATCAATAAGATCAGAACAGTTACGTTCTGATGTTCATACGATCAAACCCTACTTCATACATTCATAGCAGAAATCAATTCAACAATTTACATGTTCATCATATCAAGCGGATTGGCATTAGGCAGTCGATTAAACATACAACCATAATCATTACATAATAAATCAGAATAATCAGGAATCAATCAAAGCTCAGAACTATCACATAAAGAATTAGGGTTTTTATGAAACACATAATCAAGAATTGATACAATCAAACAATCAATTCGCGTTCCCAGGTGTACTCTGGGCCACGTCGGGAGTTCCAACGAACTCGAACAAGAGGGATTCTCTTGTTTTTGAGGACCTTAACATCCCGGTCCGTGATTTCAACTGGTTCCTCGACGAACTGCAACCGCTCGTCGATAGTGAGTTCCTTGAAAGGAATTATGAGAGTCTCATCTGACAGGCACTTCTTCAGATTCGACACGTGGAATACGTTGTGAACTGCACCGAGTTCAGCTGGTAGGTTTAGCTTGTAGGCCACTTTGCCTATTTTCTCAATGATCTCGAATGGTCCGACATACCGTGGATTTAGTTTGCCCCGTTTGCCAAAACGAACCACACCCTTCCAGGGTGAGACTTTTAGTAAAACCCGGTCCCCGACCTGAAATTCCAACGGTTTCCTACGCTTATCCGTGTATGCTTTCTGACGGTCGCGTGCTGCCGCCATGCGTTGCCATATCTGTGCTATCTTTTCCGTAGCGTCAACTACCATTTCCGGACCTGTAATCTGACTATCCCCTACTTCTGCCCAACAGAGAGGTGACCGGCATTTACGTCCGTACAATGCCTCGAATGGAGCGGCTTGTATGCTGGTGTGGTAACTGTTATTGTATGAAAACTCCACTAACGGGAGGTGCTTTTCCCAGCTGTTGCCGAAATCGATAACACACGCCCGAAGCATGTCTTCTAAGGTTTGAATCGTGCGCTCAGACTGCCCATCCGTCTGAGGGTGATAAGCTGTGCTCATGTCTAAACGAGAGCCAAACGCTTTGTGCATCGCTTGCCATAGCTCTGACGTGAATCGTGCATCCCGATCTGAAATAATGGAGGTGGGCACCCCGTGCCTCGAAACAACTTCTTTAAGATAAACGTCTGCGAGAGTGGAGAACTTATCTGTTTCCTTAATAGCCAGGAAGTGTGCAGACTTGGTGAGTCGATCCACAATCACCCATATAGTATCATTCCCACGCTGGGATCTGGGTAGGCCTGTAACAAAATCCATGGAAATTTCTTCCCATTTCCACTGGGGTATCCTGGGTTGTTGCAGTAGACCTGAGGGTTTCTGGTACTCTGTCTTGACTCTCGCACAAGTCAAACATTTGCCGACGTAAGTAGCGATGTGGGCTTTCATGCTAGGCCACCATTACGTAGTTCTGATGTCGTGGTACATTTTATCCGACCCTGGATGTACCGAGTAGCGGGACTTGTGAGCTTCGTCCATCACAAGTTCTCGTAAACCGCCATACAGTGGAACCCAAATATGCCCTGTTACATAGTAGGCGCCGTCTTCCTTCTGTTCTAATCGTTGCCTTGATCCGCGTAAGGCTTCAGCCTTGACGTTTTCTGGTTTCAATGCTTCCACCTGAGCATCTCGTATCTGTGCAGGAAGATCAGACTGAATAGTGAGCTGCAAGGCTCGTACACGCCTAGGTAGAGTATCCTTTCGACTGAGAGCGACAGCCACAACATTGGCCTTGCCTGGATGGTACTTGATGGCGCATTCGTAATCATTAAGTAACTCGACCCATCGTCGTTGACGCATATTCATTTCCTTCTGCTTGAAGATATGCTCGAGACTCCTGTGATCGGTGTAAATTGTGCACTTGGTACTGTACAGGTAGTGTCGCCATATCTTAAGCGCGAAAACAACAGCTCCCAGCTCTAAATCGTGCGTCGTGTAATTCCGTTCATAAACCTTGAGTTGACGAGAAGCGTAGGCAATAACTTTATCACGCTGCATCAATACACAACCAAGCCCCTGTATCGATGCGTCACAATAGACCACAAAATCGTCTGTGCCCTTTGGCAGTGAGAGAATAGGCGCGCTGCAAAGCCTATCCTTTAAGTACTGAAAAGCGGTATCCTGGGAATCTCCCCAACGGTAGGTGACACCTTTCTGTGTCAGCATAGGTTGTGCGATCTTCGAAAAGTCTTTAATAAATCGTCTGTAATACCCCGCCAAACCCAAGAATTGGCGTATTTCCGTTGGTGTACGCGGTGCAGGCCAGTTCCTAATCGAATCTACCTTGGATGGATCGACATGAATCCCATCCCTGTTCACCACATGGCCTAAGAAGTGGACTTCACGAAGCCAGAAGTCGCATTTTGAAAACTTTGCGTACAGTTGTTCCTTTCGAAGAAGTTCCAAGATAAGACGTAAGTGTTGCTCGTGTTCCTCCTGACTCTTGGAGTAGATCAGAATGTCGTCGATGAAGACTATGACGAACTTGTCAAGATAGGGTTTGCACACCCTGTTCATAAGATCCATGAAAACTGCAGGCGCGTTCGTAAGCCCGAATGGCATGACAAGAAACTCGTAATGGCCGTAGCGAGTTCTGAATGCTGTCTTGGAGACGTCCTCATCCCGGACTCTCAGCTGATGATACCCTGACCTTAAATCAATCTTGGAATAGTAACTCGACCCTTGCAACTGGTCGAATAAGTCGTCAATACGAGGAAGAGGATAGCGGTTCTTCACTGTGACCTTGTTCAATTCGCGGTAGTCGATGCACATCCTGAAAGTGCCATCCTTCTTTTTCACGAATAGTACTGGAGCTCCCCAAGGCGAAGAGCTTGGATGAATGAAGCCCTTATCCAAGAGCTCTTGTAGTTGCTTTGAAAGTTCTTCCAGTTCGGTTGGAGCTAGGCGATACGGTGCGCGAGCTATAGGTGCTGTTCCTGGAGCTAGCTCGACTTGAAACTCGACCTGGCGATGAGGAGGTAGACCAGGTAAACCCTTAGGAAACACTTGAGGAAATTCGCGTACAACTGGGATATCCTCAACTCTTTTCTCTTTCGTTGATGCATCAGTAACTAGTGCCAAAATGGCAGTGTGCCCCTTTCGTAAACATTTCTGAGCCTTCAAGAAGGAGATGATGCCAACCACAGCACCACTCTTGTCGCCTTGAACTTCGAGAGGTTCTTGGCCAGAACGAGTAATGCGAACAATCTTTTCTTTGCATAGGATTTCTGCTTGCTGTTGCTGCTGGCGATTCTGATTTGCAGGCCGTGGGCTCCTGAATCCTTAGCTTCATGGCTCATCTTGAGACACCTCTGGCAACGTCCCTCGTTGCACTAACCACCGTGGTGTCTGTTGAATTTGTTACACATTGGGTGAATTCCCCGGTATCCACCCTGCCCTTGACCACCAGAAGTTGGCTGACTCGGGCTCTGGTGATCACTATTCTTGCGCTGATGCTGTGCTTGAGACTGAACGGTAGCGGAACCCTTGCTGGCATACCCATCCCATTTCCGCTTGTGTGTCACTAGGAGTAGCGGGAGTAGCAGAAGTGGTAGCGGTAGTAATAGCGCTGATACAACTAGGCAGCCTGTTCCGTTCCACTGCCCGATCCGTGAGGCGATGAGCAAGACACTGAATGTCTTGGATATTGTCGAGGTTAGCCGATGTAGCATGGCTCTGAATCTCTGAGGCTAGACCCTTGAGGTACAATTCGATACGCTTGCTTGGAGGGTCCACCATGCTTGGACACAAGATGGCCAGTTCGTTCGGCCGTTTCGTATAAGCATCAATTTCCTGACCCCGTCATTTTCAAATGGTAAAGCTCCACTTCCAACTTGTGGATGTCACCACGCGTGCAGTATTCCCTTTTAATGCGTTCTTTGAATTCGTTCCAGGGGGTGACGTTAGCAGCTGCCAACCCTAGTATCTGTACTTGCGCGTTCCACCAGGTTAGCGCGATTCCTTCCAAAGTACCAGTGGCGTACTTGACCCTGCGAGTCTCAGGGCATTCACACATCTCGAATACTGACTCGAGCTTCCCAAACCAATGGAGTAGTCCCACTGCTCCTTCTGTGCCACGGAATGTGCTTGGACGACAGTCCATGAAGTTCTTGAATGTGCAGACAGGTTGCTGTGCGTTCTGACCCGTTGTGCGAGAAAGATAGGTCAAGGTTAAGCGCGAGAGTTGGGTCACGAGAGTAGGATCTAACATCCTAGGATAGGTCTGAAATAGCAGGTTATACCTCCTGCTTGTGCGGCTGCAAACGCCGCAGCAACTTGTTCGTTAATGAGAGCCGTCAACTGGGCTTGAGTCATGTTAACACGTCCAGACATGATCGAGCAGTAAAGGTAGCATAAGTATGAATGGTTCGCGAGTAGTGCGATGACAGGAGAGTGTAAGCACACAGGTGTTCTCAAGCAATAACAAATAGTGAGCAATGTAATCTAAGCATACTACGAGCAAAGTTCTACGCATTTCTAGCAGGTAGGCAATAAACATAAACCTTATTACCTAGGATGTTGAGTCTTGCACGTGGAGCGAAGCGTCGTTGTGGATCGTTAAGAGCACTGTTCTGGTTATAGTTTGGTTTTAATAAAAACGTTTTCCCCATATTAAAACCAAGTTCTCTATAACCAATGGCTCTGATACCAATCTGTCACACCCCCAAAATCCACCTGCGGAGTATCACCGCTTGGGAGCGTGACTGACCAGGATCAAGCCACCAATCATATTGAACATGTAATCAATAAGTAAAAGTAAATGCCATTCAATCACCAATATGAAAGGTGTTCCAAAACATAAGTATGTTATCACTGTTTAGCGGAAGCGTATAAATAAAACCCATCATAATAATGTATCAAATGTCATAAGTGTTTAACAAGACAATCACGATCCAAGCCCACAACGACCAGGTCCTCCCTGTGCAAGCTCCATGTATCTAACGACCTGCAAGGCATGTAACAGAGGATCAACAACTAGTTGAGCGAGTTCACAGAAAGTAAATGCGTAAAAGTATATTCGTTTGTAACATGTGGCTCTACTGGGCCGATAGTACGTTCTATTGGTGGGGGCTTCCCATGTTGTATAACCACTAGACTATTCGTAACCATAGGTGTTCTTCACAACCGAGAACAGTAGTACGTACAAGCTTTACGTAGGTATTACGTAAGTATCCTTCACAACCGAGGATAGTAGTAAGTATAAGTATACGTAGATTGTAAGTATGTGTCCTGCACAACCGAGGACAGTGAATAGCATAAGTATGTGTCCTGCACAACCGAGGACAGTGAGTAGCTTAAGTATGTGTCCTGCACAACCCAGGACAGTGAGTAGCATAAGTATGTGTCCTGCACAACCGAGGACAGTGAGTAGCATAAGTATGTGTCCTGCACAACCGAGGACAATGGTATGGTAGTCTAGTATTAGTGTCAGTACGAATCTATTCAACCTTATTCCTTCAATCCCATTCCCAAGCCCTTGGGAATCCCATGCCTTAGTAAGGGTGTGAACTCACCTTGGTTTGCTCGGTACGCTATGTTATGCACTCACAAGTAATCAGTCAAGTCCTATTGTGTGCACGTGTAATAAATCAGTTCATGTTCGTATTAATACGCAGGTAATCTATATCATAGAGCGTTTGACAGTTAACATCATGCATCACATACGATAGAGTTCTTGATTGATACGAATAAGGTTATTCAGTAACACAATTAGCAGATTAGCCGCGTTTAACAAGATCAACATGCTTAACAGGATAACATAATTTCGCAGAACTACTACACTTATCATGGTTTACATGTATAACCACATTACATACTTAACAAGGTTTCATGCAATAGATAATAGAGTTAACTGTTTAAGAACTGCTACTTACTGTGCTTGCTGATGAACAGAGTTGAGTTAAGCATGCATACATTGAACATAACTCGGACACTAAGGAGGGGGGGGTTAAAAAGTCGGACTAAGGGAGGTGTGGGTTTGAAACTCGGACCAAGGGTTCCAAGGCCCAAAACTCGGACCCAACAACCCACCAAAACTCGGATAGGGTATGGCCAAGCACTAAACTTCGGACCATGGGGGGGTGGGGGTTTAAACTCGGACAGGGGGTATTACCCACAAAACTCGGACCCCTCAAGACCTTTAAAGGTCGGACCTTCATTCCATAAACCAAACTCGGACATATAACCCAAGTATGAAACTCGGATAGCAAGTAAAATAAAAGAACTCGGACATATAAGTTATTCAAACTCGGATTATATGTTTTATGTATAAAGCTCGGACTAGAAGACATGTATATACTCGGACTCATCCTTTAGATTAAAGGTCGGACCTCACAACTAATTCATGCAAGAATTCGGACCCCTTGTCTCAATCAAAGCTCGGACATCATGTGAAACTCATAAAGGTCGGACCTAGTTGTTTACTTGTGTAAAACTCGGACATGTTTAAGTATGAAACTCGGACAATCATCATGCGTGCATTCCAAACATTTCACAGAATCAATAAGATCAGAACAGTTACGTTCTGATGTTCATACGATCAAACCCTACTTCATACATTCATAGCAGAATTCAATTCAACGATTTACATGTTCATCATATCAAGCGGATTGGCATTAGGCAGTCGATTAAACATACAACCATAATCATTACATAATAAATCAGAATAATCAGGAATCAATCAAAGCTCAAAACTATCACATAAAGAATTAGGGTTTTTATGAAACACATAATCAAGAATTGATACAATCAAACAATCAATTAGGGTTCACAAGTATTACAATGATCGATAAACAATTACCTTGAATGATTCTAGAGAAAGAGAGGAATCGAAAGTGATGAATGTCTTGTGCCAATGATGGTGGTGATGATGATTGCTAGGGGATTAGAGAATACAGTGCTTTGGTTTTTGTGAAAATGATTAGTGAAAAGGGATTAGGGTTAACAATGATTAGAGTTTCACTAATTACTCTATGCATCCCTAAGTATCATAATTTACAATAGCACACCACCTCAAAATAGTTCACAGTTTCACCACCACATTCATACATTTGACAAATCTTTCATAATCAACACATATACTAACTGAATCAAAACGTTACAGTTTCACAGCAACTAATTGTGCAAGCAAACAATTAAACAATCAATAAACATGCAATAAATGCGTAATAGAAATCTTGGAAATTCGAGTTGTCACAATGTCATCATACACTTCTGCAGACTCTGATGATTTAAAGCAGCGCTTTATCAAGCAAGTTGAGGATCAAGTATATGAGGATAGGGCTACTCTTCAAGAGCTGAAGAGGTATTTTGATGGACTGCATCTTGGTCTTTTCACGAGAGACCAGGTTTCCAGAAACCTGATAGCGATGCCTTCAACTTCTGTACGTGACCTTTGTGTTGTTTGTAATATAGAGTGCGGTGAAAGAGACGTGGAGTTCATGGCGATGCTCAAAGATATACATTGAGAAGTTCAGTACTCGAAGCTAAAATTTCTAAATTCTTGCTGTTAGATTCTTAAATTTCTTGGTGTATATGTTAGATTTTAAAGTTTCGTTGTTCAGTGCTCGATGTAATTGTTGATCTTTTAATGTCATAAATAAATTTTAATCCTATTAATCCTTGTGGAGCATTTTATTTTTACTAATTTTAGCATGAATAGTTGTTTGAGTCAATATCTGCTACTGTAAGGTCTGTCAAAGTTAAAGTTTGCCAAAAGAGAACATCTGCTTGAAATCATCGTCTGCTGATGATGAACGCATTATAATGTCTTCAGAACATCAAAAGTCCATTCTTAAAAAGTAGCTATTTTTAAAATTTTATTTAAAAATCTTTAAAAGTCTGTTGAAAACAATTGTTTTTGAAACATCTGCTTGAAATCATTGTTTGCTGATTATGAAAGCATTATAATGTCTTCAGAACATCAAAAGTCCATTCTTAAAACATAGCTATTTTTAAAATTTTATTTAAAAATCCTTAAAAGTCTATTGAAAACAACTGTTTTTGAAATATCTGCTTGAAATCATCATCTGCTGATGATGAAAGCATTATAATGTCTTCAGAACATCAAAATTACATTCTTAAAAAATAGCTATTTTTAAAATTTTATTAAAAAATCCTTAAAAGTCTATTGAAAACAACAGTTTTTGAAACATTGATGCGTGTGTAGTGTAATATATTTTAGATGTATATTTTAAGCACTTTTTACATTTTTAGCCAAGTTTTAAATTTATAAAACACGATATTCACTAACACTAAACACACATATGGGCAAGTGCACCCATCGTGGACGTAGTATAGTGTTGGTAAGATACCGAGGTCGTCCAAGGACACAAGAGCTTTTAGTACCGGTTTATCCTCAACGTCTAATCAAATCAAAAAGTTAGAAAAGATTTTTAAACTAAGAAAATAAAAACTAACTAAATGCTGAAAAATAAAATAAAAATAAAAATAGATAGACAAGATGAATCACTTGGATCCGACTCGTGTATTAGTATAACCTTTGATTATTTTCGCACTTTTGCACTTGTTTAAGAGATTATCTTAGTTATTGTAGTAGGCCCCTCTTTTGAAGGCGACGTTACCCTCAATCCAGTAGTTTGAGTCAGCAAGGATACAATCCTAAAGGGTCGGATTATTGAAAGATAATGAATTAAGTTATTAATGCAAATTATGGTATGCCCCTCTTTTGGAGGTGACGTTACCCTCGACTAAGTAGTCTGAGTCAGCAGGGATACAGTCCTAAATAGCCGGGTTATAGTATTAATAGTAGTTAACTTATGAGGGGGTCAAAGAGTTTGGATCCCCGCCATCCAATACCTATGGGCATTGAAGGAGATCCTACTAAATTTGACCCAGGTCCCTTGCAGGACCTCTAAACGCTGAACAAGGGCAAGACCCTTACCAAACCGTTCCCTTAACCCCTGACCAGGTAGCCAACATACCTCCATATAGACCGTGGAGATATGAATGGTGAAAATCTTTTATTTTATATAGACAGTAAAATAATGCCAAGACACCACGGACAAACGATAAGAAAGAATCACCTTCAACATAAGCAACTAGTTATTAAAGTCATTAATACAAAACCAAATAAAAAGTGCAAAAGATTGAAAATAAAAAGTATTATACTAAACACTTGTCTTCACCAAGTGATGTAAGAGACTTAGGCAAACATGGCCTTGATTGTCAAGAACTCTTACGATCAATCTTGGATCCCGAGACGACTCACACACTCTATGATGGACAATGGATGATGGTGGTGGATGTTGGTGTTATGGTGGTGGTGGGTGGTGGATGAAGTGTGAGAGAGGTGGTGTGCCAAGGGATAAGTTGCAATGAAACCAAGCACTCCTATTTATAGGCTGAACAGAAGGCTGGGCACGGCCCTGTGTCCGCTGGACACGGCCCCGTGCCTGTCTGACACTCTCTCTCTTCATTAATTGTAATTCGCAATTACAATTAATGCGCCTGCTGTACTTTCGCCACGCCCCCGTGTTCACTGGGCACGGCCCCGTGGTGGGCAATAGAAGCTTCTATAGGTTTGTCTTTTCTGCTGCTTCTTGGGCACGGCCCCGTGCTGGCTGAGCACGGGGCGTGTTCAGTCTTCTGCCTTCTCTATTTTGCTTGGGAGGATGCTGTTGAGGGGTCGGGCAGTCCACTTATGTTCCTTTTCTTGTATTTATGTTAGATTTAGTTGTCTTTTTGCTTCTTTTGTGAATTTGAGCTCATTTAATCCTTAAAATACAAAAGGAAGACAAAAACACTCTTTTTCCAACATTAGTACTTAAAAAGGGTTAGTTTTATGCCTCATTTGATGTAATTTATATGTTGCATTTTACACACATCAAATACCCCCACACTTGAATTTTTGCTTGTCCTCAAGCAAAACTCTTTAATACGTGGCTTACACTCCCAAATGGAATGGGTAGAAGAGAAGGTTTTGGCTTGTCATAGAGTGTTGGGATTCCAAGATCTTTTTTTGGTTTTATTTTTATTTATTTACAATCATATTCGTTATGATTTATTTAGAACGTTTCATAGGATAAATTACTTATTTGGGCATAGCATGCCTTTTTAAAATTCCATTTATATACAAGTTCACATACCTCACGGGAGAAATCACTCACACTCGGCGGAAGGTGTATTTTTAGTGAATCACTCGAGAGCGGCGTGGAACTTATCCCTACCATAGGCTTGCCAAGCAATCAATCCTCCTCCTTTTTAACTTGTTACCTTTGTAAATATCAAGAGGACTTTTTGGGTAAAGGCTTGGGCTAAAGGTGGGTAGTTGGGTTAGTGGTTAGTAGAAAAGGGCGAAAAGCGTAAAAAGCGTCGGTTTTCGTAAAACATTTTGTTTTAGTGACTTTTTATTCTTAATGAAGTATTTCTTCAAACAAGCTTTTTGTTTTAAGAGCTTTGTTTGTTTATTTCTAACTTCATTATTATTATTGTTATTATTTTTTTCAGTCACACGAAAACCGGGCTTGTTACTAAAATAAAGGGTAAGAAATAAAAAGGGTTTTGGTGGGTAAAAGGGCTTTAGGGTAAAGAAATGAAAGGTTTAGGCTCAAAGGGGTTAACTAGGGGGAGTTTCTGGGTAGGTGAAAAGAAAAATAAAAATAATGGTTTTGAAATAAAAAGGGTTAGTCCTAATGCCTCCATCATTTACTTACTTGGGTTTAAGTTGGTAAGGACCGGGAATGAATTGTCGTGGCAAGTTCTAGAGTCGTAAGAACCAAGCGGCTATTCAGACAAGAAACGAAAAATGAGCATTTAGTATAAAGATGTGTATTTGTATGCTCAATAAAGGCTCAAAACTCACTTTTTGTGGGAATAGGTTTTTCTATGTGATCAAGTATATATAATCGAATTTTAACTAAGCTTGTCATGCCGTTTCATAATTTTCTTATGTTAGTTCTTTTTATCACGACGCTATCGGTTGTAAACTTGCAAAAATATAACCTTATTAATCTTAGAATTCCCAACTTAAACTTTAGACAAGTAAAAAAAATGAAAAAAAATTTGGGGTGATTAGCGGTTCCAATAGAGTTTTGTGTAAGGCTTGTTATTATGACTTGCAAAATTTCAAGGTTTTAGCATCCCCCCCCCCACACTTAAATTACACATTGTCCTCAGTGTGTCCCAAAAATAAATTTTTAGGTTGATTGAATGTGTAACATGGTGTTTAAAAGCAAAAATTTATGTTACTGGCAGTCTGGACACGGCCCCGTGGGGACCGGACACGGCCCCGTGTTCAGGTGCCAGTAACGATAATTAAGAAAAAGAAACAGAAGCCTGGACACGGGGGGCGTGTCTAGTGAACACGGCCCATGTCCAGTTACCTGAACTGGGCATTTTTCTGCAGGGGGTTCAGCACGGGGCCGTGTTGGCTGGGCACGGCCCGTGTTGAACCTACTGTAACGGAGAAATCGTCGACGTGTGGCCTTGTTCCTGTGCATGGGGCCATGCTTCTCATTTCCCTTATCATCCTTTACCACCATGAGTGTGTTTTATTTCTGCAAATTAAAACTAAAAGAATAAAATAAGCTAAGGATAGTTCCGCGGAATGCCTCCGTGGTACGCCACGTTTATAAGGGTCCTTGGCTAGACCCAAAGTGAGGTTATATAATTTCTGAGTGGGATGTTTTGCATCCCATGTTGCACCGTCGGAGAGCAGCATCCAAACTCGAATCAATAACCTTCATGTAGTTGACCGGGTCATCGTCCTCTACTCTCTTCCCAACCCCGAACTTTACGTCATCATCCCCGTACCTTAAGGTGAGCGTTCCGTTATTCATGTCTACCGCTGCTTGCGCGGTGGCTAGAAATGGTCTCCCTAGTATGAGGGGGACTTCGGTGTCTTCTTCCGTATCAAGTATAACAAAGTCGGCTGGGTAGATAAATTTGTCTACCTTTACTAGGACATTTTCGATGACACCTTGTGGGAATTTGACGGACCGATCAGCAAGTTGTATGCTCATTTTTGTAGGACCCGTTGTTCCTAGGTCGAGTCTTTTGAACATTGATGAGGGCATGAGGTTAATGCTAGCCCCAAGGTCGGCTAATGCATTACGAACGGGGGAGTCCCCGATCGAGCAAGGAATTGTGAAGCTTCCGGGATCGATTTTCTTTTGGGGGAGTTTGTTGAGTACGAGGGCGGAGCATTCTTCGCCTATGTTAACTAATTGCAACGTTTCAATTTTCCTTTTATGAGTGAGGAAGTCCCTCATGAACTTAGAATATTTAGGCATTTGGGTTAGGACATCAATAAAATGAATGTTGACATGCAATTGTTTTAGTAGACTTTCGAATTTTGCGAATTGCTCATTGCTCTTTTGACGAATTAACCTACCGGGGTACGGAACGCGAGGAGCTTTGGTAGGCTCTGATGATGGAGGGGAGTCCTTTTCTTGCAGAGGCGGTGGTATAGTCTCCTCTGTCGGCGGTGGCGCTTCCGCAGGCCCCACGGTGCGGTTTCGTAACGTGATGAGATGAACTTGCGCTTTTGGGTTTGTTTCGGTATTACTTGGTAATGCGCCTGGTGGTCTCTCAGAAAAATTTTGGGCTAGTTGACTTAATTGTTTTTCTATGTTTTGAATACTAGCTTGTTGATTTCTAAAACTTGATTCTAATTGTAGAAATCTTTCCGAATTTTTCTTTTCAGTGTCGGAGATGAGGCGAGATACAGTATCTTCAAGCCTTTCTCGTCCACCTTGTTGTTGAGTGAAATTTTGTGACTCATTTCTTGGTTGTTGAAAGTTTGTTCGTTGGTTTTGTTGGTTACTACTATTGTCGGGTTCTCTCCAACCAAGGTTAGGATGATTCCACCATCCTTGGTTGTAAGTGCCCGTTGGAGGACCCGACGGCCTAGGTCTATTGTCAATGTAGCTTACCGACTCTTGTTAATCGTCCATTTCTTTCATACAACTCCAATTTTCATGTGGCCCACCACACCCTTCACAAGCCATAACCGAGACCGTTTTTGTCATTTCCAATTTTTTTATTTTTGAAGAAAGGGCCTCGATTTGGGCTTGTAAAGAAGTGTTTTCATCAACCTTATGGGCGCCCGGGGCAATAGATTTATTGCCTCGGGGAGTGTGCCACTGGAAATTAGTTTGAGCAATTTCCTCAATTTGGTTATATATTTCATGCGGGCGGCGATTACCTAAAAGTCCCCCGGAGCTAGAGTCAAGTGTCTGCCTTGTGTGTGGCAACAACCCATTATAGAAAGTGGATACTTGTTGCCATATCGCAAGGCCGTGATGTGGACACTTTCGCAATAGCTCCTTGAACCTTTCCCAAGTTTCATATAAGGATTCCCCGTCCTCTTGTGAATACGTATTAATTTCAGTCATTAATTTAACCGTTTTAGCGGGAGGGAAATACTTATATAGAAATTTTTGGGCTAGTTCATCCCAGGTGTTTACCGATCCAGCTGGGAGGGCGTTAAGCCAAGCTTTTGCTCGGTCTTTTAGTGAGAAAGGAAACATTCGAAGGCGGATGGCGTCATTTGATGCTCCATTGATCCGAAAGGTGTCACATATTTCTAGGAAGTTAGTAATATGTAGATGGGGATCCTCGTCCGCAAGCCCATGGAAGGTTGAGGAGTTTTGGAGCATTTGTATCAAATGCGGCCGAAGTTCGAAGTTATTGGCTTCAACATTCGGTGCATTGATAGCGGCGTCGAGGTTACCTACGGTGGGTCGTAGATAATGCATGAGAGTACGTTGATCCGCCATTGGAGGTGGATTTCCCAAAACCTTCTCTTGGTTTTTGGCTTTTAGTCTTTTTCTGAGAAAGCGTTCGGGTTCTTCTAGAGGTTCTTTTATATCCTTATTAGAACTGGAGCTCATAAACTACGTAGGGGTGGCGTCTGGTTCCAAGTCCTGCAATAAAAACAAAAAAGAATGCTGGTCAGAAGGTTCACCACGGCCCCATGCTCAATGAACACGGCCCGTGGTCGGAGTTACAGTGATTGTTTTCCAGATCCCAGTTACTGGAGAGTTGGACACGGCCCCGTGTTGCACCGACACGGCCCCATGGTCAGCCTTCTGTAACTTGGAAAACTAAAAACTGCCAGTAACAACGCTGGGCACGGCCCGTGTCCGACTAGGCACGGCCCGTGCTGAGCTCTGCAGAAGCTGAAAAACTAAGAAAATCCTAAAAAATAAAAAAGAAAAATAAAAATATGATTAGGCCGTTGATTCCTAACTTTCTTAAAATCCTTGTGTCCCCGGCAACGGCGCCAAAAACTTGATACGTGTGTAGTGTAATATATTTTAGATGTATATTTTAAGCCCTTTTTACACTTTTTTAGCCAAGTTTTAAATTTATAAAACACGATATTCACTAACACTAAACACACATATGGGCAAGTGCACCCATCGTGGACGTAGTATAATGTTGGTAAGATACCGAGGTCGTCCAAGGACACAAGAGCTTTTAGTACCGGTTTATCCTCAACGTCTAATCAAATCAAAAAGTTAGAAAAGATTTTTAAACTAAGAAAATAAAAACTAACTAAATGCTGAAAAATAAAATAAAAATAAAAACAGATAGACAAGATGAATCACTTGGATCCGACTCGTGTATTAGTATAACCTTTGATTATTTTCGCACTTTTGCACTTGTTTAAGAGATTATCTTAGTTATTGTAGTAGGCCCCTCTTTTGAAGGTGACGTTACCCTCAACCCAGTAGTTTGAGTCAGCAAGGATACAATCCTAAAGGGTCGGATTATTGAAAGATAATGAATTAAGTTATTAATGCAAATTATGGTAGGCCCCTCTTTTGGAGGTGACGTTACCCTCGACTAAGTAGTCTGAGTCAGCAGGGATACAGTCCTAAATAGCCAGGTTATAGTATTAATAGTAGTTAACTTATGAGGGGGTCAAAGAGTTTGGATCCCCGCCATCCAATACCTATGGGCATTGAAGGAGATCCTACTAAATTTGACCCAGGTCCCTTGCAGGACCTCTAAACGCTGAACAAGGGCAAGACCCTTACCAAACCGTTCCCTTAACCCCCGACCAGGTAGCCAACATACCTCCATATAGACCGTGGAGATATGAATGGTGAAAATCTTTTATTTTATATAGACAGTAAAATAATGCCAAGACACCACGGACAAACGATAAGGAAGAATCACCTTCAACATAAGCAACTAGTTATTAAAGTCATTAATACAAAACCAAATAAAAAGTGCAAAAGATTGAAAATAAAAAGTATTATACTAAACACTTGTCTTCACCAAGTGATGTAAGAGACTTAGGCAAACATGGCCTTGATTGTCAAGAACTCTTACGATCAATCTTGGATCCCGAGACGACTCACACACTCTATGATGGACAATGGATGATGGTGGTGGATGTTGGTGTTATAGTGGTGGTGGGTGGTGGATGAAGTGTGAGAGAGGTGGTGTGCCAAGGGATAAGTTGCAATGAAACCAAGCACTCCTATTTATAGGCTGAACAGAAGGCTGGGCACGGCCCCGTGTCCGCTGGACACGGCCCCGTGCCTGTCTGACACTCTCTCTCTTCATTAATTGTAATTCGCAATTACAATTAATGCGCCTGCTGTACTTTCGCCACGCCCCCGTGTTCACTGGGCACGGCCCCGTGGTGGGCAATAGAAGCTTCTATAGGTTTGTCTTTTCTGCTGCTTCTTGGGCACGACCCCGTGCTGGCTGAGCACGGGGCGTGTTCAGTCTTCTGCCTTCTCTATTTTGCTTGGGAGGATGCTGTTGAGGGGTCGGGCAGTCCACTTATGTTCCTTTTCTTGTATTTATGTTAGATTTAGCTGTCTTTTTGTTTCTTTTATGAATTTGAGCTCATTTAATCCTGAAAATACAAAAGGAAGACAAAAACACTCTTTTTCCAACATTAGTACTTAAAAAGGGTTAGTTTTATGCCTCATTTGATGTAATTTATATGTTGCATTTTACACACGTCATACATCTACTTGAAATTATTGTCTGCTGATGATGAAAGCATTATAATGTCTTCAGAACCTCAAAAATCCATTTTTAAAAAATAGCTATTAAAAAAATTCAAAAATCCTCAAAATTCTATTGAAAATAACTATTTTTGAAACCTCTGTTTGGCTAAAAATTCATCCACTATTAAAAGGTATTGTCTGTTTTCATAAGTTCTTTTTAATCTAACGACTGTTGACTTGCCACTGTTGCCAACATCTGTTGTTGCCTAACAGAGGTTTCCAAACAATTGTCATCCATTATCACAACAGAGGTTCTGAAGTGGGCAGATGTTAACCATCAGATCTTTGTAAAATGTCTTCAAAACATCAAAAGTCCAATCTTAAAAAATAGCTATTTTTAAAATATTTTGAAAAATCCTTAAAAGTTTGTTGAAAACAACTATTTTTCAAACCTCTGTTTGGCTAAAAATTCTTCCACTGCTGAAAGGTATTGTATGTAAAGTATTGTTGGTGTTGCAGATTTTGATTTGTTTTCTTAGAGGACAGGTTTTTAATAGACATTGTTGATGTTTTGAATCAAACTAATCATCGGTCTTTTATAGTATTTGTTGATGTTTTGAATCAACCTCTATTTGGCTAAAAATTCATCCACTGCTGAATGGTATTGTCTGTTTTCATAAGTTATGTTTATCCTAGCGACTATTGACTTACCACTATTCCCAACATCTGTTGTTGCCCAACAGAGGTTTCCAACATTTGTGTACGATGAAGTGGTAAAAACTTGTGTTTGCCATGTAGAGTATTGTTGGTGTTTAAATGAAGAGGTTTTTTTTGTTATTTTTTTGCCAGAGGTTTAAAATTTGTCCTTTCGGTTTCTTGATATTTAATTTTATAGTTTTCCCATGAAAATTTATTTTTGAAATGTTTTCCATTAAATGGCTACTGTTTTTAAATGGCTGCTGATTTTTAATTTATATTTTTAAATATGAATTTATATGTTTATATGAAAAGTGGGTTGAAAACAACTGTTTTTCAAACCTCTGTTTGTCTAAAAATTCATCCACTGCTGAAGGGTATTGTATGTAGCGTATTGTTGGTGTTGCAGATTTTGATTTGTTTTTGAAGAGTACAGGATTTTAAAAGACATTTGTTGATGTTTTGAATCAAACTAATCATCAGTCTTTTATTGTATTTGTTGATGTTTTGAATCAACCTCTGTTTGGCTAAAAATTCATCCACTGCTGAAAGGTATTGTCTGTTTTCATAAGTTCTGTTTATCCTATTGAGTGTTGACTTACCACTGTTCCCAACATCTGTTGTTGCCCAACAGAGGTTTCTAACATCTGTGTCCGATGAAGTGGTAGAAGCATGTATTTTCCATGTAGAGTATTGTTGGTGTTTAAATGAAGAGATTTTTTTATTATTTTTTTAAGCCAGAGGTTTAAAATTTGTCGTTTCGGTTTCTTGATATTTAATTTTATAGTTTTCCCATGAAAATTTATTTTTGAAATGTTTTACATTAAATGGCTGCTGTTTTTAAATGGCTGCTGATATTTAATTTATATTTTTAAATATGAATTTATATGTTTGTATTAAAAGTCTGTTGAAAACAACTGTTTTTCAAACCTATTTTTGGCTAAAAATTCATCAACTGCTAATGGGTATTGTCTGTTCTCATAAGTTCTGTTTAATCTAATGACTGTTGACTTGCCACTGTTGCGAACATCTGTTGTTACCCAAGAAAGGTTTCCAAACAACTGTCATCCATTATCACAACAGAGGTTTTGACGTGGACAGATGTTAGCCATCAGATCTTTGTAACTTCTGCCACGTCAGCATTCAGTTTTTCACTTTATAAAACCCGGTCTCATCCCCAAACAGAGGTTTTACTATCGTCTCGAATTTAAAATTCATCAAACCGGTTTCCACTTTCTTCTTCAACACTTCTTCGTCAACCTCTCGCAAGTTTCAATTCTGACCATAGCTCTGACAATGAAAAACACCATAACTACCTGGCTATTTTGAGAAAATCGAGAAAAATACTCTTTATCATTTAATGATTGATGTTCTTGCATCATCAAAATATTAGGCCATTCTTACTGCCGATGCACCCATTTACCAAGAAACACTCCGCAATTTCTGGGCAAATGCGAATATTGAAGAACAAAACAATGAGCCATTCAGTATAACTTCAAAAGTTGGAGGTGAATCGATTGCTATTACCCCCACTACCATATCAACAACATTTGGGGTAAACGACTTGGCAGGTAAGACATCTTTCCCGAAAAATGAGATTCAAACAGAGTTGATTGAGAGGGGATATGATGGACAGTTGAATAAGGCAACTATGTTTAAGGCAAATTTTCCTCCACCAATGAACTTCCTGTTCCATACTCTCTTAACCTGTCTCTCAAATAAAACTACTTCTTTTAATGAAATACCTTTGAAAATTCAGTACTTGGGGTATGCAACTTTGACAAATATTGATTTTAACTACTACTAGCACTGTTTGCTGACTTGGTTACAAATTTGAAAAACTAAAAAAATGGGAAAAATGTTGCTTTTCTTATGTTTCCTAGACTATTAAGCTACTACCTGCAAAGACATGTTTCTCAAAAAGCTTTTGAACAAGGTACAACTTTTAAAATGAAAAGTCTAACATCTGAAACTTTTACTCGCCTTATGGCTAAAGATTCAAATGTTTCCAAAACACAAGCAAAGAGGAATGAGCAAATTTTAGATGAGTCCACAACTGCTCCTCAAACCTCTGTTGCTGCGCCCACTGCTCTTGGTGATCACAGCACTACAACCACTGTTGTGAAATCCCCACCACAAAAACCCAAAATGACCAAAACAAAATCCAAAAAGCACACCGAAACCACAAAAACGGGTCCTCTGGAAGATGAGATCCCAGAGGTTAACCCTGTGACAGCACAAATGTCACTAGAAATCACTGTTTCTACTTCCTCACAACATGTGGAAAGATCTCAACCCTTAAACCAAAATCCTCATGATTCCTCACAAAAGGAACATGTTGTATTCACAGGGACAACACAATATGATGCCATACCCTCATTTGAGAGGATGCTGAAAAGCCCTTCTCCCGGGGCAATGTCTCTTTCCTCACCAATCCCTTCATCTTCTATTCCACCAACCTTTATAACCCTGTTTGAAGCTATTAACATTCAGACTCATAGCAACCCCTCCCACGAACACATTACTGAGAGTTTAACTTCAACAATAGCTGAGTTTGAACCTGTTCAATTAGCTAACCCACAAACAGTTGAGGAGGCTACACCTCTTGAATTTCACGAAATTCTTGAGGGTATTTCAAGTGGAGAAGCTACTACAAATGTCAAATCCACTTATCTACATTTGGACAGTAGTTTCGTCAGTCAGACTCCCTTGAAGGCGACCACTGCTGTGTCTACCAAGGTATCCACTGGTGAGTTCAAGTTAACCACTGGTGTGATCACTAAGGAAACCACTGATGTAGAGGGAAGTCCCCAGAACCAAGAACAATGGGCATCTGCTAATGAAAATTTGGAAACATCTCTTGTTTCAAAAGCAGATACAACCACCTCTGGTGGGTATTCAAATGATCCTATTAAGTTAGGTGATGGACAGGATTTGACAGAGGGGATATCCAACATTGAAACAATTGTTGCTGATATGAAAGATCAAATGAAGCAGTTGGTGGATGCTTTCAAAAGTCAACCTTCTCATCAGCTGTTATCCCAAAAGCTTTGTGTTAGGGATGGATTTTCTAATAATTGGATCACGGATCCTCAAGTGCAGCCAGGATCACGGATCCTCAGTTCTTTTTGAATTAAGGATCCTCAGAAGACGTTGCAGGTTTAGGGATCCGGGATCCTCATTATTATCCTTACAATAACGGTTGTTTCCACTATGTTTGAATTTGTTTTATAGGAGTATTCGAATGGGACTTGGTCTTGCCGAGATTCTAGGGGAATATGCTCCATTATTCTGCACGTGCATGGCTTGTATGACCGTTATGGAAGTCGTGGGAAGCTAGCATGATTTGCAGAATGTTAGTTAGTTAGATTATTTCCATTTTTATAAGGGGATAACAAGCTTGATAGTTAGAACAATTAGCAACACACACACTTTCGAGAACTCTCTGCAACTTATTGGCGATTACACACATTTTACACACTAGTGATCCTTGTAACAAGCTTGTTATCATCCCGATTTGTAACCTTTACTTGTTTAATATAGTTGGTGATCGGTAGTTTCCATCACCCTAGGTTTTTTGTGCCGGAGATCACATCTTGATCAAGGGCTTTTTCCTCGTATAAATCCTTGTGTCCTACATTCATTTCATTCATAGTTTGTTCATACATTTGTCCATTTATTCAAGCATCACACCTCACAAAATCGGATTTGGTTGTATTATCCTTGTGTGATTTTTGACCAAAACACTTTGGAACTCAGTACAACTCATTCTTGCAGCTCAAAGGGAACTGGCTGAGCTTTAACATAATTCCCACATGAAGCAAATTAGAGTTATGGTTGAAGCAAGATACAAAGACACACAAGCTGACATCAAGGGCATAAAAGAATCCATTGCAAAGTTAACTGGCCCTACCCCTGCACCTATCTTTGAAAAAGATGATGAAGATGATGCCAAAAATGGGGAGAAGGATTCCATGAAAAACTTTGCAAACCAACACCAAGGAATCACCCAAAACAAAATCCAAAGCCTGCCAAGAAAACTTCTGAAAAATCTAACACTGGTAAGAAAAAGGGAATTGATGATACCCTTAACAAACAAACAGATAAGGAGATTGAAGCAAAGCAGAAGAGAAAAGATAGAAAAGAAAGTAGAACAGATGTGTTGAGGCAGGAGTTAGTGAAAAAAAATGAAGAAAGAAAACAAAGTGCTGAACATTGGAACCTCAAATAGAAGAAAATCACACAAACACAACAAACCTCCTATTGTCATATTTCCTAAACCAAAATCACCACCAGAAAAACCAACCACTGCTGGCAAACCTAAAACCCCTGCTGAACCTAAAAAGCCCTAAACCAAAACTCTCACCACAAAAACCACCTTAGCTTCAGATATTCATCAATATTCTTTGGAGTTCTGAATCCATGAAGAGATGGGAAGGTTCTTTTGGATGGATCATCCTCTGTGTAAAATTGAATCATTTCATCTTGAACTGCAAGTAGTTCCAGAGGGAAATTTACTGCCAATGGAATGTTTCATTGAGTGTAACCAGTGGGTGGATGTTTGATTGGGTTGATTTTTGGTGATGGGGGTGGAATGAATGGTTTGGGTGAAGTTTGAATGAATGGAGCAGATGATAATGGAATTGGTGCAAGTATATCTTTTTCTTCCTTTTCTTCTTCATGCACCATGAATTTTCTTTTTTCTTGTGTAAACAAATTTTGGAGAAGGAGGAGTTTGTGAAGGAGAATGTGCTATAGGTGTAAGGGTTGATTGTGATAGGAATTGAAATTAGGTAGAATCAGTGGATTGACTAACAACTGTTGAAACAACTGGTGTCTCAACCACTGTTGTCTTAACATCTGTTGAAGCATTTATTGCATCAACAATTGTTGCAGTGGAGGTTGGTAGTGGTGATGAGGGTTTTGTTTTCTGCTGCAAGCAAGCAGAATATCAGGCAAAAGAAGAGAGTAAAGGGCTAGGAGACATCAACTTATCAGGTCGCATGCAACATGGGCTTAGTAAAGTCAAGAAGTTAGAAGACTTTGCTAGAGACCTGAGTAAGAAAATGTTAAATCTGCCACCAAATGTTGAGCTAAAAAAGACATTAAGAGATGATTTCTTGAACATTATCATTGATACCAAGCCCTACGAAACCTACAAGTCTGATTTCAAAGACTGGCCCCTTGAAGCTCTTAAAGAGGAAGTTGATAGAATTGAAATGATGAAAAAGGATCCTCAAATGCAAAAATATGCTTCTAACTGGAAACAATACAAGAAGGTTGAAGTGGATGAGGTATTGAAGTATAAGAGATTGAGGGCAGAACTTGTAGCAGCTAAGTATGAGACTGCTAGAGTCATTGCAAGATGGTCTAGGCAGTATATTGATCAAACTTAAAAAAAAGTTAGAAGAACAAAGAAAGACAGATCCATCCCTTCCCAAAAAGTCAGTATACAAAGATGAAACCACTGTTAGACCTCAGCAGATCCTTCACTCTAAAAAGATGTTCTCATCAGTAGATGTATCCATCAGTGTCTTGAGCCAAAGAAAAAGACAACAACTGATTGATGAGGAAGATGAAAAGAGAGAAGCTGAAATCAGAAAAGAGGCTATCCGAAATCAGTTACGATATGGATTGGACGAGGCTTCGTTGCAACTACAAGCTCAAGTTGCTCAAACACTTCAAAGGTTGGCAAGCAGACCTCAATCGCCAAACTCCTCTCAAATAAAACTTCTCCTAAGAAACCCATCAGACCCAAAAATAGTAAAGTGGAAGTCTGACAAACAGACCCACGTATTGACTTTGCTCAGGTCTGATGGTAGTGCTGAAAAGATATCAAGGGAGAATGCATTTGGTCTGAATGAAGTTGACCTCCAAAATCTTTTGAACCTCCAGCTTTATAGGGATGAAAATGATACTGATTCCTTGGATTTTGAGCTCAAATTCAAAGGGCAAAACCGGGAAAGGTTGATGAGAGAAAAAAATCAAATAAGGAAGTGTCGGTACTGTTCTATTTAGCTCATGTGTTAGTAGTTAATGTTAGTTGAAACTTAAGTTGTATTCAAATTCTATTAAGTTTGTTAGACATCTTTTATATGTACTTATGTCTATAAGCAGCTTACATTGTCTATGGGTGGGTACTCCGTTTTTTGGAAACGAGAATGGAAATAATCGTATGTAACTGATATATTAACCTATGATCTATGTTTATAGTTGTCTATCAGCTATAATAAATAACACGTTTTGATACAATTTCTAGATACCTATCTTTACTTTCTATTAAAATGTGTTATTCATGGTTTTTTTTAAAAACCACCCGTGTTTGCACACGGGTCTTACTACTAGTTACTATATAATAAAAGAAACCATTTAGGAGACACTTGTCATCATATTAGACAATGTCTTATGAATAATTATTATTTTAGTTTAATCTCTTTTAATTAATTATAGATAACCCTCCTACTAAATATTATTTAGTTTAATATCTCATGGATAATTATTATTACTATATAATAAAAGAAACCATTTAGGGGACACTTGTCATCATATTAGGCCATGTCTTGTGGATAATTATTATTTTAGTTTAATCTCTTCTAATTAATTATAGATAACCCTCCTACTAAATATTATTTGGTTTAATATCTTATGGATAATTATTATTTAATTTAATCTCTTTTAATTAATTATAGATAACTCTCCTACTAAATATTATTTTGTTTAATCTCTTCTACTTAACTGTAGATGATTATTATTTAGTTTAAATTTAATGTATACTTTTCATTTATAATATTATTTATTTGATTTTCTATATCATATGACAGACACCTACTTTTTATTTGTAATATACAAATTTACTCTTATTCTTTTCGATGATGTAATTATCTATAACAAAACTTTAAACTTTTACCATAGTATATATAATGCTAGACATAAAATTGAAAAACATTTTGGATGACATCAATAACTTAAGACATAATATAATTATATGTATAATATGCACTTACCAAACAAAATTACAACTATAAAATCATTGATTTTACTAATAATAACAAAGTCTTAATTTAAAAAAAAAATCAAAAACTATAGCTAAAAACATATGACATTATATTACAGTTACCCATTTATCATCATATAAACTCCCAACTATTCAATCATATTTATTATCCTTAAATTTGAATTGTTAATTTAATATATTTTTAAATAACCAAATTACTTATCACCAAAACCAAACTTTGTATTACTATATTATTTATTTTAATTTCCATTATTATAATAATTATTATATCAATTTTACTACATAATTTTAAAAAAAAATTGTATATAACTTTCATATTACTTTGTATATAAAATTAGATTAAAATATAATTTGTATTTTACCACTCAAATGGCTGATTATATGCTTCTTGAAAAACATGTTTGACCACCCTGTCTTTTTTTCAATAATTATCTCCGCAGTCAGCATATCTATCGCGTACTGAGTATATCCATTAGTTTTTAATATAATTTTCTTATTATTTGGTATATAAAATCATATTTATTCAAGCCGTGTAATACACGAGGGTTGTTAAAGATATAACTTTTTTTATTATTTGGTAAACAATATTATATTTATCCAACCTGTATAATACACGTGATTTTAAAGATATAACTTTTTTTATTATTTGGTATATAAAATTACATTTATTCAACCAATACAATATGGTTCTTATAGATATAACTTTTTTATTATTTAATATATAAAATTACATTTATTTAACTCTTGAAATAAATGGTATTTTTAAAGATATATTATTTTATTATTTCGTATGTAAAATTCATTTATTTAACCCGTGTAATACACGAGGTTATAACCTAGTATATATATATATATATATATATATATATATATTAGTTTGAATTTGAATTTGCGAAGAATAGTATTTTGAACCTTTTTAAATATTCTTTTAAAGTTTTTTTAGTAAAAGACTAGTTTATGTTTTTTAATAACTTGCTCATGTTAGTTTTTTTTAATCTAACTCTGTAACTATACTTTTTAAAGATTGTGATATAAATTATACATATTAATTTGAATTCGTGATGAATGGTGTTTTGAACTTTTTAAATATTCTTTTTAAGTTTTTTAATAAAAGATTAGTTTATTTTTTTAATAATTTGCTTATGTTAGTTTTTTTTATCTAACTCTATAACTATAATTTTTAAATTCATGAAAATGTGTAGGTCCCCTAATCCGTATGGTTCTTCACAGAATCGTCGATCCAACCTAGAGTGCGGAATCCTCTAGATCAAATTTTAACACAAACGAGTAGAAGAAGAAATCAATGCAAAATACTTTCAATCCGGTCTTATATTGATTATCCAACATGAAGGTTTACAATCAATTCAAGACCCACGAGATCCCTCAGCCACTCTCTGTAGATCTCTCTCTGAAACCCTCTCATCATCATCTTCTAAACCCTAATGCACAACATGCTTATATACTCCATGTTTGCATACGGGGCTTTGGCCATTCTCCAAGCTCATTACAATAAAAAAAAAAAAAACTCCCTAACCAATAATGCTAAGTCCAATACAAAATATCCAAAGACTAAATACTTAAACTATTAAGCCGTTGTCACAAAATATGCACCAACAGACTCCCCCCTGACAATAGCTTCATAGTGTAATTTTGTCTTCAAACAACTTGCAGTCTTTTGGTCTTTGGATAGCATCATCTACACACAGTTTCTGACATCAACAGACTACCCCTTAGCCGATGCTTCCAATCTACAAAACTTTCATTCGTTGTAGATCAGTTGAACTAGCAATATTTGATTAAGCAAGTAAGCTCCAACTCTTCCATATATCTTTCTCTCTGCAATGTAGTAGAAGGATCCTACCATGCATCTTTACACATTCCTCACTTCACTCTCAATCTGCACTTTACTTGTATTCTGCACTTCATTTTGATAACTGCATCAATCTGTTTAGAAACACAAGCAAGTATCTCGAAAAACCATTAGTCCTTTTCACATTCAAGATAAACCAATATTTTATCGTATCATGCAAAACTAACAACATTGTCAATTCAAAATGGGAGACCTTATAAAAGGAAATATTTTTGGTAATTTTTGATATAAAAGGAAATATTTTTGAAAAATATATACAATACGTCTTTTTGTGAGAATCATGTGCTAGAAGATCATATCGGCAAAATCAAACGGTTTTCACACTATTAGATAATTCTTTATATAATTTTCGTGAAAAGCAGTTCAAGACGATTACCAGTATTGTTTGTCCACTTAAACAAAATGCATGAACATTTCAAGTACCATTACCGTATGATACGTTAAGGTAATATTATACTGATATACTAGTGTGTCCCACTTCAGGACATACCCCCGCGATCAAAGTATGCACAAAGATTCCTCGTTGTAGGTGAGCATACTGAATTCATCTGTTTTGTTTTTCAACGATAGATAATTGGTGATCAGGTCAGTACTTCCGTACAGCAAAGAGACCAATATCTAACGAGGGCTAAGACAAATACCAATTTTGGTACGATTTATGCATTTTGCACTTTTTGAATGACTCTCTAGGAGAGCTTCTTCATTTTCACGGTTTTGGCATTTTTAGCTGTTTTAAGATATCCTGGTTGTGCCTAGGTCAGCATGTATCTGGATGCAGCAGAAGGAAAACCTTGATATTCCAGATGAAATAACAGTATAAAGACCCAAAACCTCGGATTTTGGCAATCTATCAACGCAAGATTTAAGGTCATTAAAGCATACGCAACTGATGTGTTCCCCACTCATACTCGGTTCGTTAGGTTTATATCACATTGGTAAGTTGATTATTTCATGCTTTTTGCGCACTGGTATATTATATGATGAAGCTGCTATCACACTTAAGCAATTTAATTCAGTTTCAGTGTGAGTCTAACTTGCTGATGTACTATCAATTCTTCTCTTTCACACCGTGATAACCAATTTTGATTTTTTTTTAATTTTTTCATTTTTCAATGTGTTTGAATTTTTTAAAAAATTTATAACTTACTTACTCCCCCTAAACACACGCACTAACTAAACTATTTTTGGCATAGGGAAATTTCTCCCCCTAAAATTTTGTTTTTATGGAATAAGTTTTAAAAACACAAATTTAAACACAAACAGACTCCCACTTTAACCTTAGATGCTTTACGGGAATAACCATTGTTGAACACATCAAACAGTCCTTTTTGGTCATCCTGCACACACTCAACAACTCAGTTAGACTTGAGAACCCAAACCTTACCGGTTTTGGGTTGACCATAAACATCCACGTAAGATGCTTCTATCCAATATCCATCACACCCTACAAGTGTCTTGGATGTCTTCCCTGTTGTTGAACAAGATTTATAATTTCTACTAGGTCTTTGATTGTGAGAGTTCCAATAAAATCTCGGTTTTTCCGACCTTCGAAAATTATTATCTTGATACCTTCTTCTCCCATTACCAAAGCTTGAACTTTGGAAAATTTAGATTATGTTGAATATTTGAGTTACTAGAACTCCTATTTCCATTTCTTTGAATTTCTTTTTTGAGATTGATTTGACTAACCACTAACATGATTTGTTTTTGTAGAATTGCTTCTTGGTCTATCAAATCTTCCCGATGTTGACGGTTAAGGTTGAAATTTAGGTTGATTTATCTGACAACTTGATTTTACATTATTGTTTGGCCCAACCTGATTCCCATCCTTAACCTCATCAACTTTTTGCTTACCTTTCTTCAAAGGACAACAACTTGCCACACGCCCTTTGTTGTGACAATTAAAACAGGATCTTTTCTTATAGCCTTTCTTTTTATTCGATCCTTTTTTAATGTTTTGACCTTTTCGTCTTCAGTATCCTCATCCAATTTATGAGGTGTACTGTTAGACCCAACAGATTCTTTCAAAGAAACTAGACTATTTGGCAAGTCCATAGCTATCGGATCCACTACTTCTTGTACAGTGGGTACAAAATCAGTTAACTCATCTTCATTTGGTAAAAAGGAGTAGTCTTGATTTTTAGAAGATGAGGCTTTACTAAACCCCAATCCTGTTTTGTCATTACTCATTTTTCAAATTTTCTTGAATATGAGTCCTGACTAACGAGTATTTTCCAAATTTATCTAACTTACCCTGAAGTTCTACAATTTTGGCTTGCGCCTCAGCCAATTCTGTGCACTTTTCCAAAAGCTCGTTAGTCTTTTCTTTCACAGTTTCACGAGCCAAATCAATGATCTGTAACTATTCATTGACTTTGCTTGTTAAACTGTTGATTTCTTGTTCATTTAATTTGAGTTTATTTAAGCAATTTGACTCTCTTTTAATCGAAAGAACATATGACTCTTTTAACTTTTCTAAAAAAGCTAACATAGTTTTGTTTTGCTCCGATAGTCTGTTAACTTTACCCTATAGTTCAGTTCAATTAAGACATGTATGACTTACAGATTCTGATGATACCTTCACCTCTGCTGTAAGTCCATTCACATCATTCAAGCCCTTTGAAACTTCTGCATCCTTCTTCTCAGCAGTTTCCTTATCAGCTTCCATCTTTTCATCTACCTCAGCAGCTACTTCTTCAATCTTCACAGCTGCAAGCTCAGCTACCAATGCTTGATCACATGTATTCGGTCTTGAAGAGATCTAATAACATTTTTCCAAAGCTTCCCATAGCTTTCTAGAAGTCCTGTAACTCTGGAAACTATAACTAATTTCCACTGGTAAGGATTTCTTTATCGCTGCTAAAGCTCGCTTTTCAGCATCAAACACCCATTTCTCAGATTCTTGCATCTTCTCATATGAAGTCACCTTTAATCTCCCATTAACTTCATAGGTAGGAGCAATGTATCCAACTATCATACAACTCCACATCCTAGAATCTTCACTTTGAACAAATGCCTCAAACTTCTTCTTCTAGTCAGCATATTCTTTGACGTTTATAAGCTTTGGCCAATTTTTAACAGTCTCACTAACATTATCCATTTTGGGCATCATGCAGCGTAAAGTTCAAATGGACTTTGGTAACCTGTGTCAAAATCCAAATCTAACTTCTCTACTTGTCCTAGTAGAGCTTTTTCTGTAACCGTACTGGTAAAAACATTCAAAATTTTTCCGACAACTGTTTTTACTAAGTTATATCTTTAGACTCGTCTCAAAATTACGAATTCAATGATATATAATGTCCAAGACTTTTTTTGGAATTTTCGTGCCTTTTTTGTCCTAAAAATCCCACGAGTCTAACCGTGCACTTGGTTTGTTAAGATTGGTTACGGATCGAATTCTGTACCTAAATACGTTTAAAACCGAATGCGTCAGCTGGTTAACTTTCCACCTTTTCAAATACACCTCGGAACAGTAATCCGAGATGGTTTTATCCGAGATAGTGTTATCCGAGATGATCCAAAATGATCCTGTTATCCGAGATGGTCCGTAATGGTCTGAAATGTTGCTTTTCCACAATGAGTTCGAGATGGTATCTGAGATGGTTAGAGGTGAGTTCAAGATGCAACCCTGACGATCCGAGATGCACACTTATGATCCGGGATGCAACTCAGTTGATCCGAGATGCATACTTATGATCCGAGATGCACACTCTGATGATCCGAGATGATCCGAGATGCACTGTTTTTTATCTGAGATGCAACTTTAATGATCCGAGATGATCCAAGTTGATCCTTTTAAATCAGAGATCCTTGCTATTTATCCAAAATGCAGCAGCAGAACCCTAAAACAGCCTTCAAACCTTCGAAACAGCCGCCAAAACACGTCCAAAAACCCAATTTTCTGCAGAAATGATTCTGAGCCAAATAGCCTAATGTTCTGATACCAATTGTAGGTCCCCTAATCCATATGGATTTTCACAGAATCGTCGATTCAACCTAGAGTGCGGAATCCTCTAGATCAGATTTTATCAGAAACGAGTAGAAGAAGAAATCAATGCATACTTTCAATCCGGTCTTCTATTGATTATCCAACACGAATGTTTACAATCAATTCAAGACCCACGAGATCCCTCAGCCACTCTCTGTAGATCTCTCTCTAAAACTCTCTCATCATCATCTGCTAAACCCTAATGCACAACATGCTTATATATTCCATGTTTGCATATTGGGCTTTGGCCATTCTTCAAGCCCATTACAACAAAAAAAAAACTCCCTAACCAATAATGCTAAGCCCAATACAAAATATCCAAAGACTAAATACTTAAACTATTAAGTTGTTGTCAAAAAATATGCACCAACAAAATGGAAATGTCGGTTTTCGGTTTTGGTTCAGTTTGATTTTTGGGCAAAATCAAAACCGAAACCGAAATGTCGGTTTTCGGTTTTGGTTTTTTTTGGTTTTTACAGCGGTTTGGTTTGGTTTTTCGGTTATTTCGGTTTTTGTAACAAAAGTAAGTAAGATTCAAAAATAAAAAAAAAGTATAATTCAAAATTTAAGAATACTTCTTATATGGTTACATTTAAGTTATTATACTTAATCTTTTTAACTAAAAATGTTTACATAAACCTAACCTTCTAATCTATTTTCATATTTATTTAAAGTTTTTGTTAGGACTTTTTATTTTATAGGCAATAAATAAATCAACTCAATTATAAATATTGTTTAATTTTTATATTAAATTTTTACTTAATCTTTTGAAGATTGTTTAATTTTTATATTAAATTTTGTTATTTGTTATAGGCAATAAATAAATCAATTCAATTATAAATATACATCTTAATGTTTTTATTATATATACTTAATATTCAAAAATAAAATTAATAAATTCTAATAGTATGGGTTAAACACTTAAACTTAAACATAAAAATATATTTTTTAATTCGTTTCGTTTCGGTTCGGTTTTTTCGGTTATTGAAAATGGTTATCCGAAAACCGAACCAAAACTTTCGGTTATTAAAAATCCGAAAACCGAACCAAATCTTTCGGTTATTAAAAATCCGAAAACCGAACAGTCGGTTTTTGTTTCGGTTCGGTTTTGTCGGTTATTTCGGTTTTCTGCTCACCCCTACCAAATAGAACCGGAACCAACGATGTTAGTATTTACATTTTTTTGTTTGTATTCAAAACAACGTATTTTTTTGTATTGTGCATTATACGAGTGCTGATATCAGTATTAAAAAATTGCATTTTTTTATTGTAAACTATACGAATCTCCATATGTGACGAATCTAATCGATTTCTACCAAAAAACATCGGTATCGATATCGGCAGTATCGGAAACCGGTATTCGTTTTTAAAGTCTTTGATTGATGTAAAAGACACGTCAATATCCTTTTAAGCATATCACGACTTTATTTCTTTAGTTTCTTTTCCAGTTACTATATCGAATGTTGGTATCAAAACAAACCCAACCAAACTGATACTAATTGAGTTACTACCGCATAGTGCGGGAAAACCCACTATTATATATTAATCGAGATAGTTTATGACATACATATATCTTATTTTAGGTATAAAATAACAAGTGTACAACCATTCGATCCCCATAAACTTGTACTCGATGCCTGACTAGGTGTACACTGAAACCCCTTTCTCGCTAGAATTCCACATTCTCTGTCGCTTTCTACCCAGCCCCTTTCGGCTTTCCCTCTTGTCAAACTCCACAAACCATAAACCCACTGAAAAATTTCCAGGTAATTTTCATATTCTTCATTCTATCTTCTTTTGTATGTCTGCTCATTGTTTTGTATTGCGGATTGATTGTTGGTGGGTTGCATTATTTGTTCCTGCAGTTTTTACTGAATTTTGATTCGATTATTGGTGTTTGTGAAGTGTTGTTCGCGTGTGAATTATTAAGGGTTTTTATTTGATCGATTATGAGGTTCATAAAGTTGATTTGGATTGTAGAAATAACAGAATATATTTATTTGTAATTATAAAAATGTGATGCTCAGATTTTTGGTAATTTACTTTTTAGACGAATCTATGGAATGAACAGTCGTAGTAGCTTAGTTTGTAAGCTGAAGTTCCCGTGTAGATTAACCTTTGGTTTCTAAGAGGCGTTTAGGTTTAGAAATTCGAGGAGCGTGCTTTGCTGTATGTATGCACAACTAAATATTATGTACAAATCAAAAGCTACCATTTAAAATATGTTTATTCGTTTTTATCTTTCAGACCCTGATTTTGACCCTTCTCAACGCCCTGACACGTTCATTAGGGCCTGAGAGTCGTGCTTTTCTAAAGACTAGTGTTTAACTGCAATATATATATCAATTTGTATTTATCAGATTTTGACATTGGTGTTTACCCGGAAGCCCGATGCAGCTGTATCATCACCCGTTTTCGTTAGAGAGCCAAAAGGTGAGGCTGGCTTTGGAAGAAAGGAACATTGATTACACCTCATACCATGTCAATCCTGTTACAGGCAAGAACATGGATCCTGCGTTTTTTAGGATGAATCCAACGGCCAAACTCCCCGTTTTTCAAAACGGCTCTCATGTTCTCTTCAACACTATAGAGATTATTCAGTAAGTTTCCCTTTATATGTTTTTACAATTACAATATAGGAGGGGCATAATGGATATGAATATGATATATACCAAAGTTGTTATATTTCTCTTCTTGTTGACAGGGTGATTGCAACCCATTTCCTTTGCAAACGGGTCTCCTGAAACACCACCATATAAAAAATAAAAAATGAAATGTTTTGGCTTCATGGGACTGGATTAGTCGTTACTGACAACGTGTTTGTAGGTACATAGAGAGAATCGCGCTGGTATCGTCTGGTAGTGGCGTCATAACACAAAGTAGCAAAGAAGTCGTCGAATGGATGTACAAGATACAAGAATGGAAACCAAAGTTTTTCACCCTTTCCCACATCCCCGAAAAATATTACATTTATGCATCCAAATTCATAAGGCGGGTAATAATTGCCCGAATGTCCGAGGCTCCCGACCTAGCCACTGCATACCACACAAAACTAAAAGAAGCTTATGAAACCGAAGAAAAGTTACACAACCCTCAAGTCCTACAAAGGAGCGAACAACATCTCATGAAGCTTCTTGATGAAGTGGAAACACAACTTGAAGAAACTATGTACTTAGCCGGGAATGAGTTCACATTAGCCGATGTCATGTTGATTCCTATATTGGCCCACTTAGCACTTTTGGGTTTGGAAAGCGTGTATATCAGTTGTAGACCCAAGTTGAGTGAGTATTGGACGTTGGTCCAGCAGAGGCCGAGTTACAAGAAGGTGATCAAGAAGTATTTTGGCGGGTGGAAACGACGTAAAACGTTGTTGAAAACGTGGTGCATTGTTCGCATGAGATGTATGCTTAAACGGTATTGATATATACCTGTAACTAAAGGTATTGTTCAGTCACCTTTTTTTTTGTTTTCTTAATATGGCAATTGTATCATATTCATATGGTTGATTGATGTTGTCTATAGGATATCTGGGTTTTGTATCATAACTTGTCTTCGACTTCTAATGCTCTATGATCCCTCTGAAATTTATCGTACACTGATATGTTCGAGTTAATGGTGTCTTTGTTGGCTGTCTGGGGTGTCAATATATGACATGAAAGGAAAATAATCAGATTTTGCGTTGCCATGTCTAACATAGTTCGTATTCGGGTGTTTAATTAAAATGTCGTGTTTGGGTTGACTTGTTTAGCCTGTTTAATTAAACACGTCTACAAGTTTAAAAATATATATAATAATAAGGTCAATCTATTTACTACCTATTTAACTTGTTTTAACGTTAGCCATTCAAAAAAAAAAAAAAATTAACTTGTTTGGGATATATGGGTTATACGGTATTTGGGTGTTAAGTTGATGTATTTGAATTCATTACTTCAACCTAACATAACACAATTAAGGGGTTGTTTGTTTAGCTCTTAATGAGGCTCTTAATAGTTCAGATCTCTTATTGGTTCAGCACTTAATGGTGTAGACTGTTTGTTTCGCGAACAGATGTCTGGATGGTTAGATATTTGTTTGTGAATGGTTAAACATTATACTGAGTCTGTTAAGACCTCTAATTTGAATTGGGCAACCATATGCCTCTAAACGGTTAAGCATTATACTGGCTCTTAATGGTTCAAACCTTTTACTGGTTCAACACTTAATGGTTCAGACCTCTAACTGATTTAGCACTTAACTGTTGAATAACATAATATGTATCATGAATTTTGGTCCTTTGAAGTAATTTAAGTTGATACGCCACCTTCTCATTACATCCCAAAGGCCATAAAGATTGTTAAAATTTAATAATGTTTATAAGCACATCGTTTGTGACAGTTTTATTAAACTAATTTATAAAAACATTGTTAAAATGAATCTTACATTGAAAATGATATCCCATGATAGTCATTACTTGATTAAATACTTAAATTAAAATAATAAAAGAAACAAATTGCAAAGCATCTTATCTCAATCTATTAAAAAGAGAGTGGAATGAATAGTACTTTACTTCATGGTTTCTTCTAATTGCCTTATATGGTCGGTCATCCTCTCTGTTGTTTTCTGATTCACCTATTTAGGTGATTATCCTCCCCTTAAAACCCTTAAGAGGAGAGAGAACGAGAAAATAGAGGGAAAGGGAAGAGGAGAGGGAGGGAAAGGGTCACCACCGTGACACCGCCGCCGTTGTCGCCATTTTACAGTGGTGTTTTGTTGTTTGGGTTTTTTTTTTGCCTAAGTAGAGAGAGAACGTGAAGAAAGAGAAAGGAGAAGGGAAGAGAGAAGAGAGAGGAGCGGTGACCAAATTTTTGTAATTGTGAGCTTACCGAATGTAAAAATTGTTATTCTGGTGATTTAATGGTGGCTTAAATCCTTCAAAAGATACCTGAAATATTTATCGTAGAAAAAAGTTAAAATATTTAGAATTCATCTTTATAGGTTTCCGAATCTTAACAGCCACGTAAGTACAAAAACATTTTTTGGTCCAACAAATGGTGGCTTAAATCCTCCAAAAGATACCTGAAATATTTATCGTAGAAAAAAGTTCAAATATTCAGAATTCATCTTTATAGGTTTCCGAATCTTAACGTTTTTAAGCCACGTAAGCACAAAAACATTTTTTGGTCCAACAAGTAGATATGTGGGGCTCATTGAGAGGGGTGTGGCGCTGGAGAGTACTGAATGTCCGAGATGCGGGTTCGGCACTGAAATGGTGCATCACATATTATTTATTGTTTTTTTCGCGAGGTGAGTTTGGTGGGCTATTTTTATTTGGCTAAAGCTTCCTATGCTGGGTCATCTTTCCTCGGTTCAGGAAGTTTTGGGCTCGGCTTTGGACATGAACGGATAGAAAGTTTGGAAGAAACATATTGGGACGATCGTACAAGTTACGGCATGTGAGATATGGAAAGCAAGGAAAGAAAAGAAAAATTTAACGATCCAGACACTTATTTCAACTGGACGGCGGAATGCATTAAAGAAAGTTCTTTTCTTTACGTTACTAGTTGATTGAATTTTTGTAACCTTAGTTGGGATAGGTGGAAAGAATTTAATATCCAGGTTTCGTTAGTGTCTGTGTCTAGCTGACCTAGTTTTCTATATTTTTTTAGAGAAGTTTCGCGGTTAATAAAAAAGATACGTGGTCATATCGTGTGTCAATTGTGCTCCTTGGATGGCCATTTCAACGTTGCTTATTTTTAAAAGATACGCGGTCATATCGTGTGTAGATTGTGCTCCTAAGCACGGGAGCGATTTTGTATGAAAAGTAAAAAAACATAAAACATAAAGATACTTGGTGTTCAATTTACTCTGCCTTATTTCCGCCGGACACTATTTTTTTTTTTTTTTTTTTTCAAATCTTAGCCCAAGAAACATAGTTTAGCTCAAACATATTTTTTTTATTTGTTCACCACCAATAGTGATTTAGGTCCAAATGGCCCACATTTGGTTTAAACTAAAAAAGGCTCCAAGTCCATTAGTTCTTATAGTTATACTAGTGGTTGCAAAGTAGACAAGTTGTATGAGTTTGGGTAATAGGTTAAGATGAGTTTGGGTTAGTATGGGTATAGGTCGGGACATATATTTAAAAAAAAAGAGTTAGATGGGTAATGGGTCAAGATAAGTTTAGGTTAGGATGAATTTAGGTTAATATAGGTTTGGGTAAAGATGAGATAAAAAAAGATTAAAAAATTATAAAACATAAAATACAAAATATAAAAAAGTAATAAAAATTAAAAAAAAATCAAAAGAATTCTAAAAAATCGAAAAATTCTAAAAAATTATAAAAATTCAAAAAAAGTATAAAAATCCTAAAAAATAAAAAAATCAAAAAAATTGTAAAAATTTCTAAAAAGTAAAAAAAATTCTAAAAAATTAAAACAAATTCTTAAAAAATCCTAAAAATTCTAAAAAACAAAAAAAAAATTAAAACTAAAAAAAATTCAAAAAAATAAAAAAAATTGTAAAAATTTCAAAAATTAAAAAAAAAACGAATAAAAAATCTAAAAAACAAAAAACAACTAAAAAATAAAAAAAATTGTAAAAACAATCAAAAATTTCTAAAAAATAAAAATAAAAAAAATTCTAAAAAATAAAGAAATAAAAAATTCTAAATATTTAAAAAAATCAAAAAATTTCTAAAAAATAAAAAAATCTAAAAATCAAAAAATTCTATAAATTTCAAAAAAAAGTATCTTTTTTATTTTTAAACTATTTTTTGCATGTTTTGATTTTTTAGAATTTTTTTTCGAATTTTTACAATTTTTGTTAATTTTTTATTTTTTAACTTATATATATTTTTTTATTTTTTTAGATTTTTTTAAATATTTAACAATTTTTGTTTTTTTATTTTACGATTTTTTATGATTTATGTTTTTAATTTTTATAATTTTGGATTTTTTTAAAATTTTTTATTTTTTTTTACTTTTTTTATTTTTTTTGAATTGTTTGAATTCTTTACAGTTTGTTTTATTTTTTATTTTTTGACTTTTTTACAATGTTTTTTGATTTTTTGACTTTTTAAAATTCTTTAGTATTATTAGTATTTTTTAATATTTTTTATATTCTAGATTTTTTTAGATTTTTTTTTGGTTTTTTATTTTTTTTTTGAATTTTAGGATTTTTTAGATTTTTATTTAGTTATGTTGAAATTTTTTTTATTTTTTGGATTTTTTTAATTTTTTTTAATTTTTTTACAATTTTTCGATTTTTTTTTCAATTTTTTTCAATTTTTAAATTTTTTTTTTATTTTTTGATTATTTTTATTCTTTTTATTTATAAATTTTTCATTATTTTTAAACGAAAAACGATGAGAGAGTATTACGGCGGCGATTGGTGAAGTCACAGTTGTGAAGAGATATCTACGAGTAGTAATTAGTTTATTGATTTTATCTCATACTCATCCTGATCCGCTTGGGTTTTATCTCATACCCATCCTGACCTACTTTTTTTTATCCACCACTTCATAACTCATCCTAACCTAGTGATACTAATTTTGTTTGGCACGTCTTAACTCATCTTAAAATTTAAAATACCCATATCAACCCAAAATAGAAAGAATGGGCTTGTTTTGTCAGGTCTAAGTTATACCAAGATTTACAGCAGCCAATCATCATTGTTGCCAAAACTCATCGGAACCCTAATGTCGCTGGATGCATCGCCGTAGTGTCGCCGAATGAAGGTTTTCGAGATCTACTTGATTTTCTTCTATGTTTATCAATACAGGTTTGTTTCTCTTTTCATTCTTCTCTTTCATCGCATCCTTATATAACGAGGTGCTAGCCAGAAGGAAAAAAATGGCCACCGTTTTGTGGTGGCGGACATGACGTCTAGTGTTTAAAGGAGCAGGTTATATCTACAACCCAAAGCGGAGGGATAAAAAAGCATCGACTGCGTGTGATGGCAGCGACTCTATGGTGGAGGCGACACCACGGTTTAGGGGTTAACAGTGTTGGTGCTTGGGTTTCATGGTGGCCGCAGTTGGATTTGGTTGTGATTAATTGTTGTAGGTGATGGTTGTGGTTGTTTTGGTAGCGGAAAGCGATGACGGTAGCGGAAAGTAATGGTTCATTCCATTCTCACTTGGTAACCAAACAATACATGGAATGATAATGATCAATTCCATTACCTCATCCATTCCATTACCCCATACCAAACACACAATTACTATTTAATCCTCCCTTGTCTTAATCATTCTAAAAGGATGCCTAATAATTAGGAATGTATCAAATCACGTATCTTAACGAAAATAACTGATTAATATCATTTAGTTTCATTTTCTTTTTCAAATTTGATTAAAATCAGGAATTTGACGCCTCTAGTCTTCACCAACATTAAATCTTCCACACTTTTTTATTTATATTTTTGTGTGTTTCTAATTTAACTTGTCTCTTAAGTTTCATTCTTTTATTAAATATTTTTGCAACTCTAGATTTTACATCTCAAAACATATAATAGTAATCAAATTTTATAAGTATTATATTGAAGACATTCAGAGGTTTTTTTCCCTCTATAGGTATGTTTGGCAAAATTAGCTAGTTGTTGGTGGCTAAAAACTGGTAGCTGGTAGTTGGTGGCTGTAGCTTTTTATATATATTTAGGTGTTCGGCAGAGTAGTTTGAGCTTTTAATAAAATGTATAAAATGACCAAAATGGACATAACTAAAAAAACATAACTAAAAAGTTCATTATTTTTAGAGGTTAAAATAGTAATTTTTCCCTAAAAGCTTGTAGCTCCATCTAAACGCTATTAGTAGGAATGTTCAACCAAAACCTTCAAGCTCCTAACCTAAAAGCTTCAAGTTCCTTCAATCAAACAAGGCTTTTTATTGAGTATGAGCTTTTTCTTAAAAGATTAAAGCTAGAAGCTCCTAAAAGCTCCGTGCCAAACATACCTTATGTTTACTCAACTTTTATTAGGTGTTCCAGCTGTGTGATTTTTATTTTTTTTATATATATTTTACTTTTTAAGTCATTCAAAGAAACGTAATTAGTGTTGATTTTTATCCAGTTATCTTGATGTTGGAAGTAATAATGAAAAATAAAAATCACTAGTTAATAAACTGTCTTTTATAATTGTTCATTTTAAGACAAATTCTAAAAAAAAATGACTAAACAGGTACCAAAGTTCATGTTAACAATATTACTAAAGTTCATAACACCATGATTAATGGATATTATAAAAGCATGAAGTGACTTGATAATGCCCTTAACATCACTCTCGGTGAGCTTTATATGGATATGAAGAGGAATGTGCATTTCTAATATAATGCTCAATGAGAATAAAAAAAATGAAAAGTAATGATGGGATGGTGGCATTAAGGGGATTAACCATTACACATTTTTTAAGAGGCGTTCTAATGTTGATGTAGTGGAAATGCCCCTTATTAGACTACATTAACTATTACGTATGGCCTAAAATTGGAACGCATAATGAATTAATGAAAGTTAAATAACTATGTAAACAAAAAAAAAAAAGGTTTGAGTGAATTTTCTTAATTGTTACACAGAAACTTGATTAGCATTGAATGAAGTTTTACAAAATTTTATAAATTTAAAACTTGATTAGATAGAATTATCATTTGGCTCGGGTATATTGGCATTGAAATGAAGTTTACTTATGCTCATAGACCAAGTAATGTTTACCCATGGGTTTATAGCCTAGTGATATTTTAGGGGTGAGATAAGACTTTAGATCAATAAGTCCTGTGTTCGATTCTTACAAGGGGTTTTTTCCCGGGTTTCCTTCTGAATTGATGTATAGGCATTATGCCTAGTGATTATACTCCAGTGGTCTGTCAGTGATCTGAATTTGCCGTTCAAAAAAAAGATCAAAGTAATCTTTATTGAAACTGACGAGTTGTGATCACAATGAATTGAGAACTTCTACTTCTATTTCAACTAACTTCTCTCTCTTTTTTTTTTTTGACAGTGATTATAACATTGTTTGTTTGTTTGTTTTTTTTTTTTTTTTTTAATTTGAATGAACTCACTAATTCTTTTTTTCTAACACTTTGATATCCCTAGACCAAAATCTGTTTAGTTCTCTCTTAGGTAAGTAAATATATACGTTTAATTTTTTTTTTTATATCAAGCTCCCTTTTATAGAAGAATTCTAAATTTGGCAGGTATTGTGTCCACACAAATAAAAAAAACAAAAAATCATATAACCCAACCAATGTCATCCTCTAACAAGTGTCGGTGGAAGTGAATTAACATGAGAAAATCTAATTAGTGGACATAAAAGATCTAATGTATGGACGATGGACCGGAGTCGGACATACCGAAGAATAACTAACATGCATGTGATATAAAGTAAATGTGGTGGGACCATGACGGTGAAAGGCACGTGTGTGTCGGCGATGCTATCCCGGAAAACTATTTCCATGTGACCCCATAATATGTTGGTAGCCACCACCTTTGGTCGGAAATCAGGTATGTTGAGCAATTAATATTATCTAACTGTTTTCTATTGCCCATCATTTGTTAATAATAATAATAATAATAATAATAATAATAATAATAATAATAATAATAATAATAATAATAATAATAATAATAATAATAATAATAATAATATTATAAAAATAAACACTTGGGGGCAGATATTTTTAAATAAAGCAATCACAATTCACAATAATAGAATTAACAGTCATTTTAAACGGTTTTGGCTGTTAATTAATTTGGTGGTAAAATTACAAGTGATAATGCTTGATAGATAATGGTATTTTTGTGGACCTACACTTGAAAAGAAAGGTGCTTACCCAACTACGATACGCGATCTATGTGGTTGAAGAGTTATGATCCCAAATCATATATATGTAAACATATGTTAAAGGGATCACACCACTTTAAGCTGACGTCTCCGTCGCATAAAGGCATCTAGAAGGTTCTAGAAGCTTCTGGAAGAAGACATCTGGTGACAAGAAGATGCTCCTGCAGACAGAAAGGACGATAGGTGACACCAATAGCGAGACGTCAGCAGCGGTTGCAAGATCCTGGGAGGACACGACGACAGCTAGTACAAGCGAATGCCTAGCTGGAGCGAATAACCGTACGCATCACACCCCTAAATTCCACACGCGGAGTACCACCACTTGGAGGCGTGACATGACCAGGATCAAGCCACCAATCATATTGAACATAGTTTATAATAATCGAAGTAGTTCGTAAAAACCCAATTCAATACAATTGATATTCAAACCAAACATAGTTTAAGTAGCGGAAGCATAATATGAAAACCCAATGTATGTAATAAGTTCGAGTGTTATAAAGTTTAACATAACATCCACGATCCATGTCCCACAACGACCTGCTCCTCCCTGTGCAAGCTCCATAAGTACCTAAGGTCCTGCAAGGCATGCAGCAGAGAGTCAACAACTAGTTGAGCGAGTTCACAGTTGATAGTTCAGTAATTTGTAATAGTATGAGTAGCTTTATGTTCGTTCATCAAGTCATGTATCGTATTAGTTCGTATCGCGGCCCTCTAGGCATGTATGCGAAGATTAGGGAAAATTCCCCAAGTATTCTAGACTAGGTATATTTGTATCGCGGCCACCCGGCATGTGTGCGAAGTTTAGTATATAGTTCGCAGCCTTCCTAGGCATGTGTGCGAAGATTAGTCATATTATCGCAGCCAACCCCGGCGTGTGTGCGAAGATCAGTTCTATTAGTATCACTAGTTTAGTCGTATCTTATCAATAACCCTTCCTCACCCGAGGACCATATAACTAAGTTCCATAAGCTAGGTAAGTACAAGTAAATAATCCAAACCCATTCCCACCCTGGGAACCCCATGCCTTGGCTGTGTGAACTCACCTTGATTTTGCTTGGCAGATACACAGAAAAGTCAATCAAGCTATAGGGTGGTCAACCACGTCCTACCATGGTTACCATACAAGTCAGGTTCATATTCAAGTAGTGCACATATATTCTACACGTATTGTACACAAGTAGTGACCATAGCATATACGTATAATCATGGCAGATCAATAACAATCACGTAAATAAGGTCCAAGTATGCGGCCCAAATGGTTGGGCTCGTAACAGTGTGCAAAGTCTAAAATGTTGTGCATGTGTTAATGGTCTCGAGTCGAGACTAGAGATCTCGAGTCGAGACAGTGCGGTCTCGAGTTGTGCTGGCCTCATGGTCTCGAGTCGCAACAAGGAGGTCTCGGGTCATCATGTACTAATCGAGACTGCACGGTCTCGAGTCGCAACCGGACCCGCAACCGTGGTCTCGGGTTGTGCTGTATGTGTCGGTGCTGAGGTCTCGAGTCGAGATCGTGCGTTCTCGACTCGCAATCCGTGTCGAGATTATGCAGCGTAACAGTTTCCTACTATGCAGCTCATTGATTCCGAAATATTAGCAAACAACTTTGGCAGTTTCATAATCAGATCAATCAACAGTTTCAAACGAATCAAAACAGCAAATCATAATCATTTATCAACCCTAATCATGATCTAAGCAATAACCATCAACCAAATCATCATACGAAACATACAATCGGATCCTTAAACCAACCGATTCTAAACTAGCATGCACCCTAGTTTATGTGTACATCAATTCTGTAATCATGTTTTTCAATCCGTTCGAGTTATACAAACACTATCTGATTTATACATACATGAACCGATTTCAAGCACATCAACATTAACAATTTATAACACTTTTATCATGTAGAGCATGTATAATAATCACAACATCATGTATAAAACAACAAACCATAAACACTAACCGGATTAGAGTGTGTAACGAGGATGATCCGAACACAAGGATCTTCGAGAGTTGGGAGGTTGCCGTCGGCTTCACGAGAGAGAGAAAGATCTTCTAGGGTTTGTGTATGTGTAAAGTGTTTTGCAAGTATGAGGAGTATACCCCTACTCCTAGTGTTATGCGTGTAATTGGAGTGGGCCGAACCCTTTACACGGGTTGCCCTTTGGTCTCGAGTCATGCATAGTGTGGGCCGAGAAAGAGATGTAACGAGGGATGAAGTGTGCAGCCCTAAAGGCTTGCGTGACAAGTATACATATTCACATACATTCACATAACATGTAGCATTTATTCGTTAATATCAACATATCAAATAATCACATAGAGTTCATATACGTCACCATAAGCACAATTATAGGTTCTGAAGTACGAGTTGTCACATTATCCCCAACTTGAAAGAAATTTCGTCCCGAAATTTGGTACGTACTCACTGAGGAAGCTAGGTAAGTTGTATCGTTTACTGGTTTTCCTGGGGTGTCACATCCTCCCCCCGTTGATCTGGAATTTCGTCCCGAAATTCCGTGGTAGCTTCAGCCTCAGTAGTGGTTGTACTGTTCGCGAATAACTGGGGATACTTTTCTTTCATCTGATCTTCGTGTTCCCAGGTGAACTCTGGGCCACGACGGGAGTTCCAACGAACTCGAACAAAAGGGATTCTCCTGTTTTTGAGGACCTTGACATCCCGGTCTGTGATTTCTACTGGTTCCTCGACGAATCGCAACTGCTCGTCGATGGTGAGTTCCTTCAGAGGAACTATGAGGGTCTCATCTGATAGGCACTTCTTCAGATTCGACACGTGAAAAACGTTGTGAACTGCACCGAGTTCGGCTGGTAAGTTTAGTCTATAGGCCACTTTGCCTATTCTTTCTGCGATTTCGAACGGTCCGACATACCGTGGATTGAGTTTGCCCCGTTTCCCAAAACGAACCACACCCTTCCAGGGTGAGACTTTAAGTAAAACCCGGTCCCCGACCTGAAGTTCCAATGGCTTCCTACGCTTATCCGCGTAGCTTTTCTGACGGTCGCGTGCTGCCGCCATGCGTTGCCTTATCTGTGCAATCTTTTCCGTGGTGTCCACTATAAGTTCTGGATCCGTGATTTGACTATCCCCCACCTCTGCCCAGCAGAGAGGTGACCGGCATTTACGCCCGTACAATGCCTCAAATGGAGCGGCTTGTATGCTGGTGTGATAACTGTTATTGTATGAAAACTCCACTAAAGGGAGATGCTTTTCCCAACTGTTGCCGAAATCGATGACACATGCCCGAAGCATGTCTTCTAGAGTTTGAATCGTGCGCTCAGACTGTCCATCCGTCTGAGGGTGATATGTTGTGCTCATGTCTAGCCGCGAGCCAAAAGCCTTATGCATTGCTTGCCATAGCTCTGATGTGAATCGTGCATCGCGATCCGAGATGATAGAGGTGGGCACCCCATGCCTTGAGACTACTTCTTTCAAGTATATGTCTGCTAGTGTGGAAAACTTGTCTGTTTCTTTGATTTCCAGGAAATGAGCAGACTTGGTGAGTCGATCCACGATCACCCAAATAGTATCGTTCCCACGCTGGGATCTAGGTAGGCTTGTGACAAAATCCATGGAAATTTCCTCCCATTTCCGCTGTGGTATCTTTGGTTGCTGGAGTAGGCCTGCTGGTTTCTGATATTCCGCTTTGACTCTCGCACAGGTCAAACACTTGCCAACGTAAGTTGCTATGTGGGCCTTCATACTAGGCCACCAATACGTCGTCCTGATATCGTGGTACATCTTATCTGAACCAGGATGTATCGAGTAGCGAGACTTGTGTGCTTCATCCATCACAAGTTCTCGTAAACCGCCATATAGTGGGACCCAAACACGCCCCATTACATAGTAGGCACCGTCTTCCTTTTGTTCTAATCTTTGCCTTGAGCCACGTAAGGCTTCAGCCCTGACGTTTTCTGGTTTCAATGCTTCTATCTGAGCATCTCGTATCTGTGTAGGAAGTCTGGACTGAATGGTGAGCTGCAATGATCGTACACGCTTAGGTGTAGTGTCTTTCCGACTGAGAGCGTCAGCCACAACATTGGCTTTGCCTGGATGGTACTAAATAGCGCATTCGTAATCGTTCAAAAGTTCGACCCATCTTCGTTGACGCATGTTCAAATCCTTTTGCTTAAGGATATGCTCGAGACTCCTGTGATCGGTGTAAATAGTGCACTTGGTACCGTACAGGTAGTGTCGCCATATCTTAAGCGCAAAAACAACAGCTCCCAGCTCCAAATCGTGCGTCGTGTAGTTCCGTTCATGAACCTTGAGTTGGCGCGAAGCGTAAGCAATGACCTTGTCGCGCTGCATTAACACACATCCAAGACCCTGAATGGATGCATCACAATAAACCACAAAGTCGTCCGTGCCCTCTGGCAATGAGAGGATAGGTGCACTGCAAAGTCTATCCTTTAAGTGCTGAAAAGCAGTTTCCTGAGTATTACCCCAACGGTAGGTGACACCCTTCTGTGTCAGTAGCGTAAGCGGCTGTGCAATCTTTGAGAAGTCTTTGATGAATCGCCTGTAATAACCCGCCAATCCCAAGAATTGGCGTATTTCCGTTGGTGTACGCGGTGCAGGCCAGTTCCTGATCGAATCTACCTTGGATGGATCGACATGGATCCCATCCTTGTTTACCACATGGCCTAGAAAATGGACTTCACGAAGCCAGAAGTCGCATTTTGAAAACTTGGCGTACAGTTGTTCCTTTCGAAGAAGTTCCAAGATAAGCCGTAATTGCCGCTCGTGTTCCTCCTGACTCTTGGAGTAGATCAGAATGTCGTCGATGAAAACAATCACAAACTTATCCAGGTAGGGTTTGCACACCCTGTTCATAAGATCCATGAAGACTGCTGGTGCGTTCGTTAGCCCGAATGGCATGACTAGGAACTCGTAGTGGCCGTAGCGAGTTCTGAATGCTGTTTTGGAGACGTCCTCATCCCGGACTCTCAGCTGATGGTAACCTGACCTCAAGTCTATCTTGGAGTAGTAGCTCGACCCTTGCAACTGGTCGAATAAGTCGTCAATACGCGGAAGAGGATAATGGTTCTTCACCGTCACCTTGTTCAGTTCACGGTAGTCAATGCACGTACGGAAGGTACCATCCTTCTTCTTCACAAATAGTACTGGGGTTCCCCATGGCGAAGAGCTAGGTCGAATGAAACCCTTATCCAAAAGTTCTTGCAGCTGTGCAGAGAGTTCTTCCAACTCTGATGGAGCTAATCGATACGGTGCACGTGCTATAGGTGCTGCTCCAGGAGCTAGCTCGATTTGAAACTCGACCTGGCGATGAGGCGGTAGACCAGGTAATTCCTCTGGAAACACTTGAGGAAAGTCGCGAACTACTGGAATATCTTCCAATTTCTTTTCTTTTGCTGATGCATCGGTAACAAGTGTCAAAATGGCAGTGTGGCCCTTACGCAAACACTTCTGAGCCTTTAGAAAGGAGATGATGCCAACCACTGCACCACTCTTGTCGCCTTGAACTTCGAGAGGTTCCCGACCAGAACGAGGGATACAGACAATCTTCTCTTTGCACAAGATCTCTGCGTGATGTTGAGATAACCAGTCCATACCAAGGACGATGTCGAAACTACCCAAAACTATGGGAATGAGATCGATGGAGAAAGCCTGACCCGCGAGGATAAGATTACAACCCTGAACTATGTGCGTGGCCTCTAGACTCTTACCATTAGCTAACTCTACGACATGCTTGGTGTTTAAAGGAGTTGGTGCACGTTTTAACATTTGGCTAACTTTTAGAGACATATAACTCGTATCCGCACCCGAATCAAACAAAACAGTAACATAAATATCGTCGAGAAGAAACTTACCCATAACTACATTGGGATCATTCCTTGCGTCTCCCCGACCCAGCACGAAAGCACGACCCCGAGCTTCGTTGCCATTGTTGTTGTCGTTGTTTCCCCCATTGTTGTTGTTCCTATTGCCCTGGAGATTATTGTTGTTGCGATTCTGGTTCTGGTTCAATTGAGGGCAATCACGTTTGAAATAACCTTCAGCCCCACACTGGAAACACCCCCGGTTTCCTCGCTGTGGCTGCTGTTGCTGGTTCTGTGGAGCTGGTAGTGGGAGTTGCTGATTCTGATTCGCAGGTCGCGAACTCCTGCAGTCTTTAGCTTCATGCCCTAACTTGAGACATCTCTGACAACGTTCCTTGCGACACCGTCCACTGTGGTGTCTGTTGCACCTATTACATAGTGGGTGAAATCCCCGATATCCACCCTGCCCCTGACTGCCTGATGATTGCTGACTCAGATTCTGGTAGTCATTTGTCTTGCGCTGCTGTGCTTGAGACTGAACAGAAACTGATCCCTTGCTGGAATCCCCATCCCACTTTCTTTTGTTATCGCTGGGTGTAGCAGAAGTAGCAGCTGGAGTGGTAGCACTGATGCGTTTGGGCAGCTTGTTCTGTTCCACCGCCTGATCCGTGAGGCGATGAGCAAGACGCTGAATGTCTTGGATATTGTCGAGGTTTGCCGATGTAACATGGCTCTGAATTTCTGATGCTAGACCCTTGAGGTACAACTCGATGCGTTTGATTGGAGGGTCCACCATGGTTGGACACAGGATGGCCAACTCGTTCGACCGTTTCGTATAAGCTTCAATTTCCGACCCCGTCATTTTCAGATGATAGAGCTCCACTTCCAACTTGTGGATGTCATCACGCGTGCAGTATTCTCGTTTGATGAGTTCCTTAAAATCGTTCCAAGGGGTGGCGTTAGCAGCTGCCAGCCCTAGAATCTGTACTTGCGCGTTCCACCAAGTCAACGCAATTCCTTCCAAAGTACCAGTGGCGTACTTGACCCTGCGAGCCTCAGGGCATTCACACATCTCGAACACCGACTCGAGCTTTTCGAACACAAGAGTTGGTTTAGGAGTGTAGGACCTAAAGATCCTAGTGTGAGTTATAACTACAGGATATACCTCCTGCTTGTGCGGCTGCAAGTGCCGCAGCAACTTGTTCGTTAATGAGAGCCGTCAACTGGGCTTGAGTCATGTTAACGCGTCCAGACATGATCTTCATAGTAAAAGTAGCATAAGTGAGAATGGTTCGCGAGTAGTGCGATGACAAAAGAGTGTAAGCACATAGGCATTCTCATGTAATAGGGTCATGTGTATCTAAGCATACTACGAGCAAAGTTCTAGCAAGTAGGCAATATAAACATAAACCATATTACCTAGGATGTTGAGTCTTGCACGTGGAGCGAAGCGTCGTTGTGGATCGTTGAGAGCACTGTTCTGGTTATAGTCTGGTTTTAATAAAAACGTTTTTCCCATATTAAAACCAAGTTCTCTATAACCAATGGCTCTGATACCAATCTATCACACCCCCAAATTCCACACGCGGAGTACCACCGCTTGGAGGCATGACATGACCAGGATCAAGCCACCAATCATATTGAACATAGTATATAATAATCGAAGTAGTTCGTAAAAACCCAATTCAATACAATTGATGTTCAAACGAAACATAGTTTAAGTAGCGGAAGATTAATATGAAAACCCAATGTATGTAATAAGTTCGAGTGTTATAATGTTTAACATAACATCCACGATCCATGTCCCACAACGACCTGCTCCTCCCTGTGCAAGCTCCATAAGTACCTAAGGTCCTGCAAGGCATGCAGCAGAGAGTCAACAACTAGTTGAGCGAGTTCACAGTTGATAGTTCAGTAATTTGTAATAGTATGAGTAGCTTTATGTTCGTTCATCAAGTCATGTATCGTATTAGTTCGTATCGCGGCCCTCTAGGCATATATGCGAAGATTAGGGAAAATTCCCCAAGTATTCTAGACTAGGTATATTTGTATCGCGACCACTCGGCATTTGTGCGAAGTTTAGTATATAGTTCGCAGCCTTCCTAGGCATGTGTGCAAAGATTAGTCATATTATCGCAGCCAACCCCGGCGTGTGTGCGAAGATCAGTTCTATTAGTATCACTAGTCTAGTCGTATCTTATCAATAACCCTTCCTCACCCGAGGACCATATAACTAAGTTCCATAAGCTAGGTAAGTACAAGTAAATAATCCAAACCCATTCCCACCCTGGGAACCCCATGCCTTGGCTGTGTGAACTCACCTTGGTTTTGCTCGGTAGATACACAGAAAAGTCAATCAAGCTATAGGGTGGTCAACCACGTCCTACCATGGTTAGCATACAAGTCAGGTTCATATTCAAGTAGTGCACATATATTCTACACGTATTGTACACAAGTAGTGACCATAGCATATATGTATAATCATGGCAGATCAATAACAGTCATGTAAATAAGGTCCAATTATGCGGCCCAAATGGTTGGGCTAGTAACAGTGTGCAAAGTCCAAAACGTTGTGCATGTGTTAATGGTCTCGAGTCGAGACTAGAGATCTCGAGTCGAGACAGTGCGGTCTCGAGTTGTGCTGGCCTCATGGTCTCGAGTCGCAACAAGGAGGTCTCGGGTCATCATGTACTAATCGAGACTACACGGTATCGAGTCGCAACCGGACCCGCAACCGTGGTCTCGGGTTGTGCTGTATGTGTCGGTGCTGAGGTCTCGAGTCGAGATCGTGCGTTCTCGACTCGCAATTCGTGTCGAGATTATGCAGCGTAACAGTTTCCTACTATGCAGCTCATTGATTCCGAAATATTAGCAAACAACTTTGGCAGTTTCATAATCAGATCAATCAACAGTTTCAAACGAATCAAAACAGCAAATCATAATCATTTATCAACCCTAATCATGATCTAAGCAATAACCATCAACCAAATCATCATACGAAACATACAATCGGATCCTTAAACCAACCGATTCTAAACTAGCATGCACCCTAGTTTATGTGTACATCAATTCTGTGATCATGTTTTTCAATCCGTTCGAGTTATACAAACACTATCCGATTTATACATACATGAACCGATTTCAAGCACATCAACATTAACAATTTATAACACTTTTATCATGTAGAGCATGTATAATAATCACAACATCATGTATAAAACAACCAACCATAAACACTAACCGGATTAGAGTGTGTAACGAGGATGATCCGAACACAAGGATCTTCGAGAGTTGGGAGGTTGCCGTCGGCTTCACGAGAGAGAGAAAGAGCTTCTAGGGTTTGTGTATGTGTAAAGTGTTTTGCAAGTATGAGGAGTATACCCCTACTCCTAGTGTTATGCGTGTAATTGGAGTGGGCCGAACCCTTTACACGGGTTGCCCTTTGGTCTCGAGTCATGCATAGTGCGGGCCGACAAAGAGATGTAACGAGGGATGAAGTGTGCGGCCCTAAAGGCTTGCGTGACAAGTATACATATTCACATACATTCACATAACATGTAGCATTTATTTGTTAATATCAACATATCAAATAATCACATAGAGTTCATATACGTCACCATAAGCACAATTATAGGTTCTGAAGTACGAGTTGTCACAGTACGCCACGTCACCTCAGAGACTGACAACGTAAGAGGGGACAGAACAGATATTCCTCCTTGTCGGACAGCTGACGAACGCTGGCTAGCTGGCAGGTCTCCTCCTTCACTATTCTCCGGCTATAAATAGAAGACTTTACCTCTAGGTTTAAGGATTCGATTTTTCTTCACAGCAGGTCTCGAGTCAAGTGACGGTTTTAAGTCTCCATTGTTTGAAGTTCTCGACACAGATTATCAAACTTCAACTAATTTCGAGTGCTGGTCTCGAGTCATCATCACCACATCTGAGTTGTGTAAATGACCAGCGTATCTGATTTCAAGTTTCACAACATGCACTTCTTAGGTCACCAACGTGATGCTATACCTGCCACCATCATCATCCTCTTTACATCAGAGATACATCGTCTTCTCCGATTCACTCCCACGGCGACCAACCTACAACTATCATCATCTTCATCTCCACCTATCATCGTTCACTACCACCTCCCCCAAAAACCGAAGTTGAAAGTGAACCACAATTAAACGCACATGATACATGTTTTGATAAAACTTCTATGTCTTCTGAAATTAAAACTGAACCAGATTTTGAAAAAGAAGAGGTGGTGACTGATGTGTGTAAAATGCAACATATAAATTACATCAAATAAGGCATAAAACTAACCCTTTTTGAGTACTAATGTTGGAAAAAGAGTGTTTTTGTCTTCCTTTTGTATTTTCAGGATGAAATGAGCTCAAATTCACCAAAGAAGCAAAAAGACAGCTAATTCTAACATAAATACAAGAAAAGGAACAAAAGTGGATTGCCCGAACCCTCAACGCATCCTCCCAAGCAGGGAAGAGAAAACAGAAGACTGAACACGCCCCGTGCTCAGCCAGCACGGGGCCGTGCCCAAGAAGCAGCAGAAAAGACAAACCTATAGAAGCTTCTATTGCCCACCACGGGGCCGTGTCCAGTGAGCACGGGGGCGTGGCAAAAGTACAGCAGGCGCATTAATTGTAATTGCGAATTACAATTAATTAAGAGAGATAGAGTGTCAGACGGGCGCGGGGGCGTGTCCAGCGGACACGGGGCCGTGCCCAGCCTTCTGTTCAGCCTATAAATAGGAGTGCTTGGTTTCATTTCAACTCATCCCTTGGCACACCACCTCTCTCACACTTCATCCACCACCCACCACCACCATAACACCATCATCCACCACCATCATCCATTGTCCATCATAGAGTGTGTGAGTCGTCTCGGGATCCAAGATTGATCGTAAGAGTTCTTGACAATCAAGGCCATGTTTGCCTAAGTCTCTTACATCACTTGGTGAATACAAGTGTTTAGTATAATACTTTTTATTTTTAATCTTTTGCACTTTTTATTTGGTTTTGTATTAATGACTTTAATAACTAGTTGCTTATGTTGAAGGTGATCTTTCCTTATCGTTTGTCCGTGGTGTCTTGGCATTATTTTACTGTCTATATAAAATAAAAGATTTTCACCATTCATATCTCCACGGTCTATATGGAGGTATGTTGGCTACCTGGTCGGGGGTTAAGGGAACGGTTTGGTAAGGGTCTTGCCCTTGTTCAGCGTTTAGAGGTCCTGCAAGGGACTTGGGTCAATTTTAGTAGGATCTCCTTCAATACCCATAGGTATTGGATGGCGGGGATCCAAACTCTTTGACCCCCTCATAAGTTAACTACTATTAATACTATAACCCGGCTATTTAGGACTGTATCCCTGCTGACTCAGACTACTTAGCCGAGGGTAACGTCACCGCCAAAAGCGGGGCCTACCACAATTTGCATTAATAACTTAATTCATTATCTTCCAATAATCCAACCCATTAGGATTGTATCCTTGCTGACTCAAACTACTGGGTTGAGGGTAACGTCGCCTTCAAAAGAGGGGCCTACTACAATAACTAAGATAATCTCTTAAATAAGTGCAAAAGTGCGAAAATATTCAAAGGTTATACTAATACACGAGTCGGATCCAAGTGATTCATCTTGTCTATCTGTTTTTATTTTATTTTTATTTTTCAGCATTTAGTTAGTTTTTATTTTCTTAGTTTAAAAATCTTTTCTAACTTTTTGATTTGATTAGACGTTGAGGATAAACCGGTACTAAAAGCTCTTGTGTCCTTGGACGACCTCGGTATCTTACCAACACTATACTACGTCCACGATGGGTGCACTTGCCCATATGTGTGTTTAGTGTTAGTGAATATCGTGTTTTATAAATTTAAAACTTGGTTAAAAGTGTAAAAAGGGCTTAAATATACATCTAAATTATATAACACCTCACACAAATCAAGTTTTTGGCGCCGTTGCCGGGGACACAAGGATTTTAAGAAAGCTTAAAATCGACGGCCTAATCAGTTTTTCAAAACCTTTTTAAAACGCGCGCACATTTTTCTGCATTTTAGTTTAGTTTGCATTTACAGTAGCATGAACACGGGGCCGTGCTCACTGAACACGCCCCCGTGCTGCATATTTTTAGTTAGATACCCAGATACAGAGTCTGAACACGGGGTCGTGCTCACTAAACAGGCCCCCGTGCTCAACGTGACCAGTAACTTTAATTAAAACGCCCAGATACAGACCCTGAACACGTGGCCGTGCTCACTAAACACGGGGCCGTGTCCAGCTTCAGTTTCCGTCATTATTTTTGTTTTCTGGTCCCGAGACTCAGTTGTGGTCTGCTGAGTGATTCTTATGGATCAATACTCAGGAGGTTACAACTACACCTATGATGAGGATGATTATAGGGGTAATTATTGCACTAATTGTCGTAACACACGCTCGGTTCAATATAATAACTCATATCAACCATCCAATTCATACAACTATTATGAGGAGCCCAGGTACGAACCATCAACTTCATACACACCATATGAAGACCAAAGGTATGAACCTCCTCCCTCATACTCATATTTCGATGAACCAAGGTATGAACCTTCATACTCATACTTTGAAGATTCAAGATATGAGCCACCACCTTCATACTCTTATTATGAGGAACCATGGCGTGAACAACCCACCTCATATGAGTACTATGAAGAACAAAGTTTCAACCCTTATCCATCATATACTTACAATGAAGAACAATGGTGTGAACCATCTACTTCATATGAGTATTATGAGGAGCCAAGGATCGAACAACCGGATTCAAGCTTTGAGGATCCCAATTCTTTTTCTCTCACCGAAGTAACCAATAGGATATTAGAACACATTAAAACTATCGAACGTTGCATAAAAGAATCTCGCGCAAGGGAAGAGGAGTCCCGCGCAAGGGAAGAATTAAATTGTAATAATAACGTAGAGATAGTTGAAAATGTAAAAATGGAAGAACAAGAAAGTGAAAAACCGACACATGAGTTAAACAACGAAAAAGGTGAGTCCGATAACGTTAAAATTCAAGAAGAGTCTAATTTTGAAGAAATTAACCTCTTGTCACCTACTTTCAAAAATCATTGTTTAGTAACCCCTCATGCCAAGTTTTTAAAAGAGTTAAACACTAGTGCTAAAATCAAAGAAATAGTAAGTGTTAAGTTAACTAATGATCAAACCTCGCTAATAAAAGAAGATCCTTTTGAAATTGACATTACACCGGTTCCATGTTTCTTTCCAAATTCATTTATTAGTAATATTACCATTGATAAAGATCTTTGTGTTAACATAATGCCTAACTACATTTTTGAAAAATTAAGTATTAGTGATTTTGCTCCACTTCAAATACCCATTTTTCTATCCGATCGGAAAGTGCTAAAATCAATCGGTGTAGTTGAAGATGTTTTGGTTCAAACAAATCAAATGGTAATCCCAACCGACTTTGTCATCCTCGATGACGCTCCTTTAGTCTTGGGAAAACCTTTTGTACAAACTCATAAAGCTTTGAAAAACCAGAAATTCAAGAATCTACCTCTTCAGTTAGGGGCATTCAAAAGGAGCATAGATCTTGAGCGTTCAATGAAATATCCTTTTGGCAATAATGACCCCCTAATTGAAGATGAAGCTGAACCACCCGATACAACTAAAGAAGATGACCACTTTGTTGAAGAAGAAATTTCCATAGAACAAACCTTTAAGGTTCTTGACCTAGATGAGCCACACAATAAGGTGTCTTCTAAAGACCCACCCATTGAGCTCAAAGAACTTCGTAAAGGTTTGGAATATGCTTTTCTAGACAAAGATGGTAGTGTACCTGTATTTATTTCTTCTAATTAAGTAACAAAGAAAAAGAGAAATTAGTTAATCTTCTTAAAAAACACAAAAACGCGATCGCTTGGAAGCTTGTAGATATTAAAGGAATAAGTCCTTCCATGTGCACGCACAAAATTTTAATGAATGATGACTACAAAACAGTAATTCAACCACAACGAAGAGTAAATCCCAATGTACAAGAAGTGGTTAAAAATGAAGTCATCAAGCTACTTGACGCTGGACTAATCTATCCTATCTCCGATAGTCCGTGGGTGAGTCCCGTCCAAGTAGTCCCAAAGAAAGGAGGTATGACGGTAATAACTAATGAGAAAAATGAACTAATACCAACAAGGACCGTCACAGGATGGAGAGTTTGTATAGACTATAGACGATTAAATGAAGCAACAAGGAAAGACCACTTTCCTTTGCCCTTCATTGATCAAATGTTAGAACGACTATCCGGTCATAAATTTTATTGTTTCTTAGATGGTTTTTCAGGTTACTTTCAAATACCGATAGCACCAGAAGACCAAGAGAAAACAACTTTCACATGCCCCTACAGAACTTTCCCCTATCGACGCATGCCATTCGGTCTATGTAATGCACCTGCAATATTCCAACGTTGTATGGTAGCCATTTTCCATGATATGATAGAAAAGACAATGGAAGTCTTCATGGACGACTTTTCTATCTTTGGAGACTCATATGACCAATGCCTCGATAATCTTGAACGAATGCTATCCCGATGTGAGGAAACTAACCTCGCCCTTAACTGGGAAAAACGCCATTTCATGGTAACGGAGGGAATAGTACTTGGTCACAAAATCTCAAGCGAAGGAATGGAAGTCGATCGAGCAAAAATAGAAACTATTTCTCGATTACCTCCACCATCCTCCGTTAGAGCAATCAGAAGTTTCTTAGGGCATGCCGGATTTTATAGAAGGTTTATCAAGGACTTTTCAAAAATTTCGAGACCTCTAACGAAATTACTTGAAAAAGATGCACCTTTCATCTTTGACAAGGAATGCAATCAAGCATTTCTAACCCTCAAGGAAATGCTAGTCAATGCACCTATCATGATAGCGCCCGATTGGAAATTTCCTTTCGAAATCATGTGTGATGCAAGTGACTTTGCCGTTGGAGCAGTCTTGGGACAAAGAAAAGAAAAGCATTTCCACCCAATTTATTATGCTAGTAAAACGCTTAACGATGCACAAGAAAATTACACAACTACAGAAAAAGAATTACTAGCCGTGGTGTTTGCTTTTGATAAATTCCGTTCTTACCTTGTTCTTTCTAAAACTGTAGTCTATACAGACCATGCAGCTATCTGGTACCTCTTCAAGAAACAAGAGGCAAAACCCCGTTTGATCAGATGGATTCTACTCCTCCAAGAATTCGACATCGAAATCAAGGACAAAAGAGGAGCAGAAAACACTGCTGCAGATCATCTTTCACGCCTAGAAGACCCAGCTTTGGAAGCAACCAGGGATGAGCAAATCAACGAAAAATTTCCCACAGAGTCCTTGGAGATGATGGAGAGTAGACAAGAACCATGGTATGCCGACTATGCTAATTATCTAGCTAGCGGTATAGTCACCAAAGGATGGCCGCATCACCAAAGAAAGAAATTCTTTGCTGATGTAAAGCATTACTTTTGGGAAGACCCTTATCTTTTCAAAATGTGTGCCGACCAGCTCATTCGAAGGTGCGTCCATGGTAATGAAGCACGAAGAATTCTCCGTCACTGTCATGAAGGTCCATACGGAGGACATCATGGTGCCGCTAGTACCGCACGAAAGGTATTTGATTCAGGATTTTATTGGCCAACCATTTACAAGGATGCGCAAAACCTTGTAAAGACATGTGATGCTTGCCAAAGATCAGGTAATATTTCTTCCAAAAACGAAATGCCTCAAAACGGCATTCTCGTTTGTGAAATTTTTGATGTGTGGGGACTCGATTTTATGGGACCTTTCCCACCGTCAAAAGGAAACAAATATATACTTGTGGCAGTCGATTATTTGTCTAAATGGGCGGAGGCCGAAGCTCTTCCAACAAATGATGGAAGAGTAGTGGTAAAATTTCTGAAAAAATTATTTTCTCGTTTTGGGACACCAAAAGCTTTGATCAGTGATAGAGGTACCCATTTTTGCAATCATCAACTCGAAAAAATATTGACAAGGTATGGGGTCTATCACCGGGTCTCAACGGCGTATCACCCTCAAACAAATGGGTAAGCCGAAGTGACTAACCGAGGTTTAAAACGAATACTTGAAAAAACCGTAGGACTAAATAAAAAGGAATGGGCCGACAAACTAGACGATGCTTTATGGGCCTTTCGAACTGCTTATAAAACCACTATAGGCACAACCCCATATAAGCTCGTCTATGGAAAAAGCTGTCACTTGCCAGTAGAAATAGCTCACCGAGCCTACTGGGCAATAAAAAATGTAAACTTAGACTTAGAAACTGCCGGTAAAAATCGATTTTGTCAAATGAACGAATTAGACGAATTAAGGAACTATGCATATTCTAACTCCGAAATTTATAAAGAAAGAATGAAAAATTTACATGATAAATACATTAAGTCTAATGAATTTGGGGTAGGAGATCAAGTTCTATTGTTTAATTCACGACTTCGATTATTTCCTGGAAAACTAAAATCTAGGTGGTCAGGACCTTTTTCCGTCACCCATGTTTTTCCTCACGGTGCAGTAGAAATTAAAGCTCGAAATGGGGTACCATTTAAAGTCCATGGCCAACGGCTGAAACCCTACCGAGGATCCATTGAGGATGAAGAAGAGGAGATCTCACTTCAAACGGTTGACGAATGAAAAGCATCCATATCATACCCGACATGTTACGAACGAGTGAGTATACATCAAGAACCGGTAAGTCTTCTAACCAATTTTCGGAAAAAGGGGCATGCACACGAGCGAAAAAAAAAATTTTTGATTTTTGCTCGGCACGAGGCCGTGTCCGCTGGACACGGGGCCGTGTCGAGGCAACTGTCGGGATAAAACCCTCTTTTCATAGCAGTTACCTCATTCCACACGCCCCGTTTTGCCGAAAACGCTCTGGTTCCAGGCGATTTTCCGCAGATTTTCGACGTCACTCCCGCGTTTAACAATATCAAGGTATGATTCTATCATCATTAGTAGTTAGATTAGTTATTTGCATGTAGTTAAACATCAAAAATTTGGGGAAAAATCTAGGGTTCTTCAAGTTCATCCGGATCGAACTTCAAATTTTTGATGCAATCTGTTAGTAGTAGTTTAGATTAATGTAGTAGGGAGTAAATATACATGTATTGTTGATAGATTCGTCCGATTTCTGACTAAAACCTCAAACCCTTGTTTTTGAACCGGAAAAGATGAAATTGGAAGGGTAAACGGTTTGTTTTGGAAAAAACGACACTTAGGGTTTCATTTTCGGGGGAAACCGCAACTACTTGGCTAAAAATTTTCAGGTTTTCGGAACCGGGACGAAAAATGAAGTTTTTGGGTTATAGACGCCTGGACACGGGGCCGTGCCCGCTGAACACGGGGCCGTGTCCAGCCTACTGTTTGCAGTTTCTTTAAGAATTTCTTTGTTTCGTACTAACTGTTGGTGTATTCTTTCAGATGGCAAAGTTCACAAGGTTCAATGCAAGCGAACTCGATGCTAGGGCAAGATATGAAATACTTCAAACAAGACCCGAGGAGTACCCTAGGCGAGCATGCACAGACCTGTTAACCATGGTGAACCAGCTAGACCGATTCAACAACATCGTGACAGGGCCACTAGCAGTTGCATTGAACTCTCGGCTTCGGTCGGTGCATCAATGCACCATGGAGTTTTACAGTACTTTCACTTTCAATTCGAGGTGTGACCCGTTTCACAATGAAGGGGTCGCATTTCGGTGTGGCGGAACAAAGTACTCGATCTCCATGGCACAGTTTGGAGCTATAATAGGACTGTATGGTGAAGAAGAATCGGGAAATGAGGAAAACACCGGGGGATTACGAGATTTGGTTGTCCTTCATTGCATCCACAACCGAAAGCCTCTCGATGTTCCATATCTCCTGTTACGAAACATGCATCTCAATCGCCTTGCTCGCGCTCCAACACCTATCTTCTTTGGGGGATGGGTGTACCGTCTTTTCAAGCATTTCACGAGCATTCCAAGGTCCTTTGAAAGAAGTCAATGGTCGGGATGAGTTGATTACCATATTTGCCGAGCCATGAACTTACTTTATGAGGCGGAAGACGGGACAGTGAGTTTCCAAAGAGCACAAGGCTATGCATGGAATCCACAGGAGGCCCTAGTTCTTCACGCACCACCTCCCCACTACCAATATCAACCCCATGGCGATGCGGGTCAATCCTCCTCACAAGGAGGCGGTTTTCCTAACTTTCAAAGCTTACATGATCTTTTGCAGGAAAACCTCATGTGTACCAGGAACACCTACAACCTCGCCAACAACACATACCACCGGGTTGGAGCTGTTGAACGCAACATCAATGATATACAAGATGATATCAGCAGCATCCGGGAGTATATGGCGGGGCATGGGGATGGAGGTGAGGATAGCGATGAAGACATGGAGTAGGAGGTTTGAAGGAACAAGGAGCGGGTTGATGGTGAGCCCACAGGTTTAAGTACCCTTTTCTATCGAACAATTTATGGCCTGCGTGCCAAATGTTGAACAATTTACTTTCCTTGACTACTTTTAATTTCCGTTTTATTTTTCTTTTACTTTATGCTTGAAGACAATTAACTATGGTAATGTAGGATGTTTATGTTGCTTGGTGTGGTATTAAGTGATGAAACAGGTACAAACCAAGGCTTGGAGTGCTAAACCTTAGCACTTATAGGCCCAAAATGGAGAAACCGGGGGAAGAAACTTGTTTTTCAGGCTTACAGACTGTCCACACGGGGACGTGTCCAGCCGACACGCCCCCGTGTTCAACTCCCAGACCTGCTGTTTGGTTACTGTCCTGCAAAATTTTTGCCAGACACGGGGCCGTGTCTACCCAACACGCCCCCGTGTTCACCTTCTGTAAGTTTTCGTTACTGGCAGTTCACCACGGGGTCGTGTCCAGCGGACACGAGGCCATGTCCAGACTCCCAGTAACATAAATCTTTGTTTTTTTTAACACCACATTACACATCCAATCAACCTGTAACTTTATTTTTGAGACACATTAAGGACAATGTGTAATTTAAGTGTGTGTGTGGGGGGGGGGGAAGCTAACACCTCGAAATTTTGCAAGTCCTAACAACAAGCCTTACACAAAACTCTATTGGAACCGCTAAACACCCCAAATTTTTTCAAAAATTTTCATTTTTACTTGTCTAAAGTTTAAGTTAGGAATCCTAAGATTAATAAGGTTATATTTTTACAAATTTTACAACCGAGAGCGTCGTGATAACAAGAACCAACATAAGAAAATTATGAAACGGCATAACAAGCTTAGTTAAAATTTGATTATATATGCTCGATCACATAAAAACCCATTCCCACAAAAGTGAGTTTTGAGCCTTTATTGAGCATACAAATTCACATCTTTAGACTAAATGCTCATTTTTCGTTTCTTGTGTGAAATAGCCGCTTGGTTCTTACAACTCTAGAACTTGCCACGACGATCCATTCCCGGTCCTTACCAACTTAAACCCAAGTAAGTAAATGATGGAGGCATTAGGACTAACCATTTTTCTTTCTACACCATTATTTTTCATTTTTTTACCACCTACCCAAAATCCCCCTAGTTAACCCCTTTGAGCCTAAACCTTTCATTTCTTTACCCTAAAACCCTTTTTACCCACCAAAAACCCTTTTTATTTTCACCCTTTATTTTAGTAACAAGCTCGGTTTTTCGTAAGCTCATTTTTTTGTGATAAAAAAAATTGAATGATGAAGTTAAAAACAAACAAAGCTATGAAAACAAAAGCTTGTTTGGAGAAATACTTCAAAATAAAAAGTCACTAAAAAACAAAGTGTTTTACGAAAACCTACGCTTTTTACGCTTTTCGCCCTTTTTTCTAACCACTAACCCAACCACCCACCTTTAGCCCAAGCCTAACCCTTCACCCAAAAAAGTCCTCTTGATATTTACAAAGGTATATAGTTAAAAAGGAGGAGGATTGATTGCTTGGCAAGCTTATGGTAGGAATAAGTTCCATGCCGCTCTCGAGTGATTCACTTAAAAATTACACCTTCGGCCGAGTGTTGAGTGATTTCTCCCGTGAGGTATGTGAACTTGTATATAAATGAAATTTTAAAAAGGCATGCTAAGCCTAAATAAGTAATTTCTCTTATGAAACGTTCTAAATAAATCATAACGAATAGGATTGTAAATAAATAAAAATAAAACCCAAAAAGATCTTGGATTCCCGACACTCTATGACAAGCCAAAAACCTTCTATTCTACCCATTCCATTTGGGAGTGTAAGCCTCATATTTAAAGAGTTTTGCTTGAGGACAAGCAAAAGTTCAAGTGTGGGGGTATTTGATGTGTGTAAAATGCAACATATAAATTACATCAAATAAGGCATAAAACTAACCCTTTTTGAGTACTAATGTTGGAAAAAGAGTGTTTTTGTCTTCCTTTTGTATTTTCAGGGTGAAATGAGCTCAAATTCACAAAAGAAGCAAAAAGACAGCTAATTCTAACATAAATACAAGAAAAGGAACAAAAGTGGATTGCCCGAACCCTCAACGGCATCCTCCCAAGCAGGGAAGAGAAAACAGAAGACTGAACACGCCCCGTGCTCAGCCAGCACGGGGCCGTGCCCAAGAAGCAGCAGAAAAGACAAACCTATAGAAGCTTCTATTGCCCACCACGGGGCCGTGTCCAGTGAGCACGGGGGCTTGGCGAAAGTACAGCAGGCGCATTAATTGTAATTGCGAGTTACAATTAATGAAGAGAGAGAGTGTTAGACGGGCACGGGGGCGTGTCCAGCGGACACGGGGCCGTGCCCAGCCTTCTGTTCAGCCTATAAATAGGAGTGCTTGGTTTCATTTCAACTCATCCCTTGGCACACCACCTCTCTCACACTTCATCCACCACCCACCACCACCATAACACCATCATCCACCACCATCATCCATTGTCCATCATAGAGTGTGTGAGTCGTCTCGGGATCCAAGATTGATCGTAAGAGTTCTTGACAATCAAGGCCATGTTTGCCTAAGTCTCTTACATCACTTGGTGAAGACAAGTGTTTAGTATAATACTTTTTATTTTTAATCTTTTGCACTTTTTATTTGGTTTTGTATTAATGACTTTAATAACTAGTTGCTTATGTTGAAGGTGATCTTTCCTTATCGTTTGTCCATGGTGTCTTGGCATTATTTTACTGTCTATATAAAATAAAAGATTTTCACCATTCATATCTCCACGGTCTATATGGAGGTATGTTGGCTACCTGGTCGGGTGTTAAGGGAACGGTTTGGTAAGGGTCTTGCCCTTGTTCAGCGTTTAGAGGTCCTGCAAGGGACCTGGGTCAATTTTAGTAGGATCTCCTTCAATACCCATAGGTATTGGATGGCGGGGATCCAAACTCTTTGACCCCCTCATAAGTTAACTACTATTAATACTATAACCCGGCTATTTAGGACTGTATCCCTGCTGACTCAGACTACTTAGCCGAGGGTAACATCACCGCCAAAACCGGGCCTACCACAATTTGCATTAATAACTTAATTCATTATCTTCCAATAATCCAACCCTTTAGGATTGTATCCTTGCTGACTCAAACTACTGGGTTGAGGGTAACGTCGCCTTCAAAAGAGGGGCCTACTACAATAACTAAGATAATCTCTTAAATAAGTGCAAAAGTGCGAAAATAATCAAAGGTTATACTAATACACGAGTCGGATCCAAGTGATTCATCTTGTCTATCTGTTTTTATTTTATTTTTATTTTTCAGCATTTAGTTAGTTTTTATTTTCTTAGTTTAAAAATCTTTTCTAACTTTTTGATTTGATTAGACGTTGAGGATAAACCGGTACTAAAAGCTCTTGTGTCCTTGGACGACCTCGGTATCTTACCAACACTATACTACGTCCACGATGGGTGCACTTGCCCATATGTGTGTTTAGTGTCAGTGAATATCGTGTTTTATAAATTTAAAACTTGGTTAAAAGTGTAAAAAGGGCTTAAATATACATCTAAATTATATAACACCTCACACACATCAGTGACATTAAATGTAAAGTCACAAGAAAATGTTTCTGAAAAGGAAATTAAAACAGAAACTGAATCGTCTTTTCAAAGTGATACGGATAAAATTGTAAAAGACGAAAAACATCATCCGTCTTAATCTCATGCTTGTGCTAGTTCTGATCAGCAGGTACCTAAATGCTCAGAAAAGGCAGAAGCAAGACAAGCAAAGAAAACTAAACAAGCTCATTCTTCAAAACCAAACAGACCAGCTTCTGCTACGAAGCATCAGAACTTCCACACAGTGAAACGACAAACTTGTTTCAATTGTGGAATTGTTGGACACATTGCTAGAAACTGTGTTCATTTCCTAAGTGTGCAACAGAGGAGTAAGATTGCACAAAATGAGAATGTCAAGCGGTATCGATCACGTTATTCAGAGTCTATGACGACTACAAAGTCTGAGACAGTGAAGAATAACTCTCACAAGGATAGAGCTTCTGATCAAGATTGGAATGTAGCTAAACGACGAAATCAAAATCGACAAAATGGTTTTCAAAGTAATTAACATAAAGCTTTTGGTAACTATAATTATCAATGGTTACACAAACATTGGAAACCCAAAGCTAAGGCTGCCAAATCTCCTACATCTCAACAAAAATCTGCCAATAAAAAACCTTCTAAGTTCTTGAATAAAGACAATCTAGTTTGGCAGAGAGTGACTTATATCAATGCACAAGGAAAACCCAGATCCACTATGGGTTGGGTTCCTAAATCTAACTGATCCCGCTAATCGTGCAGGAACAACTATGGAGGACTATCGTGAGATTTTGGTACATGGATAGTGGCTGTTCCAAGCACATGACTGGAGACTTGTCCCAACTCGTCAATGTTAAAGAATTTTATGGAGGATATATCTCTTTTGCGGGAGGTGAATTTGGCAGAATCACTTTGAAAGGAACAATGCAAAACGGCGTACTAAGCTTCGAAAATGTGAACTACGTCCCCAAACAGAAACACAATCTATTGAGCATTTCACAGATTTGTGATAGAGGAAATTCAGTCCATTTTACAAAGAAGGGATGTTACGTGTTGAAACCAGGGATCGTGATACCTAAAGATTGGTTTCTGATGACTGCTGAGCGAAGAGGAAATGCATATGTCATCGATATGAACAAGAAACCCTGTGAAGAAATCACTTGCCTTTTCTCAAAGATTTTAGAACATGACGGTCTATTGTGGCATCGTCGCCTTGGGCATGTGAACATGAAGAATCTGAATCGACTTGCCAAAGGTCAACTGGTCCGTGATCTACCAATCAAAGATTTCATGTTGGTAGAGAAATGTGTTACTTGTGCAAACGGAAAAGCACATCGAAAGCCTCATAAATCCAAGTCTGCACCATCGACCAAAGCTGTGCTCGAGTTACTTCACATGGATCTTTTTGGTACTGTGAATGTGCTAAGTATTGGCAAGAAGTCGTACTGTCTTGTGATAGTTGATGACTACTCACGTTACACCTGGGTTTACTTCCTAGGTCACAAGAATGAGACTACTAGTTTAGTCAAACAGTTCATCACTCTAGTTGAAAATCAAGCAAGTGCAAGAGTGAAGGCTATTCGATTAGACAATGGGATAGAGTTGAAGAATATCACCTTGGATACATTCTGCCCTGAAAAGGGAATCTATCGACAGTATAGTGCACCACGAACTCCACAACAGAATGGAGTGGCTGAGAGAAGAAATCGTACTCTTATAGAGGCTGCACGAACCATGTTGGCCGACTCGAAGCTTCCTAGTTTCTTTTGGGCTGAAGTAGTCGACACGGCTTGTTACGTCCAGAATCATGCTTTAGTAAACAAACGTCATATGAAAACACCTTATGAGATTCTGGAAGGACGTAAACCCTCAGTCTCACACTTCCGTATGTTTGGCTGTCCATGTGTACTATTACTAATGGACACTAATGGGAAGTTTGAGGTCAAGGGGGACAAGTGTTTCGTTATTGGATACGCTAAAGGATCATCCTATAGAGTATACGATAAAGTAACTAAAAAGGTCGTCGAGTCGTGCAACATTAAATGGCTCGAAGAGAATTCTACGGACGCTAGAGTTGGTCCAGACTGGTTATATGATTATGCTGATTTGTTTAAATCCTTTAACATTCTGTCTAGTGTGTGACAACTGTGTTCTGTAATCTCTGTACGATGTAAAACAATGGTGATTATCAATAAAACAATGTGCTTTAGTGTTAATATATGTGTATTTGTGTTTGACAATTTTACAATTTGATTCGATTTCGACTTCAAACTTTAAATCACTTTCTGGAAGGTTATACGCAAACTGGTGCTTAAACGCAATCAGTTTAACGCGACCTACATTCCGGAACTGTGACGTAAGCCAAACATAACCTAAATATCCCTTACATTACTTAGAAATAAGTTTCGAAGGATTCGGTATGGCGAAAACATGTTTATTTGAACTAAAGAACTAATTGCGACAAAACTGCGAAACGAACGTTGGTGACCGCCCGGATAATATTTAAATCCCACAAATATTCTGTTATGATTAAAATCTTATTTTAATCAGGTTCGTGTTGAAAAATAAATTAAAACGCTTAAAAACGTTATTTTCCAAGTTTAAGCACGTACCGCGTGTTTCTGCGCGACACAGTCTTTTACTGCGAAACGGGACAACGCAGCCAGTCTTGACAACTGAAATTTATTTCAGTAATATTTTGGCAAGATTATTTTTATAGAAAAATAAAAATAATTTAGAACGCCATAAACCAGGATTTAAACGCTAGATAAAATACCCGGTATCTAGTTAAACACCTGTTTTTATCTAATATACCATCAAAGTTGCACTCTAAACCCCTCCCCCATATACATTTACGGTCACATATATATATGTGTGGCCCACCAAATATTTCCCAAATCTTGCACTATATTTCTATATGATCTTTCTTGGATATCTCAAGATATTTTAAGATCTTCTGATCTTGAAAGATCATATAGAAATATAGTGCAAGATTTGGGAAATATTTGGTGGGCCACACATATATATGTGACCGTAAATGTATATGTGGTCGGGGTGTGACAGAAGAAGTTGGTATCAGAGCCAATGGTTATAGGGAATTAGGTTATTAGTAATGCTTGACCTAGACTCTAACTTTAGGACCCTAACACAAGTTTACTTGTGTTTAGATTTTAAAACAATACCGTCACCTATCCTTAGGTGACGACCACAACGAGAACACAAATCCGAATCTGCTTCGAAAATTAATCATCTGTTCTAGGATGATTGATTACTAGGTTTTGAACCCTCTGTTTTATGGTTTTGAACCCTTCCAGTTTGATTCATATTTGGCTTAGTGCCTTTTGAATTTTCAAAATCTCGTCAAAGTTTGGGTTAAAATAATGTGAACACGTGCAAACTGGAAGAGTGAATGCCTGTACATTGAGTTTTCTGTCTAAGGCTAGAGTGTTCGTACAAATCCACATAATCGGACCAGTCACTCTTACCTGGGAACTCTTGGGGTGAGTGTTCACTTATAGGCGAGCATGTCTTCGCGATGCATTATTTTGATTCATTTACTTTGATTAGTCACTGCGTGTCATTTGTTTGTTTGAGGTAACGAACAAATGATCGCCTTCCTTGTGTTCCGTCGATGTTTTCAATACCTTTCTTGTTTATTCGAATGTCAATGCGAACGCGAATCCCGCCCATGGACGAGCGTACAATCTGAATGCAAACGAAGCGAGGGCCGACAATGAGGTTGTCAACGGTACGTTTCTTGTTAATAATCAACCCGCATCTATTCTTTTTGATTCTGGTGCCGATCGTAGTTTTGTTTCGTTATCTTTTGAACCTTTGCTTGCGATACCTAGAAATAAGTTGAGGAAACCCTTATCTGTCGAAATTGCTACTGGTAAACCTCTTGTTCTCGATTCTGTTATTCGTGATTGTCAGTTGAACCTTGATAACCACCTTTTTCCTATTGACCTCACGCCAATGCAACTTGGGAGCTTCGACGTCATCGTTGGAATGGATTGGTTAACCAAACATCACGCTGAGGTGGTTTGTTTCGATAAGATTGTTCGTATTCCTCTTCCGTCTGGCGATGTTTTGGAAGTTCGTGGAGAGAAGCCATCTGGCGGTTTGAAGCTTATGTCGTGTACAAAGGCCCAAAGATATTTGAGAAAGGGATATGTTGCTTTTCTAGCACATGTCACCGAGGAGAGAAGCAAAAGTAAGAGTATCCAGGATATTCCGATTGTTCGGGATTATCCAGAGGTGTTTCCCGATGAACTGCCTGGTTTGCCTCCAGTTCGTCAAGTTGAGTTTTATATCGACCTTGTACCTAATGCCAACCCGATTACGAAAGCACCTTATCGTCTTGCACCGTTAGAGATGCAAGAGTTATCGAAACAGCTTCAAGAGTTATCCGATAAAGGATTCATCCGTCCGAGTTATTCACCTTGGGGAGCTCCTGTCCTCTTCGTGAAAAAGAAAGATGGGTCTTTTCTGTCACACCTCGACCACGTAAAACAACAAAACGTGGCGGAAACGTCGGGGAGTGTTGTAACAGAATCATTGTTTCACAACCATGGAATAAATAGTTTCGTTTTATTGAATTATTGAACTAAATGTTTTGATACAAATTAGATAAATACAACTATTATCCTCCAAGTTTTAAAGTCGCTAAGGCCTTGTCCATTCCTATGTGAGAATACACCAATATCATCATCAAATGCCATCAACTAATGTACCTGAAACACATGTGAAAATAGGTACGTCAGCATAAAAATGCCGGCGAGTACATAGGTTTTGTATGAGTTTCAGATTCATGGCTCGTTTTACATATTGCAATACTTATTTAAAAACCTTGTTTTGAAAAGTATAGTATTGCGACACAAATAACCAACTCAAATCAAATTGGTTGTATTTCATAAAAAAAAATCTCGTAGCCATGATTCTTAACCCCAAAACATTTGTTTAATTAAATCCAGATTTGTAAATCGTTTATGGAATAAAACTCGAATAGTATAATATATTGTTGGAAAACCTTGTATTACAACTTTGTTTTGTTTACCATTGCCCAAGTGATCTAGATAACGCAACGATATATAATGTATTAAAAGCACTTATATATAGGAAGTACCAGCGGCGTATCCACCATGCTTTTAACACATTATACCCGCCCCGTTACCTAATCACTTCCCTAACCCAACGGTTCAAACAGATTCAAACAGTTCGTGTCAATCAACGGTTACAAACGGTTCACATAGTCAAATAGTCACTAACGGTTCATATGATCAAATGGTTACAACGGTTCAAATGATCATATGGTTACAACGGTTCAAAATGTAAAACAATGTGTCCATATGCTGGATGAGCATATGCGACAAAATGTAGTATATGGAAAACAATGTGCTAGCATGTTACGTGAACATACATAGCAAAACACAATGAAATCGTGTACTAATAATGTACTATTGAACATAGTAAGTATATGATATAAAAAAAACATGGGAAACATGAAAGTATCAAGTAGGCACATGTGTTCCACCCCAAAACAGTTTGAAAACAGTAAAAGAGGGGACTATGTACTCACCTGAGGGTGCTTAGAAGTCTTGAACAACAACCAAGCAAAGCTAGAGTGATCAGGGAATCAAACGGCACCCTATATAGGTAACTATGTAAATAACCGGACCTAAATCGGGATATAGGATAGAATGAGGTTCTATAAATCAAATGAGTAATTGAACTCATATGGTATGATTTAATAGACCCTACATTCTGATTGAAAGGCCTACCTAAGTGCTTTTGACCCGTTTCGACACATTATGGTAACATAAGCTACTATAAGGCGTCGTTAGCGTAAAACTATGTTCGGATGGTTAACTATGTGCTATGCCAAGTCTTACATGCCCAATTATCCCTAAACATGTTACTAAATCAGATTATATGTCAAAAATAAGTTCACATAGGCAAAATACGGATTTTAGCTTTAAAAGGGCATTTTGGTCATTTCCTATGGGCATACAAGCTAACAAGCAAATGACTAACCAATCCTATGTGATCATAAGGTATAACCTCAGTGGTTATTCCCTATGCAACTATGATCACTAACTAAGCTTGGTCGGATCCTAAAGATCGACCAAACGGGTCGGGTTCGAAAGGCTAAGCGGTGGTTTAGACCGCTTACCTCACGACCCTAAACAAGCACAAACTAATAGTGTCGTGTTAGACATGTCAAAACATGTCTAACCTACTGATTTGGTATCAAAACAAAGTGTTTTGATACCCTAAAGTAGTTCCGAGGCAAAATGCGTGCTAAAACGCATTTTGACCGAAACTTTGACTCGACACTACAACTAGATAACGTGGTAATCAGCGGTTATAATCGCGAAGGATTATAACTATCGTGATTACAATCACGTTTCAAAGTTCAATTGAACTTTGACTTGACCAATTGATGGTCAAAACCGAAAGTCAAACTGTTGGCCAAACTGTTTGACTTTCTGCACTACATAAGGAAAAAGTAAGAAAAAGAATGAAAGAAGCTCACTTAAGGTCCTTGCTATCTTTTCTACAAGAAGACAAAGTCCCAAATGCTTGAGAGAGAGCTCCAAAGCAGATGTGAAGAGAGGAATGAGAAGAATGAGCAAGGAATGAATGAAATGGATGGGCTATTTATACTTGTGGTGATGCTCTAAGATCATCACAAGTGGTTTGTTTAGCCATTAAGGAATAAATCTCATCCATACAAGTGTTAGGAGCAGGTGCAAAGCCTTGGAGAACACTTAAACTTGCTCAACACACCAAGAATTTACCAAAACAGCCCCTGAATTTGCAAACAGATGCTGAAAACACACTTTCTGCCCAGATGAGGCGCTCGCGTAGCGCTAGGGCATAGGCCTTAGGGCTCGCGCTACGCTAGCATGTATCAGCTTCAGCAAAGTTTCAAAATTGACAGAAATGGTCCCTGCACGTGTTTAAAGCCTTTTTCGATGCGTTTAAACCCCGTTAACCTCATTTCAAGGCTCTAAAATGAAGTTAAAGCATAGGGGACTCAAAACATGCTCAAAAATATCTCGGATGTCGGTTCGTTTGGTCGTACGGTCACGTTGTTCGGTTATTTACGACGAAACTCGAACGGACGCGAAAACGATCCAAATTAAGCGACGAATGGAATTTTTGCATGGCGATCACTAAAACAAAAATATTTTAGTGTGTACAAAAATTTTGGATGTCCAAATGTGTCCAGAACGTAAGATATGCGCGAAAATGCAAACTTACGCCGTTTTTGACACTTTTAGTCCCTGTAAGATCATATAAGCATGTTTTCACACACCGAACCTATCAAAGCTTATTTCTAAGCCATGTTTAGGTTATATATGGTATGTTTAACTTATGATCAAGTTCCGGACTATACGTTGCCTTACGAAACGGCAGACTTTTGCAAGTTGACGCAAATAGTCCCTGTAAGCGAATAAACTTGATTTCGGCATACCAAACCATCCAAAACTTATTTCTAAGTTATGTAAAGGTTATTTAAGGTATGTTAAGCCTATGTCACTATTCTGGAGTGTTTGTTGCATTAAACTGGTTATATTTACGCATCAGATCGTGTATAACCTTCCAGAAAGCGACTTAAAGCCCGAAATCGAACAAGAATTGATATATGCAAATGATACACATATTTTCACAATTCCCAAGTATGAAATACAAAATTTCATTGGTTTGGCAATTGTTTGACGGTCACAGTGACACAGGTGTCACAGTCTCCCCTACTTTAGGAAATTTCGTCCCGAAATTTATTCGTAGGAGTCTGTCTGTGACTTTGTGTCAAATAACCCCTAGAGATATGCAAAGCATAATCCTATCATTTCCTTAACGGACATTCTTCAGAAACGAAAATGAACAGACGGAGTCATTTTCAACAGATGTTTCCTCAGAAACGGAAATGAAAAGGATAATCAGACGGATATTCATTTCCTTCAACGGATATTCTTCAGAAGCGAAAATGAATCTATGATCCATTTTCAACAGATGCTTCCTCAGATTCAGAAATGAAAAGGATATTCAAACGGATATTCATTTCCTTCAACGGATATTCTTCAGAAGCGAAAATGAATGGATGATCCATTTTCCTCAACGGATTCTTCATCAGAACAGAAATGAAAAGGATATTCAAACGGATATTCATTTCCTTCAACGGATATTCTTCAGAAGCGAAAATGAATGGATGATCCATTTTCCTCAACGGATTCTTCATCAGAACGGAAATGAAGTATTAAACAAACGGATATTCATTTCCATCAACGGATATTCTTCAGAAGCGAAAATTAATGGTTGATCCATTTTCTTCAACGGATTCTTCATCAGAACGGAAATGAAGGATTAAACAAACGGATATTCATTTCCATCAACGGATATTCTTCAGAAGCGAAAATGAATGGTTGATCCATTTTCTTCAACGAATTCTTCATCAGAACGGAAATGAAGGATTAAACAAACGGATATTCATTTCCATCAACGGATATTCTTTCAGAAGTGAAAAATGAGTAGCTAGTTCATTTTTCTTCAACGGGTGCTTCATCAGAATTGGAAATGAACAAGGTTCACTCAAGGCACATGACAAAACTCGCTGTGGTTTCTGTGCACTAAATTCCATAATTATGTAGGCCTCCATAATTACGTAATTCCTTGCACAGTCTGCACAGTTCATTTCATAATGTGTAGGGGAAGAAAAATTAAACTTGTGATGAGTGTGGCTAGACTACCATAGGGTCCTTTTAATTAGATCAACAAAAGATCTCTTTAATTAGACCACTCAAGGAGTCTTTTCAGCTATATCATCACATGATATTCCTAACCAGAATTTTGGATCAATCTGTTTAACTAGACCACTCAAGGGGTCTAATTATGGAATAGTACTTCATAACCCAAGGGACTCAACTCCAACGTAGAAGTCCATTAAGGATTTAAGATAGTACCTTTGGATATCCTACTATGAATCCCTTATACGAAGATATGGAAGATTCTACGAGGATTTGGATAACAAAATTGGATCACAAAAACATAAAAGGGAGAACATAAGCATATAATCACATAATTGTTTAATTTGGCCTTTAAATTGTTATCTTTGAACGCGGATACTTAAAGCATACCAGGAATCCAATCCGTGGATTTCATTTGGCACTTTAATCATTTTCAAGAATCTATCTATGAAGATAGGAAAATCTTAATAGGAATTCGGCTTTGTCCTTATTGAATTGTAATGTACGTATTGAATCATACAAAGAATTCAATTAAGGGCTCCGATGAACGATACCCATCCACAAGGATCTAATTATGAGGATAGAAAGATCCTACATGGATTTTGGAATTTGTGTAACGAGAGGTGTTCCGACACCTTGCACTAGGCGTGCTTACGTCGATACACAAGGTAGAAAGTTCATGAGGTTGAGGCACTAGATATGCCAAGGCGACATATGAAGCAGAATTTGAAGGTTGAGTAGCAGCAGGATTGGTAACAACTTTGCTTTGGATCGCAAAGCGGCAGATGTTAACCAAATGTCCCCATCGTCCACCGTGGGTACATTTGAAACAGGGTATTTGATTTGGGTGATGACGGTGGCATTGATTGCACCAAGGAGCAGTTCCCTTATACGGCTTCATCCCTGAGGCGAGTCATGGTGATAGCTAAAACAACGGTCCTCTGGAGTACGACGCCTACTTACTGGGTAGTTGCAGCACCTGGTTCGGACATTTGGGTGTTGTTGCGATGAAGAGGCATCTTGAAGACAATGGAAGGCATAGGAGGAAACAAGCAAAAGATAGCCAAAAGAGAATGACAACACATGAAGATTGTGACCATTTGTTTGTTACCAAAGGCAAACAAATGAGACAGTGACTAATCAAAGTAAGCGGGTCAATATAATGTATCGCGAAGACATGCTCGCCTATAAGTGGACACTCACCCCAAGAGTTCCCAGGTAAGAGTGACTGGTCCGATACTGCGGATTTGTACGAACACTCTAGCCTTAGACAGAAGACCCAGGGTACAGGCATCCACTCTTCCAATTTGCACGTGTTCACATTATTTAGACCCAAACTTTGACGAGTTTGAAAACTCAAGAGGCACTAAGCCAAATATGAGTCAAACTGGAAGGGTTCAAAACCTTATAATAAATCATCCTAGAACAGATGATTAGTTTTCAAGGCAGATCAATTTATGTTCTTATTGTGGTTGTCACTTAAGGATAAGTGACGGTATTGTTTTATGACTAAACGCAAGTAAACTCGCGTTAGGGTCCTAGGAAGGTTATAGTCTAGGTCAAAGCATTACTAATAACCTAATTCCCTATAACCATTGGCTCTGATACCAACTTTTCTGTCACACCCCGACCACGTAAAACAACAAAACGTGGCGGAAACGTCGGGGAGTGTTGTAACAGAATCATTGTTTCACAACCATGGAATAAATAGTTTCGTTTTATTGAATTATTGAACTAAATGTTTTGATACAAATTAGATAAATACAACTATTATCCTCCAAGTTTTAAAGTCGCTAAGGCCTTGTCCATTCCTATGTGAGAATACACCAATATCATCATCAAATGCCATCAACTAATGTACCTGAAACACATGTGAAAATAGGTACGTCAGCATAAAAATGCCGGCGAGTACATAGGTTTTGTATGAGTTTCAGATTCATGGCTCGTTTTACATATTGCAATACTTATTTAAAAACCTTGTTTTGAAAAGTATAGTATTGCGACACAAATAACCAACTCAAATCAAATTGGTTGTATTTCATAAAAAAAAATCTCGTAGCCATGATTCTTAACCCCAAAACATTTGTTTAATTAAATCCAGATTTGTAAATCGTTTATGGAATAAAACTCGAATAGTATAATATATTGTTGGAAAACCTTGTATTACAACTTTGTTTTGTTTACCATTGCCCAAGTGATCTAGATAACGCAACGATATATAATGTATTAAAAGCACTTATATATAGGAAGTACCAGCGGCGTATCCACCATGCTTTTAACACATTATACCCGCCCCGTTACCTAATCACTTCCCTAACCCAACGGTTCAAACAGATTCAAACAGTTCGTGTCAATCAACGGTTACAAACGGTTCACATAGTCAAATAGTCACTAACGGTTCATATGATCAAATGGTTACAACGGTTCAAATGATCATATGGTTACAACGGTTCAAAATGTAAAACAATGTGTCCATATGCTGGATGAGCATATGCGACAAAATGTAGTATATGGAAAACAATGTGCTAGCATGTTACGTGAACATACATAGCAAAACACAATGAAATCGTGTACTAATAATGTACTATTGAACATAGTAAGTATATGATATAAAAAAAACATGGGAAACATGAAAGTATCAAGTAGGCACATGTGTTCCACCCCAAAACAGTTTGAAAACAGTAAAAGAGGGGACTATGTACTCACCTGAGGGTGCTTAGAAGTCTTGAACAACAACCAAGCAAAGCTAGAGTGATCAGGGAATCAAACGGCACCCTATATAGGTAACTATGTAAATAACCGGACCTAAATCGGGATATAGGATAGAATGAGGTTCTATAAATCAAATGAGTAATTGAACTCATATGGTATGATTTAATAGACCCTACATTCTGATTGAAAGGCCTACCTAAGTGCTTTTGACCCGTTTCGACACATTATGGTAACATAAGCTACTATAAGGCGTCGTTAGCGTAAAACTATGTTCGGATGGTTAACTATGTGCTATGCCAAGTCTTACATGCCCAATTATCCCTAAACATGTTACTAAATCAGATTATATGTCAAAAATAAGTTCACATAGGCAAAATACGGATTTTAGCTTTAAAAGGGCATTTTGGTCATTTCCTATGGGCATACAAGCTAACAAGCAAATGACTAACCAATCCTATGTGATCATAAGGTATAACCTCAGTGGTTATTCCCTATGCAACTATGATCACTAACTAAGCTTGGTCGGATCCTAAAGATCGACCAAACGGGTCGGGTTCGAAAGGCTAAGCGGTGGTTTAGACCGCTTACCTCACGACCCTAAACAAGCACAAACTAATAGTGTCGTGTTAGACATGTCAAAACATGTCTAACCTACTGATTTGGTATCAAAACAAAGTGTTTTGATACCCTAAAGTAGTTCCGAGGCAAAATGCGTGCTAAAACGCATTTTGACCGAAACTTTGACTCGACACTACAACTAGATAACGTGGTAATCAGCGGTTATAATCGTGAAGGATTATAACTATCGTGATTACAATCACGTTTCAAAGTTCAATTGAACTTTGACTTGACCAATTGATGGTCAAAACCGAAAGTCAAACTGTTGGCCAAACTGTTTGACTTTCTGCACTACATAAGGAAAAAGTAAGAAAAAGAATGAAAGAAGCTCACTTAAGGTCCTTGCTATCTTTTCTACAAGAAGACAAAGTCCCAAATGCTTGAGAGAGAGCTCCAAAGCAGATGTGAAGAGAGGAATGAGAAGAATGAGCAAGGAATGAATGAAATGGATGGGCTATTTATACTTGTGGTGATGCTCTAAGATCATCACAAGTGGTTTGTTTAGCCATTGAGGAATAAATCTCATCCATACAAGTGTTAGGAGCAGGTGCAAAGCCTTGGAGAACACTTAAACTTGCTCAACACACCAAGAATTTACCAAAACAGCCCCTGAATTTGCAAACAGATGCTGAAAACACACTTTCTGCCCAGATGAGGCGCTCGCGTAGCGCTAGGGCATAGGCCTTAGGGCTCGCGCTACGCTAGCATGTATCAGCTTCAGCAAAGTTTCAAAATTGACAGAAATGGTCCCTGCACGTGTTTAAAGCCTTTTTCGATGCGTTTAAACCCCGTTAACCTCATTTCAAGGCTCTAAAATGAAGTTAAAGCATAGGGGACTCAAAACATGCTCAAAAATATCTCGGATGTCGGTTCGTTTGGTCGTACGGTCACGTTGTTCGGTTATTTACGACGAAACTCGAACGGACGCGAAAACGATCCAAATTAAGCGACGAATGGAATTTTTGCATGGCGATCACTAAAACAAAAATATTTTAGTGTGTACAAAAATTTTGGATGTCCAGATGTGTCCAGAACGTAAGATATGCGCGAAAATGCAAACTTACGCCGTTTTTGACACTTTTAGTCCCTGTAAGATCATATAAGCATGTTTTCACACACCGAACCTATCAAAGCTTATTTCTAAGCCATGTTTAGGTTATATATGGTATGTTTAACTTATGATCAAGTTCCGGACTATACGTTGCCTTACGAAACGGCAGACTTTTGCAAGTTGACGCAAATAGTCCCTGTAAGCGAATAAACTTGATTTCGGCATACCAAACCATCCAAAACTTATTTCTAAGTTATGTAAAGGTTATTTAAGGTATGTTAAGACTATGTCACTATTCCGGAGTGTTTGTTGCATTAAACTGGTTATATTTACGCATCAGATCGTGTATAACCTTCCAGAAAGCGACTTAAAGCCCGAAATCGAACAAGAATTGATATATGCAAATGATACACATATTTTCACAATTCCCAAGTATGAAATACAAAATTTCATTGGTTTGGCAATTGTTTGACGGTCACAGTGACACAGGTGTCACAGTTTGGAATGTGTATCGATTATCGTGAGCTTGATAAGCTTACCATCAATTATCGATATCCCCACCTCGAATTGATGATCTCTTTGACCAACTGCAAGGTGCTTCATGTTTTTCTAAGATCGATCTGCGTTCTGGGTATCATCAACTTCGTGTTTTCGAAGAAGATATTCCCAAAACTGCTTTCCGCACGAGATATGGGCATTACGAGTTCACAGTCATGCCTTTTGGCTTGACAAATGCTCCAGCTATCTTTATGGACTTAATGAATAGGGTCTGTAAACCTTATTTAGACAAGTTCATTATTGTGTTCATCGACGATATTCTCATCTATTCGAAGACTCGAGCCGATCACGAGCAACACCTTCGCTTAACGTTGGAACTCCTTAAGAAGGAACAACTTTTTGCTAAATTCTCCAAGTGTGAATTCTGGCTTAAAGAAGTTCAGTTTCTGGGTCATATAGTCAAAGAGCAGGGTATTCATGTGGATCCATCCAAGATTGTTGCTATTAAGGATTGGAGTACGCCAACGACACCTACAGAGATTCGATCTTTTCTTGGTCTTGCTGGTTATTATCGTCGATTCATTTCTAATTTCTCGAAGATTGCGGTTCCACTCACTGCTTTGACTCAAAAGAATAAGCCTTTTGAGTGGGGACCCAAGCAAGAAGAAGCGTTCCAAACGCTGAAGCAGAAATTATGTAATGCTCCTGTTCTATCTCTGCCCGAGGGAAACGATGATTTCGTTGTCTATTACGATGCATCCAACTTAGGCCTTGGTTGTGTCCTCATGCAACGAGGTAAAGTTATTGCATATGCATCTCGACAGCTGAAAATCCACGAGAAGAACTATACAACTCATGATCTCGAGTTAGGAGCTGTGGTTTTCGCGCTTAAGATCTGGAGACACTACCTCTATGGAACGAAGTGTGTGGTTTTCACAGACCACAAAAGTCTTCAGCATATTCTTAATCAGAAAGAGCTGAACATGAGGCAACGACTTTGGGTTGAACTCCTGAACGATTACGATTGCGAAATTCGCTACCATCCTGGTAAGGCGAATGTCGTGGCCGATGCGCTTAGTCGAAAAGAGCGAGTCAAGCTTCTTTCTGTTCAAACACTATCTGATCTTCAATCTCGTGTTCTTCAAGATCAGCAATTTTGTGTTTCACAGAAGTTGATGGTTATGGAATTACCACATCAGCTTGAGCTTAAACTCAAAGCAAAAAACGATGGTTTGCTTTATTTCAAGGATCGTTTGTGGATTCCGAAACAAGACGATCTCCGAACCCTAGTGATGGACGAATCTCACAAGTCCCGATATTCTATCCATCCTGGTGCTGATAATATGTACAAGGATCTTCGTACTAAGTTCTGGTGGCCTGGTATGAAGAAAGATGTTGCCTTGTACGTATCGAAATGCCTAACTTGTCTTAAAGTCAAGGCTGAACATCAACGACCTTCTGGTTTGCTTGTACAACCAGAGATACCGGTTTGGAAGTAGGAGAGCATTGCGATGGATATCATCACTAAGCTACCGCGTACTTCTAAAGGTCACGATGCTATCTGGGTTGTTATCGATCGATTAACGAAGTCAGCTCATTTTCTTCTGATTCGCGAAGATCTATCTGCTGATAAACTTGCAAAGATTTATGTTAATGAGATTGTTTCACGACATGGTGTTCCTTTGGATATCATTTCTGATCGTGATGCTCGATTTTCATCTCATTTCTGGAAAACCATGCAATCTGCTATGGGAACCCAACTAAATCTAAGCACTGCTTATCATCCCCAAACAGATGGTCAATCTGAGAGGACAATTCAAACTTTGGAGGATATGCTTAGAGCATGCGTGATAGATTTTGGTGGTAATTGGGATTCTCATCTGCCAATGATCGAGTCCTCTTACAACAATAGTTATCATGCTAGCATTAAAATGGCACCATTCGAAGCTCTCTACGGTCGAGAATGTCGTTCACCTGTCTGTTGGAACGAGGCCGGTGAAGCTCAGCTTACTGGACCTGAGCTCGTTCTGGAAACAACGGACAAAATCAAGAAAATCCGCGATAATCTTGTGACCGCTAGAAGCCGTCAAAAGAGTTATGCAGATTTGGGACGCAAGCCCATGGAATTTCAAACCTGAGCCCTGATTTGATTCCTGGGATGCTTTAAATACCCGTGTCCAAAGATAACAAATTAAAGGTCAATAACGAAATGTGAACAATGTAATGAAGGTACGGTGGACGCACCAATGACGCTTCATATACTTGTATATAAGTGTCCCTCTTGCCTTGCAAGCATAATGTTATTTAAAGTTACTAGAAGTTCGGAACCCTAACCGGTGTTGTTTTATCTTTTCGACTTCATGTTTCAAGCTTTCACAAGTTTCCTCTAAATAAAATTTCGGGACGAAATTTCCTAAAGTAGGGGAGACTGTGACAACTGTGTTCTGTAATCTCTGTACGATGTAAAACAATGGTGATTATCAATAAAACAATGTGCTTTAGTGTTAATATATGTGTATTTGTGTTTGACAATTTTACAATTTGATTCGATTTCGACCTCAAACTTTAAATCACTTTCTGGAAGGTTATACGCAAACTGGTGCTTAAACGCAATCAGTTTAACGCGACCTACATTCCGGAACTGTGACGTAAGCCAAACATACCCTAAATATCCCTTACATTACTTAGAAATAAGTTTCGAAGGATTCGGTATGGCGAAAACATGTTTATTTGAACTAAAGAACTAATTGCGACAAAACTGCGAAACGAACGTTGGTGACCGCCCGGATAATATTTAAATCCCACAAATATTCTGTTATGATTAAAATCTTATTTTAATCAGGTTCGTGTTGAAAAATAAATTAAAACGCTTAAAAACGTTATTTTCCAAGTTTAAGCACGTACCGCGTGTTTCTGCGCGACACAGTGCTTTTACTGCGAAACGCGGACAACGCAGCTAGTCTTGACAACTGAAATTTATTTCAGTAATATTTTGGCAAGATTATTTTTATAGAAAAATAAAAATAATTTAGAACGCCATAAACCGGGATTTAAACGCTAGATAAAATACCCGGTATCTAGTTAAACACCTGTTTTTATCTAATTACCATCAAAGTTGCACTCTAAACCCCTCCCCCATATACATTTACGGTCACATATATATGTGTGGCCCACCAAATATTTCCCAAATTTTGCACTATATTTCTATATGATCTTTCTTGGATATCTCAAGATATTTTAAGATCTTGTGATCTTGAAAGATTTGATTTAGATTATGGCATATATATACACAACCCTACTTCACACTTCACCTCACACAACACTCAAACTACACCTTCTCTTCCCTTCCCCAAACCGTCCACTCCCTCTCTCTCACCATATTCATACCTTCAAACTTTGTTCTTCATATTCAACACCCTTCTAGCTAGTTTCAAGTTGGTGTGAAGATCCAAAGGAGTTTCCAAGGTGATTTCAAGTGATTTCAAGCTCCATCTCATCAAAAACTCACTTGAATCTTGAAGGTATAAAGTTTATGTTTAAATCATATACTTTGTTCTTAATGGTTGGAAGTTTCTCTTGAATCTTGGAATTTTTCACTAAACTTGAAATCTAAAAGAAATGGGTCTTGAAACAAATAAAAATGGTGGTGATATATATGTATGTATAACCGTATATATATATATATGTGTGTGTATGAGCCTTGAAGTTCGATTTCTTGTTAAATACTTGTTTATGTTGTTGCTTGTTCTCGAATGATAGTAAAATGCAAGTGATTAAAGATCCATATATGATATGTTAAGTGTTCTAGTATATCAGCAAATAAGCATGAATATAGCACATATTTGATGCATCTAAACTCATATAAAATGTTGATATGCTTTAGACACTTGTACATGAGAATACATGTTGATTTAAAGCTCAAGAAGTGATGAAAAGGGGTTGTATGACAAAAATATTTTTGAACAGGTTATAAACACTAAAAATAACATTTTTTGGTGTAATATAATGGCATAAAACTTTGACATAGGTTTGGTAGCATTGCATGTTGTACATATAGCTTAAAAAGTGATAAAATATGTGAAATTTGCATGATTTATATGCTCTATTTAAGACCTGCACTATTGTGAGTATAACCATTATTTTATTCAGCAAATAACATGGGTTGTGTCAAAATTTCAAGTCGTTTCGATTTGGGATGGTTCGGGTAACGTTTGATGCAAAACTATGCGGTAAAACGGTTAAAAATCGCCTTTTCGGAGGATTTTTATTAAACTGTTTTTTATCAGTAACCAAACTGATATTTTAGTAAAAAAATAAGTATTTTAACTTATATTAAGTTTACTTGGTGTTCGTTTAGTCATACGTGGCTTCCGACGTCCAAAAATGTTACCGAAACGCTAAAATAAGTGTTTTTCAACATAACTAGAATGGGTTGTTCATAAGTAAATTTAATGTGTCACAATGTGCTATGTGTTTTACAATATGTGTATGATGATGTGTTAGTGTTGACAAGATTATGCATATTACGCTTGAGTATATGTATATATACAAATACACCAAAATAATCAAAAATAATAACTTTTCGAGAAAACTCAAAGTTATGTGAAAATTCTAAGTATCGGAGAAACTTCGGTATTTATGTGAATTTTGATTATTAAAATCATCCTTACTTTATTTAGGACGCATAAACAATTTGAGGGATTGTGTTAACATTTAAAAACGCACCCAAGGTGAGTACATAGTTCCCCTATTTTACTGTTTTCAATAGTTTTGGGGTGATTCATATGTATCAAAACGATTTCGATGTTTTAACGATGGTTTCAAAAACGATTAAGGTGGTTTATACAAATCTAATAACGATTTCGATAAGGTGTACACGAATTGTTGGTTGTAATTACATAACGAATGACATTCATTAGCATTGATCAAGCCGACCAGTATTAGGTTATGGTACCATAGGATCTGACAAATCCCGTTATTGCACTACACCCATGGTTATGTGTGGGGGTTGTGGGTAACGACTGAATCTGATAATTTTTAACTTACCCTTTGGAGGTTTGTTAATGCGAAAACGAGTTGAACAATAAACGAGTCACACAGGTTTGAATGTTATTAGCGAGACGACCAAAAGTAGTTTCACTATTAAAACGAATACGACTTGGGACGAGTTAAACGATTTGAAACGAGATACACGAGGTGAAACGAGTAAACGATTTGGGAACGACTTGGAAACGATGTTAAACGATTTCAATAAGCGATTGGTTTTTGGTTAAGTGTTTAGATAACGAGACGGGTGTAATGTGGTGAAAACATGGTAGATACGCCGATGGTACTTCTTATATATAAGTGTTTTCATCATATTACATATCGTGGCGTTATTTAGTTCACTTGGGTAAACGATTTTGAAACGATATCACACAACGATGTTTTTCTAAGAGATATACACTATACGAGTTTTTACAAGATGTTTTACAAGTTGGTGTTCTAAAGCAAAGGTTTTTGGGTTATGAATCATGGCTACGAGGTTTTATAAACTATAACCCGCTTGATTCGAGTTGGTTAATTAAGTTGCAATATTATACTCTTTTCAAAACAAAGTTTTTAATAAAGTATTGCAACACTTAAACTAGCCATGAATTTGACACTCCTTTAAAACCTATGTACTCGCCAGCATTTCTTTGCTGACTAAGTTTTTACATATGTTTCAGGTGTTGATGCCTGAATGACTGCTAGGATGCATGCGTCACATAGGATCTGGACGAGGCCTTAGTGACATAATAACTATGATAGACAATATAAAACTTGTTTATTCTATGTTAAGACAATGCAATGCTTAATATTATCAATAAAACGAAACACTTTTTGTATCCATGGTTGTGAAACGATTGCTTCTGTTACAACACTCCCCGATGTTTCCGCCACGGTTTGTTGTCCTACGTGGTCGGGGTGTGACATAGTGTTCTTACAGATGCAGGTGTGTCCACTCCGAAACAACCTCTTTCATTTGGTGATACTAAAGAAGATAATCAGGCTGAAGGGAGCTCAAGAAATCACACCATAGACCCACCAGGAATGGTCTTTACGGAGCACCCTACGTCTCAACAAGCATCCCATCAATCCCCTGAAGGTGCATCATCAGGTGGTGTTGACTCAAATGGTTCAGGATCTGCACTGTTTCCTGACCTCATTCTTGAAGACTATACGATTACTACTTCTGTAGTTAACAGTACTGCAACATCTAATAAGGGGGAGTCAAGCAACACCAATTCAACTCAAGACATGACCATACTTGAAGTTGCAGTTCCAACAAGTGTTCAAAGATATCATCCAATTGAGAACGTGATTAGCCCTGTAAATGCAGAAATTCTAACCAGGAGCCAATCAGGAACTATTAATACTTGCTTGCACTCTTGCTACATTTCTCAAATAGAACCTAAAACTATTGATGTAGTTTTGTAGGAACCAGGCTGGGTGGATGCTATGCGTGAAGAGCTGAACCAGTTTGAGAAGCTAGGAGTATGGAAGCTTGTTAAGTTACCAAAAGGGAATCGCAAACTTGGAACTCGATGGTTGTTCAGAAACAAGCAAGATTCTGCAAGAGTTATCATACGAAATAAAGCAAGATTGGTGGTCCAAGGATCAGACAGATAGAGGGTTTGGATTATGATGAAGTTTACGCCCCCGTTTCCCGACTTGAAGCCGTCCGGATCTTCTTAGCTTACGCGTCCTACATGGGGTTCACTGTTTATCAGATGGACGTCAAGACTGTGTTTTTGTATGGAGACGTGAAGGAAGAAATCTTTGTTGAGCAACCACCGGGTTTCGTTCATCCAGATCATCCAGAATATGCCTACACGCTTGACAAGGCATTGTATGGATTGCACCAAGCACCAAGAACTTGGTACGCTACTCTGACTGAGCATCTTCTAGCTCATGGATACTCTCGTGGCATAATTGATCAGACACTGTTTATCAAGAGAGTGGGCAAGGATCTGATCTTTGTTCAAATTTATGTTGATGATATTATCTTCCTATCGACGAGTATGGATCTATGCAAGGAGTTTGAGGGAGTAATGAAGAAGAAATTCGAGATGAGTGCTCTCGGGGAGATGACTATATTCTTGGGGTTACAAGTTCGACAGGATTCTCGAGGCATTCTCATTCATTTCCCCGGATGCGCACCAAGAGACGTATATGTAGTTTAGGGGGAGAAATTTCAGAAAACCCAAAAAGAGTTTACTGTAAATATGCATTGTTTTAGGGGGAGAAAATGAGAAAAATACAAAAACATTTGAAAAATGAAAAAGCCAAAAAGAAAAATTGATGATATGTGAAGTGAAATAAATGTTCATGTTAAAGGGTTTGACTAACACATGTAAGGTGCCATAGCTGAAAAGACTAGGATCTACTGCGATATGTTGAAAGGATTGGCACTCAAAATGATAAAAGATACTAAGTGATATAAACATAACGAACTATGTACCATGTGGTTAACATACCAACGACGTATGATTTTATGATTTTAAATCTTGCGTTGATAGATAGCCAACATTTGAGGTTTCGGGTCTTTATATTGTTGAATCATCCGGGGATATCTTGGCTGTCCTTCTGTTAGATTATATGCAGACCTAGACACAGTCAGGATCTTAAAAGATCCCAAGAGGACATAAACCTAAGGAATCAAATCTCAAAAATGAGAAAATTCTGAATGCTCAAAGAGCCAAATTCGTACCAAAATGGTATTTGCCTCGCCCTCGTTAGACACAATCATTGGTCGCTCTGCTGTACGAAAGTACTGACCTGTCACTAATGGTCTAACATTATAAATAAAAAAGGATGACATCAGTATACTCACATGTTACGATGAATCGTTGTGCTTACCTTGATCGCAGGGGTATGCCTTAGGATGGGACGCACGGGTATAATAGTATAATTTTACCTTAAGCATATCACGAAGTTGAAAAAGTGAAAGTTAAGCGTTAAAGTTTAAGTGGACAAACATATTAGAAATCGCATAGACCGGTTTGATTAGGCTCGTACTGAAAAGTGTTCCTTAGTCTTCCTGAGAACGAATTTTGAACCCATTGCAAATTGTAATTGTATATTCTTAGGTAGTTTTTGTTTATGCACAAATTTAGGGGGAGAAATTTTGAAAAAAATACAAAAACATCAAAAAATTTTGAATAATACAAAAACATTGAAAATTTTGAAAAATTTGAAAAATACAGAAAAAAAAGAAAAAAAAAACATAACATGACATGGGAAATGAAATGAATTTTCACATTGTGGTATAGGTTGTCTCATGTAAAACCAGTATCGAAATAGTTTGTCTCTAGAATGATATGTTGGTAGGCTCTATCCATAAGGCTGGAAACATTGGTTGTTTCTATTAAGAACCTAATTAGTCTATGACCTCAGGAAAGAAAGTCACTTGGAATTAGCTCATATCTATATCTATTTGAATGCTTGTGTGATGTCCCGATACACACAATTTTGGTCTAGTTCTAAAATCTTTTTCTGAAAAAGCCGTGTATCTCCTTTATTTTGCGTGAGCAAAGACCTGGAGGTGCTAGGTAGCGTTAGCTTCTGTTTTGCGTGAGCAAAGACCTAGCTATATGTCTGTCTCCTTATAGATCAATTTACACCCGAAAGAGGCCCTCAAGTGCCCAAAAGAAACCCAGAAACCTATATCAAACTGAGAAAAACTCATTTGATCTGTACATTATATCATCCCTGCTTATGATTTATTATGTATTTAGGTTTTAATCTTGTAAAACGTGCTAGGGAGTTTAAAGGGTTATCTAAGAAATTATTGTTTTTAAATGGATATTTAAAGTTAATTAAAAATGATTATTAAAATCCCGAATTTGAAATCAGTGATGGTCTCGACCCAAAATCAAAGGCACGACCCATGATTGATGAGGTATTTAAGGATGTTTCGAGTCGAGACCTCATTTGTCACTCGAAACCTCTGCACTGTTGCTCTCGTTCTCTCTCATTTTCCGTAGAAAATCTCCAACTCTGGCGAGATTATTTCTTGTTTCGACTCACTATCAACTACTGTTTGAATGTATTATGGATTAAATGATGGTTTTTGATTGAAGATTTGCAGGAATGTTTGAAGATTTGTTGAAGATTTAAAGATAGTTTAAGAACCCTAATTATGGGTATAATTTGGTCTTCAACAAAATCAAAGGATGTTTTTGGATTTTAATCCAAAATTAGGCTGATCCAAAGATGTTTAAGCGGTTTTGACTCAGGTTGCGGGTAGAGGCATCAAGGACTCGAGATCTCCCGTTGCGAGTCGCAACCTCACTGGTTTTGACTCAAGACATGACTTGGGATCTTGAGGTTTCGACTGGGATTTTGACTCAAAACCTTCTGGTCTCGACTCGAAATCGTTTGGTCTCGACTCGAAACCTTGTGGTTTCGAATCGAAACCTTGTGTTTGTAAATTAATAAATTATTTTCTTTTCACTCGAAACCTGAGTTGATTCTTGGTCTCGACTGATAATCTATGGTTGTCTTTGCTGACCAGTATCTGTTTATACAGTTGATGTTTAATTGACTAAGTAAAACAGGCAACACTTGGTAACAAAATGCTATACTTAACTTTGTGCATTTTGTGTAGGATCATGGATTTGAAGGTCATTTCGGGACACAATCAAGCGGGGTATCTAGCAGCACCTCCAAAGAAACATAAGAACCTTTATACTTCATTGATCAAAGGACTCAATAGATGTGACAACTGTCAAAATTCCAGGTATCCATACAATTATTAAATAGTAGTTATGACTTAATGACTGTGCTGATTTACAATTAATGACATGAATTGCTTTTTGATTATTGCAATATACATACATGTGCATCATATATTGCAAATGACATAACATTATTGCATGCAAACTTTATTGATTCAAATGATGCACGAAACAAAGTTAGCACAGTTATCAGATAAATCAGAAAAATACTGACGGAGTTCAGTACATAGACAGACATGGTATTGGGATACCGAATGAGCCAGAAACCAAGAGTTACACTAGTATAGTGTGTAGGAAAGTAAGGATCACAAAACTGCCTTCCTAGAGATAGTTTAAGTGCCGGAAAGTGCCTGAAACTCACTTAAATTGCTGAATTTAGCAAAAATCAGCATTTAAACACTTAAATATCATGCAGAAATATGGTTAAATGGTCCAGAATGCTTTCCTAAGTGTCGGGACTCAAAACTATCACAAAAGGTAACATAAAGCACACTAAACTACATAGTTTAGCACCTTAATGAACCAGTAACCATCCGGACACTACCCGAAACACCAAATTTTCACTGGAACATTTGTTTTAACATTACCAAGCTAGTTATGGTCCCCGAACATCATAACACACTATATAACATCAAGTAACTAGCTAACCTAACTAAACACTTGATTTTCAACCATATAAACTAACTAATAGTTAACTCCTAATCTAGACCCCCCACCTATAATCGGCCAACATAGTGGCCCCACTTCTGATTTTATTTTGTTATTATAATAGATCATGTTTCTTCTTTAAAAACATAAAAACCATTGGAAAATATGAGTTGGTGAATTATAAGAATTAACCTCAAGGCATAACCATCATTTTTACACAACACACAACATTTGAGCTCTCTCTTCTTCCCCCCTCTCCACTCTCGGCCGAACATCACCACCCACACCATCATCATCATCCAACAATTATCATCCAATCCATACATACTCAAAGGTGTTAGAAGCCAAATAAGGAAGCTTGGAGCTTTTGGAAGTTGAAGGACCACTCACACAAGCTTTTATCCATCTCATTTTCATCTAGTGATCATCCCTAGCCTTGAGCTAGTAGTAAGATCATTCTACACTCTATTTTACATCTTGTTTTGGTGGTTACAGAATGATACAAGTTGTTAATCATAAAGAACACTATGAAACTTGAACATGAAACTTGAACATAAGACTAAAATCATAAGAAATAAAGTTGTTTAAGCATTGTTATGCTTGTTGATTATTGATTGATTGTGTTTATGATGTTAAACATCATATGATCTTGCTAGATGGTGATTAAAGACATAATCTAGCAAGATGAGAGGATGATTATGTTAAGATCAAAGTCATTATCCATATGTAAAGCATGAACTTGAAAGTATAAATTGCTTTTCATGAAGTATTATGATCAAAGTGAATATAAAGTCTTATAAACATATGATTTCAAGAATGATTTTTCAAGAAACCAAGTTAAAAAAAAATACAAAGTTTACTTAAGATTGGTTCTTAAAGGAATTATCCACATTTTTAGTGGTTAAACAAGTGTAGAAATATATATGTAACAAGAAAAACTCAAGAAGAAACATTTTTAGAAAAATGATTTACAACTTGTAAAGGACTAATTTCTTCAATAATGATGTTTTTAAATAAATAACCACACTTTAAAGGGTAACTAAGCTTACTAAACACACTAGTAAGTTACTACAAATTTTTGTAAATTTTCAAGTTCATGAAGTAGTAATTTATACTTGATTTTGGCAAATTGGTAAATGTAGTTTGGTTTGTTGTTGATTGTGTTGATTTATAAAAGAAAATGATATGCTTTGAAAGCATAGAAACCTCCATTTTTAAGGGGAAACTATGGCAAAAATTTTCTAGAAATTTAACACTTAGAAAAATATTTTTAAACAAATATTTACAAGTATATTTTAAACCATGAATTTTTATATAAAATTTGCCATAATTTTTGATACAAAAATTATAAATATTGGAGGTTGGTTTTTGTAAATAAAAGTGACTAAATATGTATTTAGGAAAATATATATTTAGATGTCACATGTGTGTGATTATTTGTATATTATGTGTATTAGTTATATTATTTTAGGACTTGAAATAATATAACTCACCAAAATATTATAAATTACAATCCAAAATATTACTAAAATTCCAAGAAATGAATATATAAATTATACCCAAAATATTGGTAAAACCAAACAAGGAATATAACTCACATAAATATTCTGGAAATAAATTCACTAGTATATTTTGGTAATTAGTATTTTGGACACCAAGAGAACAAAAATATGATTTTTATAATTATTACGAAATATATCATATTTTTTACAAGGAGAAAATATATTATTTTTGGCAAGTAAAAATATATATTTTCTTGGAATTATTAGAAGATATATTATTTTTTGGGAGAAAATATACATTTTCTTGAATAAACATGAAATACATTATTTTTCGGTGAAAAATAAGTTTGTATATATTTTCCAAGTTAAACTTGAAAATATATTTTTTTTGAGACTTATATGAAATTTATAAATATTTTTGCCAAGGGAAAAATTATAAGTAATTTTTCTATGTAATATTTCTTAAAAAAATATTTTGGGAATATATATTGATGCATTTTTATTAGAAATATTATTCTGGAAAAGTTAATACAAAAATTAAGTATAAGATACTTAATAAACACAATAAAATACATATTCTCGTACCTATAAATATACACCGGAATACGCCATTGATACTTGGCAGAAATTCACAAGTATAAGAATATGAGTATAAATACACCCATCCTTGGGGAAATTATTCATGTACAAATGCATAAGTTTGACAAGTTAAAATATATTATTTTAACTAATATTCCAAAAATTCAATAAATATAATTTAAGTTAAAATACGTATCAGTTTAACAAATAATTATATAACTTGGAATAATATCAAGGACACAAAGAAACGTAACTCAAAGACATTAATTAATACTAAGTCAAGGCACGATCCGCTCGTCTAATGGACCGTAGTACGTTGTAGGTAGTCGTGCACACAAGTACCAGCTTTGGGTTACCGTTGGATACGAAGAACGCAAAACTGTGAGTTCATGTCCCCCTTTTTCTTTTAACTGTTTTTGTTTTATAATTTCGAGGGTGAAGTACATGCTCCAAAATGTTTACAAACAATTACAAATGGTATGGTTAGCTAAGGAATGAACTGTTAGATCATGGGAATGGGTAGGCGCACACTTAAGACCATTAATCCTCGCATAAGGACCGAGGGACATGAGTGACAGATCTATTTGGGTGTAGCGAGCCCACACCCATGTGGACCGGGGTTTGGCCCATGAGGTGACTATGTCTTACAACCGCAGGCCCAATACAAAATCTGCTAGGTTTGAGCCTTCCTACGCCGTTGCACACATGTTAATGGCCTTTCAAACCATTAATTGATCTGTTTCCTTGTTTGCTTTCATACCGAGTTTATAAAACGTATATACTTCCAATGATTTCAAAGGTTTATTTGTGCACACATACAAAACACATGAACTTGCTCAACTTTTGTTAATGTTTTCAAACTACATGTATTTCAGGAAATTAAATGTGGATCTGGTGGGCGTTTGGAAGTTTCAAGTGATGTTGGAAATAAAAGATGTCATCCGGTGTCTAAGGGTTTGGATTGTGTATCTTAACCTGGATAAGATACCTAGTCCAAAACCTAGTTTTTATTAATGTCTTTTGTCGCGTCCTTATGAAACTCTAAAACAATTTGCATGGTTTGTAATTTGGATTTGAAGTTTGTGTTTGGATTTTAAGAAAACGTTGTTGTAATGTTTTAAACTTAAGAAATGGATGAACATCTTTGGTTTTATCATATAGTTATTGTTATGGTTGGATGCAATGATATTAAGCAAGTCACACATAATCACGCTTCCGCAAAAGTCAGGGTCTGACAGTTTGGTATCAGAGCTTCGATTGTAGCGAACTAGGATTCCTTCTCGAGTCTAGACTACAATCATTAGGGCTCTCACAAAAATATTTTTACAACATGTTCTCGTTGCATACACGAAACGCCCAGATCCAGGGTTACAAACGTTTTTACAAAAGGAAATACAAGAAACATGATTGCAAGGTTACATTTGTTGTTTAGTCTGGGATAGACTAGGAAGGATAGAAAGGATTCGTGAGGAATAATGAGGAGACATGATTTCATGATACATTGTCTTTGATTGCATACTAAATGCTGGTGGTTAATTATGCGCATATGTTATGATTGTTCCGTTACAGACACTATATCTTCTTCCAAGAGCGGACTATCAGATGTTTACGACCCTATGGCTGTAGTCTCAGATGACAAGATTGCACCAGAGCCCGAGATGCTTACATCCGACACTGAGAGCGACCCAGACATGCTATCAGATGACGAGGACGGCTTTCAGCCATTCGCGTTGCCTGACTTTGGAGATGATTTACCGATTGCTGATGGTATTCCAGACGAGGATCCTTTCCTCATTCCTGTTCAAGTCCATGATCATCTCATCATTGGCATCCTGATGGTGAGCATATCGTGGCTCCGATCCTCGCTCCTATTCCTCTCGTGGTCATTCTGCCCGAGGATTGGCCTTTCGACGATTTTTTTGATGATGACGTTGATTTTTTTGTTGATGGTCCTCCTGTTGATGCCCAGGGTGATGGAGAGATAGACGAGGATGCTATTGCTGTACCACCTCCTGAGGTTCCAGTCATTGAGTTATCCTCTGATTCTAGTTTGCACTCTGTCTCAGATTCCTTTGAGTCTGTGACGTCCTCAGCCTTACAGGAGGTCGGATTGCAGCGTTACGTGACTGATTCTGACGATGATACTGCTATGTCAGCTGCACCATCTCCTCCACACGACCCCGAGCTTAATCCTGAGCCAGATTTTGTTCCTGTTGATCAGCCTGATGTTGCACCTGCTGATCCTGAGCCCATGCCTGATCATGACCCTATTCCTTTTGGTTTACCAAACATTGCACCCCTTATACCTGACCTAGTTCCTGCACCTATTGACCCTCCTTTTGTTGAGCCACTTGTTCCTCCACCCGCACCCGCTGATGTTGCTCCTTTTCCTCCTGTAGAGTCCGATGTCCATCGTGTTGATTTACCTATCGTTTTCTTACAGGACATTCCTGCACCCCGTCTAGGGGAAGGTACTTCTGGCCAGCACCCGTGTGTTGATCCTTTTGCTTCAGCAGCTTTTTCTCAGGCCCCTCAGGCTGTACCATTTGCTCCTTTCACTTCTTCACCACTTGATGAGCCATTCCGATGGTTCCCACCGTATTCTATGCCGATTTCAGATCCCTATCATCCCTCTCATTTTGTTGGCTATATGCGGGATGAGTTACTCTTATCCCTTCAGCTCCTGTTTGAGATTATGAGCCGTAGAGTTTTGGAGCTCGAGCTGACTCCGCGTCCTTTATCGTGTCCTTGTCAGCCTGCTTTTGTTCCCCCTCGTTCATCACTGTCTCCTTTTGCTCATCCACCTGCTCCTCTCACTCCTTTTCCAGAGTTTGATGCTCGATTCCTTACTGTCGAGCAACAGATCAGTTAGTTGCTTCGACGTGTCTATGAGCTTGAGGAGGAGCTTGCGCATGTGCGCAACTTGCTTTTCTTCCCTCCACCTCCCCCTCCACCATCAGCATAGTTGGTTTTGTTAGTGCACTTACGTCTGCTGACTACGTCGTTCATCAAGTCTTGAAGATTGAACAAGATCAATTATGACACGGAATCCTAGAATAGCTTGATTTGTATAGGATCGCTTATTTGTACATGTCTAGGATCGCTCATGTGTCATTGTGTTGTTATGGATCGCTTATAGGGTAAGATCTAGGATCGCTTATTTGGTCTTGTGTATGGATCGCTTATTTGGCAGTCCACATAAGCGGCCCAGCACATTATATATATGTGGAGCGATCCAACACACATAGTAACGGTGTATTCTTCCGGCGAGCCACGAAGTGCTGCCGAAGTGCTGTAAGAACTTGTAAGTGTGCTTGAAATCAATACAACAGCGATATTAAAGTGAATACGGCTTCAATTGCACCAGATTATTAGTTTCCGCCTCTTAATCTGGACGAGAGCTTCTCTGAAAGACTCGTGAGGTCAGAAAACGATCCTACAAGTGGTATCAGAGCTCAGGAGGAGGAGTTCTTGCCATTGTAGCTGCTATTCTTCTGATTTTCTACACTTTCTTCACTTTTTCAAAATTTTTCACGGTGAAACCGGCTCAAATTTGCATAGTATGCTCGGAATCATGGACTAATAAAGCCTTGAAAGTTTCAGATTCAAATTCGACCTAGAAAGTTGATTTTTAGGTGAATAGCTTGGATCGCTCGAAATTTTGTTTATGGACCGCTTTTAGTGACTAGCTTGAACCGCTCGAAAGGTTAATAGTTGGACCGCTCGAAAGACCAACTCTTGGATCGCTCATTTGACAAGTTTAGGACCGCCCATTTGTCAAAATCGTCTGGGCCGCTCCAAATTACACTTTTGAACCGTTCGAACAGACATCTTTACTTGGACCGTTTAATCAGTCAACTCATTGGACCGCTTTTGTGAACTAATTGAAAAATTTGAAAATCTTTGTGAATTAGTAAACATTTAAACAATGGATTCTGAATTTTATAACGCTTTTGCTACTCCAACCTCAATTACTCAAAGTGCTTTGATCGAAAATGAAACCGGAATGTCTCAGAAGCCACCGAAACTCATGGATATTGATGATTACAATGTGTGGTCGGAACGATTCGGAAATTGGGTTGAAGCTTATCATCTTGACGCGTGGGAACATACTGAAGTACCATACACTAAACCCACAAAAGACAATGTTGAGAATGCTGCTCCGCTAACACTTAGAGAGATGGATACTGCACAAAAGAAGAAGTATCGAGATGAAAAATTGATGGTCAGTCTACTTCAGCAGGCAATAAAAGAAGATATTCTGATTTTGCTTCAACATGACGGAACTGCATATTCGATTTGGACAGAGTTGGAAGCAAAGTTTACGGGAAGTGATGAAATGTTGAGAAACAAAATGTCTCTCATGAAAAAGGAATTTGATTTGTTTCGGGGATTGAAAAATGAAACCACCAAACAAATTATTGATCGATATTGTAATTTGGTGAGAAACATGACAAAGTTAGGTGTTAAGAAAAGCACTGATGAATTAGTTGAAAAACTTGCAGATGCTCTTCCACACGAAACATGGGGAACTTTTCTGATGATGCTAAAGTCTAACAGAAAAGATTTCAGAGCTATGACCTTGGGAGATTTTATCAAACATTTAGAAGCTCAAGAGATGGAGCAGAGAAAGATCGCTAGGATGAAGAATTACGATGGCGAGCAGGATATCAGTTTATACTACAAGCATGGTGTTACTGATTCAACAAAGTTCTCTCCTAAGATCGAAACTGCTTACAGTGTTAAAGATTCTGTTGAAAAGAAGACATCTCAGGGATCAAGCAGCAGCACAAGATTTTCAACTTTCGATCCTAACATTTCTGTAACAAAGAATGGTAGAAAACTTCAGTGTAACATTGTGTTAAGCCTTGAAAATGATCAAGACTACACTGAAGATATTGCTAAAAATCAAATGTCTTTGTTAGGAATGATTTTAGAATCTTATAGTTGTTTTGTTGCAGGGAAGATCGGAAATCCCATGCTCACGAAAGAGGATTACGATCAAATTGATGCTGAAGAAATGGAGTTGATGGATATAAAATGGTGTATGGCGAGTGTGATGAGACGTGCTGAAAAGTTCAAACAAATTACCGGCCGTGATGATTTTCGTGATGTAAACGTTTCAACTTTAGGTTTTGATAAATCTAAAGTTACGTGTTTTCGTTGCAGGGAGAAGGGTCATTTCAAGAGGGAATGCAAAAACCGTGAAGCTACCGGTGCCCAGAATCCTTTCGGAAACAATGATTATCACAAGAAGGCCATCTATCATCAAATCACTCAACCAGCACAGCAGCATCAAGCACAAACAGCTCATGGAAGAGATGTGATTGATAAAAAGGCTTGTGTTGTTAGTTAGGGAAAATATGATAATTTTACCTGGGAAAATTATCTTCCAAAAGAAAGCAAAGTGTGTGTAGCTAAACAAAATGACGAGAAGTTGGCTGAAGGATTTACTTGGGATGATTTCTGTAAAGATCAAGATTTTATGGCCAAAAATACTTCTCATGCTTTCTTTGCTAATGCTTATGATTTGAAATGTGCAGAAAGATGTAGAAAAGTCATAGAAGCTGCAGAAGAGAGACGAAGAAAGCTCGAGGAGGAGGCTGAAGAAGAAGAGAGATTGAAGGAGGAAGCAAAAGCTGAGAAATTGAGAAGAGCTCGATTTTTAAATTCAAGCAAGACGGTCAAAGAGGTTCCTGAATTTGAAATTAAAGTGGATGCTGAACCGATCATGGTCCAAGAAAAGTGTATGAACTGTGATTCGCTGATCAAGCAGAACAATGAATTGCTGCACAACATTCACAAGTTGAAAGAATCGTATGATACTATGAACAGAGAAATCAACAAATATACAGATTCTGATGGTGAACAAGCTGAGGCTATGAATACTTTGAAGATAGCTTATCTGAGACAGCTTGATACGGCAAACTATAACATAAAGAAATGTGCAGATCTCGAGCTTGAGTTGGCAACACAAAAGATAGAAACTGAGAAAGTTAAGAAATTATTAGACAGTTACTCATGTTCTACTTTTGTTGTTGACAGGATTTATCCAGCTGTGAAAGATTTGAAGATTTTTGAAGAAGTGAAGATATTTGAAGAAGGAAAAACCGTGATAAAAGATGAAGAAACATTGAAGACTTCTGGTAAGAAACCGAGTGTATCTTATAACAGATGTCCGCCCCCAGTCGAAAATGGATATTCACCTCGAAATCCAAATTCAGAAAGAGTCAATCAAGCGATCAATTTGAAATGGGAGTCTGGGTCGTCGGATAACTTACCAGAAAGTATTGATGTCACATATACGTCATCAGACACTGATCATGAGTTAAAGTTGATAAAAAGTATGGTCGATCAGGTGTTAGACACAGATGACAATGAAGAATCAAAACCGAAGTCAAAACCCGAGTCAAAGTCTGGGTCCAATGCGTCAAAGCAAACAGTCAAAAAGGACAAACGGGTTTATGATAAAGAGTTTTTAATTTTGAAATCTAATTTGAATGATGAATCAGTCAAAGTGGCATATACTTTGAAGGGTTCTGACAAATTATATTCAGATGAAAGTTTTCCAATAAGAAGTGTCAGAATTGAAATGATTCAAAAGGTTTTCAAAATCACAGAAATTAATATTTCTGAAATAAAAGATTTTAATCTTAATGGAAAACCTAAACAATACACTTCAAGAGATCAACAGAGAATTAACAAGAAAATGGGTTACAATTGTGGTTATAGTTTCCAAAAGAAACCAAACCATGATCGTAATTACAAAAAGAAAGATCTTGGTTTTGCTCCACAGAAAAACTATAAAAATGAAAAAGTTTATAAACCAAAAACAATGTTTGTTGCAGGAAAAACAACAGAAGCTGAAAAGGAAAAATCATTCAGAAATCAGACAAATCAAGAATTCCTTGCTAAGAAGCAAGAGGGCATGAAGAAAGAAGACCCGAAAAAGGTTGAAAAGAGATCTTGTTTTCAGTGTAAAGCTGTGGGTCATGTTGCGAAAGATTGTCCAAAGACATTTCGACCAAAACAAGAAGTCTCAAGAAAAATGAAAGAAAAAGTTGTTGAGAAGACTGAACTGTCAACCCGGAAGTTCACAGGCTTTGAGAATTCGACTTATGAGAAAGGAGAATGTTCAAAGAGTGCTTCCAAAAGAATAGACAATTCTACAAATCAGAAATGGGTTGTAAAAGGTTCAGGTAACAAGTCTGGTGATGAATCTGATTCCATAAAATCAGAGGAGCCACGTGTTGAGAAAAAGATTGAAAAGAAAGTTCAGAAAGTGGACGATGTGAATTTTCCGCCACTAAGTGCTAAAAATTACAAATCTAAAATCGGAAAAGTTGACATTTCAAATCAGTTTTATTCTGACAAGAAGAAAATTGATGTTAAAAAAACTTTCAACGGAAATGTAAAACGCATCTTTGGAAAAATGGTCAGTGGTAAGGCCCAAAGCATTCAGGATTTTTATGCTTCCAAAGGATGGGTTTACAGGTCGGTTGAAAGAAACAATGAAAACGATAAGGTTACACCCAAGGAAGGTCAGGCTTGGGTGGATATATTTTTCCAAGAATGAAAACCTGACTTGCCGGAGATCCCAAGATGGTATTGCGGATCATGAATCGGCATCTTTCTAAATCTGTTTGTGAAGTTGCAGGACTTGCCAGAACTCCCAGGTTTGTAAGCGAGGAGTAGGAATCGGCATCTTGAGAATTCAATCTAAAGATGGTAATTGGTTGAAAAACAGGTTTGAAGAGCTTGAATTGCTAAACTTACAAGTGGTTGTATGGTAGTAATTGGTGTAGATCTTACAAGTGGTTAAATCAAGGTCATTGAATTGGACTTGATTTAATTATAATTCAAGAATTTGGTAAACAAAATGATGATTTGAACCCCATTTTACAAAAGATAAAAACAACTAAACTTATTTTCCGGAAAAACCATTCTGATTAAAACAAACTTAAGTGTTTTGAAATCATTATGGGAAAATAGTTTGTTGTGAGGGGGAGTTCTGATTGTTTAAGCCAAACGGATGGAGAATTGAAGTGTTTTGATATCAGTTGTCATGTTATGTACAGTTTGTTTTCAATTTTCTTTAGATGTATTTGAATTTTAGGGGGAGTAAGAATTTTTAGAAAATCCAAAAACATCAGAAAATTTGAAAAAGCCAAAAACATGATAAAATCAAAAATGAGTTTTTGTTGCATAAAAGAGGAAATGATAGTACATCAGTGGACTATCACAGCACGCTAAAGAATTGGAGAGTCAAAATGTGATAAACAATCTTACTGCGGATGTGTCAGTAGATTTTCGCACATTTAGTAAATTGAAACGAGATATAAACCTAAATCAAACTTACTTAATTCGTGGGTAACTATTCTTGGATATATGGGTAACCCCCGAAATCTTGTTTGAAAGGTCCCGTATTCTGAGATACTAGGTCTTTATGCTCAGTGATATCTGGGGTATTATTCCGGGACTTCTGCTGTATGGAAATACTGACCTAGTCCCCGAATAATACTTTCTGCAAAAAGCTTTGAAATATAAGCGCCGCCCTCAGCAAACTGATTAAACAATAAAATTGGTAATCTTTGCTGTTGAAACAAAAGATCCTCTAAAGGGGACCCACCAAAAGTCGAAGCCGTCATCTCTCTGCGTATATGGAAGTATCGACCTGAGCTCTCACGGCCCTCGCACATTACCCCTTTACAGATATCATCTGTGGTATACTCACCTGTAAGACTGAATATTTGGGATCTGGATACGGGAGTATATTCAAGTGGAGTGATACACAATTAAGTTTAAGTCTTTAAAACATTAATATCGTATCTCGAATCAATTGAAATTTGTGTTGAAAATTTAAGTGGACAAACATACTGACAATCTAGGTAAATTGTTTAGAACTTATCATGTAATCAAGCTTAACGGTGTTAGTGATATGTTTCATAACTGATATGATCCTCTTGCACAAACTCACAAAAATATTGTTTGTAAATATTTCTTTTTCGCATTTACTTTCATTCAGAAAATCCAAAAAGATTTTCAGTGTGTTTTAGCATAAATTTTGAAAAATCAAAAATATTTTCGACAACTGATGTTGATATGCTGATTTTCAAAATTCAAAGTGCTAAACTTGAAGAACTGGTTTGGGGAGTGTTTGAGAGTTAAATGATGAAGTTGTTTTTTTTTTGATAAAACAAGTAATGTTCTTGAATGCAAAATCATTATTGCTGATTGGTTCTATATAGTTTCTAAAATTGTTGAAAAGTTTATTTTTATAGAAACTTATGGTTAGGTAGAGATTGTGCAGGTGTTAAAGTGCCAGGTATCGATCTTGAATCTGATGAGAGCCTGTTAAAGATCTCAGAAACAGTGAAAGTTTGACTTTCAGACTACGATCCCAGCTGTGTGAGAGGGGGAGTCTGAAGACACCGAGTCAACATTCAAGAGAGAAGAGTTTGTTGATGATGGAGATAGAGAACCAGGATTCTTGGAACGACAAATTTTTCCAGAGGCAGAGTGTCGACTGATGAAGATTGTAGATTGCAGACTGGAATGAAGACATTGATGAAGACTCCGTCAACATCCGAGGGGGAGTTTGTTAGTGCACTTACGTCTGCTGACTACGTCGTTCATCAAGTCTTGAAGATTGAACAAGATCAATTATGACACGGAATCCTAGAATAGCTTGATTTGTATAGGATCGCTTATTTGTACATGTCTAGGATCGCTCATGTGTCATTGTGTTGTTATGGATCGCTTATAGGGTAAGATCTAGGATCGCTTATTTGGTCTTGTGTATGGATCGCTTATTTGGCAGTCCACATAAGCGGCCCAGCACATCTATATATATGTGGAGCGATCCAACACACATAGTAACGGTGTATTCTTCCGGCGAGCCACGAAGTGCTGCCGAAGTGCTGTAAGAACTTGTAAGTGTGCTTGAAATCAATACAACAGCGATATTAAAGTGAATACGGCTTCAATTGCACCAGATTATTAGTTTCCGCCTCTTAATCTGGACGAGAGCTTCTCTGAAAGACTCGTGAGGTTAGAAAACGATCCTACAGGTTTTTGGTTTTATGTAGGTTGCATTACTTTTGATGAGAGCACCACTATTGAACCGAGCTTGTGAAGCCTTTTGGAGACCAGCTTTTGATCGTATGATTTTGTATATTGATAGACTTATTGGACAAGGGTAGTGTGACCCTGTGTCCCTTTTTATGAGATACACTTTGTAATAATGTAACTATGGTTGATTTACATATTTGTGCTATGATCGTGATGTTATATGCTTGCTTGTTATGATAAATGCTATTATATATACGTACTATTTATTATTTAACGAATAAGACCTGACCAACACAATCTTCTTCTTAGAAGATGCCTCCTCGAAGGAACACTCAGTTGCCCACAACCGAGGCAGAACTACAGGAACGCATTTCACAGGCAATCGCACAACATGAGGCCCTTCGCTCCGAACACAGCTGTCACACCCCCAAAATCCACCTGCGGAGTATCACCGCTTGGGAGCGTGACTGACCAGGATCAAACCACCAATTATATCAAACATAGCATTTAATAACAATCAAAGACATAATTGATGTTCAAAAACCAAATACTGTTTAAGTAGCGGAAGCAATATAAAGTAAACCCAAATAAGTTATAAGTTCAATAACGTTCATGATCCATCTGTCCACAACGACCTGCTCCTTCCTTGTGCAAGCTCCATAAAGTACCTAAGGTCCTGCAAGGCATGCAGCAAATAATCAACAAACTAGTTGAGCGAGTTCACAGAAAGTAAGTTCATAATCATAGGGCGTGAGTTAACTAGTGGGGGCTTCCCATGTCTATCCTGGCTAATGAGGGTTTCTCATTAACGGTACTTACTAGACTAACTTCCGACCATGTGTTCTTCTTTACCGAGAACAGGAAAACGTACAGGGTCACGTAGGCTTTACGTGACGTGCCCTTCCCCGAGGACAGTGGTACGCGTGAGGGCTACGTAGGCTTTACGCAGCGTGGCCTTCCGAATCTGGAAGCCAGTGAATGGTATTGGGTTACGTAGGCTTTACGTAACGTGTCCTCCCGACCCGGGAGGCATATGGCAAATAATCTGGGTTGCGTAGGCTTTACGCAACGTGTCCTGACTAACCTGAGGACGATGGTCTATAGTCTGGTATATGCGTAAGTACGAGTAACACCTTTTCAATAACAATATCCAACCCAATTCCCAACCCGGGAATCCCATGCCTTGGCTGTGTGAACTCACCTTGGTTTGCTCGGCAGATACACAAGTGAACAGGTAACAAGTAATGGTCAATCTCGTCCTATTATGGTATTATACAAGTTAGGTTCGGTATTCAAGTAGTGCACATAATCAATCAAAGCAAGCACGTATGCACGTAAACAATCCAAAAGCATACACTTGTGCGATTCATTATATGTTTCCCAAACAATACACGGCCCAAACAATAAACAGTCCAGATTCTCAATTGGCCCAAATAATCATAACATTTTAAGAAGGAGCCGGCCCAATTAAAAATACAATAGCAACTTGATCCAATAACCTAAGCGGCCCAATAGTACTCATTGCGGTCCACTAATCATTCGGCCCAACCAAAACAAGTAACAATCTTTTGTGCGAGTGGTCTTTGGGCCTGCCCGGCCCAAACGGTAACACATGACAGCCCGTAAACAAAACAGCCCAATTTAATTACAAGCAATGATCCACTAAAACAGTCCAAGTTGAATAAGATAGGGGTGACATGTGCGATCGGCCTTGATATCCAGCCCACTTTATATGTCCGGCCCAACAATTAATCAATTATAATGAGTTTATCAATTACCCTATGTCAACAATCAACTAACATGATTTCAATAAATCTGTTAACCTAATATTGATCAAACAAAACAATAACAATAACAACAATCATACTCTGAATCGACCCCTCATATTACCATCATAACATCATCCGGCCGATTACTCGCAACTTTTAACATGAAATCATATTAGTCATCAACATGGCAGCCGATTATGAATCAAAAACGTTTAACAAGAATCATTCAAACATGTAAACCATTCATTGAGTCTAAACACATATATCATTCAGCCGATCCTGAATCAAAACATTTAACAAGAATTGAATGCAATAACATTACTAACCGGTTAAGAAAAGGTGATCCGATTAAGGGTGATGTCCGGCTTCTTGGGTTCGCGAACGAGAGGGAGAGAGAGAGTTTAGCTAGGGTTGTTATGTGTATATTGTGTTTTGTAAAAGTGATAAAGAATTATCACATCCCCTAAGTTATACGCGTAAGATAAGCCGGACCCTCACTTGGGCCACTCTAGCATCCGATTACAAAGATACGGCCCAAAGAACATTAACATCCAATTACAAGGACACGGCCCAAAGTACATTACTAGTGATGTGAAACGTGTGAGCTTATGTGATTGTTGTGTGATCGATTTAATACATATATATACAATATACACCACATTCATAACACATTATTTGCAAAGTCGCATAACATTCATAAAACGTTCACATAATCACTTATCAATACATCATCCACATAACCATTCAAGTTCATAAAGTCGTGTCATGGTTACAACGCTGCACAAAAACTAAGTCTAAAGTTCTAAAGTTCGAGTTGTCACATTATCCCCAACTAATTGGAAATTTCGTCCCGAAATTTGGTATGCACTCACTGAGGAAGCTAGGCGAACTGCACCGTTCACTGGTTTTCCTGGGGTGTCACATCCTCCCCCCGTTGATCTGGAATTTCGTCCCGAAATTTCGAAGTAGTAGCTTCAGACTCAGTAGTGGTTGCCTTGTTCCCGAATAACTGGGGGTACTTTTCTGTCATTCTGTCTTCGCGTTCCCAGGTGTACTCTGGGCCACGTTTGGAGTTCCAACGAACTCGGACAAGAGGGATTCTCTTGTGTTTGAGGACCTTCACATCCCGGTCCGTGATTTCAACTGGTTCCTCAACGAACTGCAACTGTTCGTCGATAGTGAGTTCCTTGAAAGGAATGATGAGGTTTTCATCTGATAGGCACTTCTTTAAGTTTGAAACATGAAAAACATTGTGAACTGCCCCGAGTTCAGCTGGTAGGTTCAACTTGTATGCAACTTTACCGATCTTTTCTATGATTTCGAATGGTCCGACGTATCGCGGATTCAGTTTGCCCCGTTTGCCAAAACGTACCACACCCTTCCAGGGTGAGACTTTCAATAGCACCCGGTCCCCGACCTCAAATTCCAATGGCTTTCTACGCTTGTCCGCGTAGGCTTTCTGACGGTCGCGTGCTGCCGCCATGCGTTGTCGTATCTGTGCAATCTTTTCTGTGGCGTCCACTACAATCTCTGGACCCGTGATCTGACTATCTCCGACCTCTGCCCAACAGAGAGGTGACCGGCATTTACGCCCGTACAATGCCTCGAATGGAGCGGCTTGGATGCTGGTGTGATAACTATTATTGTAAGAGAACTCCACCAAAGGGAGATGCTTTTCCCAGCCGTTGCCGAAATCAATGACGCATGCTCTAAGCATGTCTTCGAGCGTCTGGATCGTTCGCTCAGACTGCCCGTCCGTCTGAGGGTGATAAGCTGTGCTCATGTCTAACTGTGAGCCGAATGATTTGTGCATCGCTTTCCATAACTCCGATGTGAATCGTGCATCGCGATCCGAAATGATGGAGATGGGCACTCCGTGCCTCGAAATAACTTCTTTAAGATAGACGTCTGCAAGTGTGGAGAACTTGTCCGTTTCCTTAATCGGTAGGAAGTGTGCAGACTTGGTGAGTCGATCCACGATCACCCATATCGTATCGTTTCCACGCTGCGATCTTGGTAAGCCCGTAACAAAATCCATGGAAATTTCTTCCCATTTCCACTGTGGTATCCTGGGCTGCTGTAGTAGACCAGCTGGTTTCTGATATTCGACCTTAACCCTTGCACAGGTCAGGCACTTACCGACATAAGTCGCGATATGAGCTTTCATACTTGGCCACCAGTATGTTGTCTTGATGTCGTGGTACATTTTATCCGACCCTGGATGTACCGAGTAGCGAGACTTGTGAGCTTCGTCCATCACAAGTTCGCGTAGACCGCCATAGAGTGGGACCCAAATACGCCCCGTTACATAGTAGGCGCCGTCTTCCTTTAGTTCCATTTGTTGTCGTGAGCCGCGTAAGGCTTCAGCCTTGACGTTTTCGGGCTTCAGTGCTTCTATCTGAGCAGTTCGTATCTGAGCAGGAAGACTAGACTGAATCGTGAGCTGGAGCGCTCGCACGCGCTTCGGTAGAGTGTCCTTTCGACTAAGAGCGTCAGCCACAACATTGGCCTTGCCTGGATGATACTTGATAGCGCATTCGTAGTCGTTAAGCAGCTCGACCCATCGTCGTTGACGCATATTCAATTCCTTCTGCTTGAAAATATGCTCGAGACTCCTGTGATCGGTGTAAATCGTGCACTTGGTACCGTACAGGTAGTGTCGCCATATCTTAAGCGCAAAAACAACAGCTCCCAGCTCTAAATCGTGCGTCGTGTAGTTCCGTTCATGAACCTTTAGTTGACGAGAGGCGTAGGCAATCACTTTATCCCGCTGCATCAATACACAACCCAGACCCTGTATTGATGCGTCACAATATACTACGAAATCATCTGTCCCTTCTGGCAATGAGAGAATAGGCGCGCTGCAAAGCCTATCCTTCAGATACTGAAAAGCAGTCTCCTGGGGCTCTCCCCAGCGGTAAACAACACCCTTCTGTGTCAGTAGCGTGAGCGGCTGAGCAATCTTTGAGAAGTCCTTGATGAACCGCCGATAGTAACCTGCCAAACCCAAGAATTGGCGTATTTCTGTCGGTGTACGCGGTGCAGGCCAGTTCCTGATCGAATCTACCTTGGATGGATCGACATGGATCCCATCCCTGTTCACCACATGGCCTAGGAAGTGGACTTCATGAAGCCAGAAGTCGCATTTAGAAAGCTTGGCGTACAGCTGTTCCTTCCGAAGGAGTTCCAAAATAAGGCGGAGATGCTGCTCGTGTTCCTCCTGACTCTTGGAGTAGATCAGAATGTCGTCGATGAATACTATGACGAACTTGTCGAGATAGGGTTTGCATACTCTGTTCATAAGATCCATAAATACAGCAGGCGCGTTCGTTAACCCAAATGGCATGACGAGAAACTCGTAGTGGCCGTAACGAGTTCTGAAGGCTGTCTTTGAGACGTCCTCATCCCGGACTCTCAGCTGATGGTACCCCGACCTCAAATCTATCTTGGAATAGTAACTCGACCCCTGCAACTGGTCGAATAAGTCGTCGATGCGCGGAAGAGGATAACGGTTCTTCACCGTCACCTTGTTGAGTTCACGGTAGTCGATGCACATTCTAAACGTACCGTCTTTCTTTCTCACGAAAAGTACTGGAGCTCCCCAAGGCGAAGAGCTTGGACGTATGAAGCCCTTCTCCAAGAGCTCTTGCAGTTGCTTTGACAGTTCCTCCAATTCCGATGGAGCTAGACGATATGGTGCGCGAGCTATGGGTGCTGCTCCTGGAGCGAGCTCGATCTGAAATTCGACTTGACGATGAGGCGGCAAGCCAGGTAAGTCTTCAGGAAACACCTGAGGGTAATCACGTACAACTGGTATATCCTCCAGTTTCTTTTCTTTCGCCGATGTATCTGAAACGAGAGCCAAGATGGCTGTGTGACCCTTACGTAAGCATTTCTGAGCTTTCAAGAAAGAGATGATGCCTACCACTGCACCACTCTTGTCGCCTTGAACTTCGAGAGGTTCTTGACCCGAACGAGGAATGCGAATAACCTTCTCACTGCATAAGATTTCCGCCTGGTGTTGGGATAACCAATCCATCCCAATCACGACGTCGAAGCTACCCAAAACTATGGGAATGAGGTCGATAGAGAAAGCTTGACCAGCTAGGATAAGATTACAACCCTGAACTACGTGCGTGGCTTCTAGACTTTTACCGTTAGCTAACTCTACTACATGCTTGGTGGGTAAAAGTGTTGGTGCACGTTTTAGCAGCTGACACATTTTCACAGACATATAGCTTGTATCCGCACCCGAATCAAATAAAGCAGTAACATAAATATTGTCGAGGAGAAACTTACCCATAACAACGTTGGGATCGTTCACCGCGTCTCCTCTTCCCAAGACGAAAGCTCGACCTCTTGCCTCGTTGCCATTATTGTTGTTGTTCCCGCCGTTGTTGTTGCCGTTGCCCTGATTGTTGTTGTTGTTGCGATTCTGGTTCTGGTTCAATTGAGGGCAATCCCGCTTGAAGTGACCTTCAGCCCCACACTGGAAACATCCCCGGTTTCCACGCTGTGGCTGCTGCTGCTGGTTCTGGTTCTGGTTCTGAGGAGCTGGTAACTGAGGTTGCTGGTTCTGGTTCGCAGGACGAGGGCTCCTACAATCCTTAGCCTCGTGCCCCATCTTGAGACACCTTTGACAACGACCCTTGTTGCATGGGCCATTGTGATGTCTGTGGCAATTGTAACACTTAGGCTGACTTCCCTGATATCTCTTCTGCCTGTGACCACCAGAGGACTGCTGACTGGGACTCTGGTAGTGGTCGATCTTCTGCTGCTGAGCTTGTGGCTGAACGGTCGCTGAACCCCTGCTAGAATCTCCATCCCATTTTCTTTTGCCATCACTAGAAGTAGCAGGAGTAGCTGAAGTAGTGACTGTAGCAGTAGCGTTGACACGCTTAGGCAGTCTGTTCTGGTCCACTGCCTGGTCGGTGATGCGATGAGCGAGACGCTGGATTTCCTGAATGTTTTCAAGATTAGCCGAGGTCACGTGGCTCTGAATTTCTGGCGCCAATCCCTTGAGATACAACTCAATGCGCTTGTATGGAGGGTCCACCATAGTTGGACATAACACGGCCAGCTCATTCGACCGCTTAGTATACGCTTCGATTTCCGATCCCACCATCTTCAGATTATAGAGCTCATCCTCCAACTTATGAATATCCTCGCGAGTGCAATACTCACGCTTGATGAGTTCCTTGAAGTCGTTCCATGGGGTGGCGTTAGCAGCTGCCAACCCTAAGATCTGGACTTGGGCGTTCCACCAAGTCAGTGCTATTCCTTCCAAAGTACCAGTAGCAAACTTGACCTTGCGAGCCTCAGGGCACTCGCACATTTCGAATACCGATTCTAGCTTTTCAAACCAATGGAGGAGTCCAACTGCTCCCTCCGTGCCACTGAAGGAATTTGGACGACAGTCCATGAAATTCTTGAAGGTACACACAGGTTGTTGCTGAGCGGGTTGACCTATTGTGTACGAATAGGACAAGGTTAATTACGAGAATTAATGTAGGATCTAAAGACCCTAGTATGAGTCTATACTGCAGGATATACTACCTGCTTGAGCGGCTGCAACTGCCGTAGCAATGAGAGCCTCTAGCTGGGCTTGTGTCATGGTAACTCGTCCAGACATGATCTTCATTGTAAAAAGGTAGCGTAAGTAAGAATGGTTCGCGAATAGGGCGATGACAGAAAAGTATAGGCACATAGGTGTTCTCATATAACAAAGGCATGTGTATCTAAGCGTAATGCGAGCAAAGTTCTAAGCAGTTCTAGCAAACAGGCAATAAACATAACATAACCCTTATTACCTAGGATGTCGAGTCTTGCACGTGGAGCGAAGCGTCGTTGTGGATCGTTGAGAGCACTGTTCTGGTTATAGTCCGGTTTTAATAAAAAACGTTTACCCATATTAAAACCAAGTTCTCTATAACCAATGGCTCTGATACCAATCTGTCACACCCCCAAAATCCACCTGCGGAGTATCACCGCTTGGGAGCGTGACTGACCAGGATCAAACCACCAATTATATCAAACATAGCATTTAATAACAATCAAAGACATAATTGATGTTCAAAAACCAAATACTGTTTAAGTAGCGGAAGCAATATAAAGTAAACCCAAATAAGTTATAAGTTCAATAACGTTCATGATCCATCTGTCCACAACGACCTGCTCCTTCCTTGTGCAAGCTCCATAAAGTACCTAAGGTCCTGCAAGGCATGCAGCAAATAATCAACAAACTAGTTGAGCGAGTTCACAGAAAGTAAGTTCATAATCATAGGGCGTGAGTTAACTAGTGGGGGCTTCCCATGTCTATCCTGGCTAATGAGGGTTTCTCATTAACGGTACTTACTAGACTAACTTCCGACCATGTGTTCTTCTTTACCGAGAACAGGAAAACGTACAGGGTCACGTAGGCTTTACGTGACGTGCCCTTCCCCGAGGACAGTGGTACGCGTGAGGGCTACGTAGGCTTTACGCAGCGTGGCCTTCCGAATCTGGAAGCCAGTGAATGGTATTGGGTTACGTAGGCTTTACGTAACGTGTCCTCCCGACCCGGGAGGCATATGGCAAATAATCTGGGTTGCGTAGGCTTTACGCAACGTGTCCTGACTAACCTGAGGACGATGGTCTATAGTCTGGTATATGCGTAAGTACGAGTAACACCTTTTCAATAACAATATCCAACCCAATTCCCAACCCGGGAATCCCATGCCTTGGCTGTGTGAACTCACCTTGGTTTGCTCGGCAGATACACAAGTGAACAGGTAACAAGTAATGGTCAATCTCGTCCTATTATGGTATTATACAAGTTAGGTTCGGTATTCAAGTAGTGCACATAATCAATCAAAGCAAGCACGTATGCACGTAAACAATCCAAAAGCATACACTTGTGCGATTCATTATATGTTTCCCAAACAATACACGGCCCAAACAATAAACAGTCCAGATTCTCAATTGGCCCAAATAATCATAACATTTTAAGAAGGAGCCGGCCCAATTAAAAATACAATAGCAACTTGATCCAATAACCTAAGCGGCCCAATAGTACTCATTGCGGTCCACTAATCATTCGGCCCAACCAAAACAAGTAACAATCTTTTGTGCGAGTGGTCTTTGGGCCTGCCCGGCCCAAACGGTAACACATGACAGCCCGTAAACAAAACAGCCCAATTTAATTACAAGCAATGATCCACTAAAACAGTCCAAGTTGAATAAGATAGGGGTGACATGTGCGATCGGCCTTGATATCCAGCCCACTTTATATGTCCGGCCCAACAATTAATCAATTATAATGAGTTTATCAATTACCCTATGTCAACAATCAACTAACATGATTTCAATAAATCTGTTAACCTAATATTGATCAAACAAAACAATAACAATAACAACAATCATACTCTGAATCGACCCCTCATATTACCATCATAACATCATCCGGCCGATTACTCGCAACTTTTAACATGAAATCATATTAGTCATCAACATGGCAGCCGATTATGAATCAAAAACGTTTAACAAGAATCATTCAAACATGTAAACCATTCATTGAGTCTAAACACATATATCATTCAGCCGATCCTGAATCAAAACATTTAACAAGAATTGAATGCAATAACATTACTAACCGGTTAAGAAAAGGTGATCCGATTAAGGGTGATGTCCGGCTTCTTGGGTTCGCGAACGAGAGGGAGAGAGAGAGTTTAGCTAGGGTTGTTATGTGTATATTGTGTTTTGTAAAAGTGATAAAGAATTATCACATCCCCTAAGTTATACGCGTAAGATAAGCCGGACCCTCACTTGGGCCACTCTAGCATCCGATTACAAAGATACGGCCCAAAGAACATTAACATCCAATTACAAGGACACGGCCCAAAGTACATTACTAGTGATGTGAAACGTGTGAGCTTATGTGATTGTTGTGTGATCGATTTAATACATATATATACAATATACACCACATTCATAACACATTATTTGCAAAGTCGCATAACATTCATAAAACGTTCACATAATCACTTATCAATACATCATCCACATAACCATTCAAGTTCATAAAGTCGTGTCATGGTTACAACGCTGCACAAAAACTAAGTCTAAAGTTCTAAAGTTCGAGTTGTCACAACAGCGGAGGCACCTCAGGGAATAACCCACCTAACGGTAATGTTTAAGTCACTTAAGAAACATTACAATATGTTTGGACATTTCCATGTGTGTTTTGCTAATGCTTTCTGTGAATGATGTTGCTTAAGTACAGGTTGTACTTACAAGCAGTTTTTTGACTACAAGCCTCTGAACTTTGACGACAATGGAGGCGCTGTAGCTTTCGTGAGATGGGTTGAGAAGACGGATTCTATGTTGCGGATGAGTAAGTGTGCGCCAGAGCATCAAGTCACTTACATTTCTGGATTGTTTCTCGATGGGCTCTGTCATGGTGGAACCTTTAGGTTCAAACTTTGGGTGAGGCTGTTGCGTATGCGATGTCATGGGATAAATTGAAAGAGCTGATGCGAAAGAAGTATTGTTCGAGGGCAGAAATTCAGAAATTGGAGACTGAATTTTGGAATCTGAAGATGGATGGTCCTAAGATAGCAGAGTATGTTCAGAGATTTCATGATTTGTCTCGTGTTGTCCACTACTTGGTGGAGCCAGAGTTCAAGAGGATTGAACGTTTCATTTGGGGATTGGCACCCCAGATTCTTAGCATAGTAACTGCTTCCAAGCCACCAACAATTACTGAAGCCATCGACTTGAGCGTGGCACTGACTGAAGAAGCGATTCATTTGGGAAAGTTCTCAATTTCTGAGACCAAGAAGAAAGAGACTCATGTAGAGTCTCTAATAAGCGTAGAGATGCTAACCCACCAGCCGAGGTCAGGACTGGTGCTGCAAGTTCTGAGAATAGGGGAAAAGGGTATATGGGCACCCTGCCCAATTGTGATGTATGTCAGTTTCATCATGCTGGTCGATGCAGAGTTGGGAAGTGTGAAACTTGTGGAAAAGTTGGTCATTCTAAGGAGACATGCTGGTATGGAACCGGTCATGGAAATTATGGTCAAAGAGGAAATGGAAATGGTAATGGCAATGGCAACCGTGGTGGAAACGGTTATGGGAATAGGAATCAAGGAGGAAACAATAATCAGGGAGGTAATGGAAACCGGAATGGAAATGGAAACCAGGCGGGAAATGGAAACCGCGGAGGAAATAATAACAACAATCAAGGTGGAAATGGAAATGGACGCGGCCAAGGTTGTTTTGGTTGCGCTGATGTAGGGCACTTCAAGCGGGACTGCCCAAAGAACAACCAAGCTCAGGGAAGAGTATTCAAGATTGGAGCTCGGGAAGCTCGTCAGGATCCGAACGTAGTCACTGGTACGTTCCCTATCAATCAACATTTTGCACCTGTGCTATTTGATACCGGTGCCGATTATAGCTTCGTATCTCTAGAGTTTAAGAATATACTTGGTTTAGTTGCAAGTAAGTTAGATATCCCGTACTCGATAGAACTAGCTAATGGGAAGCTTGTGGAAGCCAACGAGGTGATTAGAGGCTGTGTTATAGAGCTCGGAGAGTGTGAGTTCTCAATAGATCTTCTGCCAGTTGAATTGGGAAGCTTCGGCGTAGTAGTTGGAATGGATTGGTTGTCGAGTAATCGAGATGAGATTGTTTGCCATGAGAAGATTATCCGCATCCCGATGGCGAATGAAGAGACGATCGTGATTCATGGGGAGAAGCAGGATACGCCTCTACGGATTATCAGTTGTTTGAAGGCACAGAAGTTTTTGCGTAAAGGATGTGTTGCCTTCTTAGCTCATGTCGTGGACAAAGAGGCCGAAGAACCGAAGCTCGAAGACATCCCTGTGGTAAGGGAATATCCTGAAGTCTTATCCGAAGACTTGCCAGGATTACCTCATCCATGACAAGTCGAGTTCCGCATTGACTTGGTTCCAGGTGCCGCGCCTGTAGCCAAGGCACCTTATCGACTTACGCCTTCAGAGATGCAAGAGTTGTCAGCGCAGCTTCAGGAGTTGCTAGATAAGGGATTTATAAGGCCAAGCTTCTCTCCTTGGGGAGCTCTAGTACGGTTCGTCAAGAAGAAGGACGGTAGTTTCCGTTTGTGCATTGACTACCGGGAGCTGAACAAGTTAACCATCAAGAATCGGTATCCCTTGCCGAGGATTGATGATTTATTCGATCAACTTCGGGGATCAAGTTACTACTCCAAGATCGATCTTCGATCAGGTTATCACTAGTTGCGGATTCAAGAAGAAAGTATACCGAAGACTGCCTACAGAACTTGTTATGGACATTACGAGTTTCTAGTGATGCCGTTTGGGTTAACTAATGCACCGGTAGTGTTTATACACTTGATGAATCGGGTTTGCAAGCCATATCTCGATAAATTCGTGATGGTATTTATCGACGATATTTTGATTTATTCGCGGATAAAGGAAGACCATGAGCAACACCTTAGAGCCATTTTAGAATTGCTTAAGAAAGAGAAGCTTTATGCTAAGTTCTCGAAGTGCGAGTTTTGGTTACGCGAAGTGCAGTTCCTCGGTCACGTGGTAAACGAGGATGGAATTCATGTGGATCCTACCAAGATCGAGGCGATTAAGAACTGGGAGACTCCAAAGACTCCAACCGAGATCCGCCAGTTTCTGGGTTTAGCAAGGGTATTATCGTAGATTCATTGAGGATTTCTCTAAGATCACTCAACCGGTGACCTCCCTTACTCAAAAGGATAAGAAGTATGAATGGAGAGATAAACAAGAAGAAGCATTTCAGCTGCTTAAGAATAAGCTTTGCGATGCACCTATATTATCCCTACCCGAAGGCACCGACGACTTCATGGTATGTTATGACGCCTCGCGTCAGGGATTGGGTTGCGTGCTCATGCAATGCAAGAAGGTTATTGCTTATGCTTCACGCCAATTGAAGGTCCATGAAAAGAACTACACCAAGCATGATTTGGAGTTATGCGCAGTGGTGTTTGCTTTGAAGATTTGGCGACATTATTTGTATGTACCCGATGTACGATCTTTACGGATCACAAGAGCCTTCAACACATATTTGATCAGAAAGAGCTTAATATGAGAGAGCGGCGATGGCTAGAGTTGTTAAATGATTATGATTGCGAAATCAAGTATCATCAAGGAAAGGAGAATGTGGTGGCAGACGCCTTGAGTCGAAAAGAAAGGATTAAGCCCATAAGGGTTAGGGCTTTAGAGATGATTATTCAGACAGATCTCTCGTTGCATATTCGTGCTGCACAGAGAGAAGCTCTTAAGAAAGAGAACTTGGAGGCCGAATATCTCCGTGGGATGGAGAAAAAGTTGGTACCCAACGAGGAAGGAACCTTATACTTTATGGGACAAATTTGGTTCTGCCTTTTGGAGGTCTTAGAGAGGTTATTTTTTATGAAGCTCATAAATCACGGTACTCGATCCATCCAGGATCGGATAAGATGTACCAAGATTTGAAGGATTATTATTGGTGGCCAAGGCTTAAGGGTGATGTTGCTACTTATGTTGGAAAGTGTTTGACCTGCTCCAAGGTGAAGGCCGAGTATCAGAAGCCATCAGGCCTTCTCCAACAGCCAGAAATACCCATGTGGAAGTGGGAGCAGATTTCTATGGACTTCATAACCAAGTTACCAAGAACTCCCAGAGGTCATGATACGATTTGGGTAATCGTGGATCGATTGACAAAGTCTGCGCACTTCTTGCTGATTAGAGAGAAGGATTACACTGGTAAGTTAGCTGAGCTTTACCTAAGGGAGATAGTTGCACGTCATGGAGTGCCTATCTCGATTATATCAGATAGAGATGGACGGTTTGTGTCAAGGATTTGGCAATCCTTTCAGGAAGCTTTTGGTTCTCAGTTGAATCTGAGTACAACTTTCCACCCGCAGACAAACGGACAGAGCGAGAGAACTATTCAGACATTAGAAGATATGCTACGTGCTTGTGTAATGGATTTAGGTGGCAGTTGGGATACTCATCTACCTTTGGTTGAGTTTTCCTATAACAACAGCTACCATACAAGCATCCAAGCTGCACCGTTCGAGGCTCTCTACGGACGCAAGTGCCTATCACCGTTATGTTGGGCAGATGCAGGTGACAGACACTTGGTTGGTCCCGAACTGGCCCAAGAGACAACTGATAAGATCATGCAGATCCGAGAGCGCATCAAGGAGGCTTGTGATCGACAGAAGAGTTATGCGGACCAAAGACGAAAACCTTTGGAATTTGAAGTGGGTGATATGGTTCTGTTAAAAGTCTCACCTTGGAAAGGTGTGGCACGCTTGGGGAAGCGTGGTAAGTTAAACCCACGCTATATCGGACCGTTCAGAATTTTGGAAAGAGTTGGTTCAGTAGCATACAAGTTGGAGTTACCAGCATAACTCAATGGTGTTCATGATACATTCCATGTATCTAATCTGAAGAAAAGTCCAACTCAAGAGACAGTGATCATCCCCGCGGATGAAGTTCACATTGACGACACACTCCACTTTACCGAAGAACCCTTTGAGGTTACAGATTGGAAGGTTAACAAGACTCGGAGGAGTAGTGTTAAGCTTGTCAAGGTTCGATGGAATGCACGTCACGGCCCAGAGTTTACTTGGGAGCGTGAAGACTATATGAAAGGTAAATACCCGCATTTGTTCCCCAACTCCCCTACAGCTAATAGTAAAGCTTAAAATTTCGGGACGAAATTTTGTTAACAGGGAGAGAATGTGACAACTGTCAAAAGTCCAGGTATCCGTACAATTATTAAACAGTAGTTATGACTTAATGACTGTGTTGATTTACAATTAATGACATGAATTGCTTTTTGATTATTGCCGTATACATACATGTGCATCATATATTGCAAATGACATATCATTATTGCATGCAAACTTTATTGATTCAAATGATGCACGAAACAAAGTTAGCACAATTATATTAGTATAGTGTGTAGGAAAGTAAGGATCACAAAACTGCCTTTCTAGAGATAGTTTAAGTGCCGGAAAGTGCCTAAAACTCACTTAAATTGTTGAATTCAGCAAAAATCAGCAAAAATTAGTATGTAAACACTTAAATATCATGCAGAAATATGGTTAAATGGTCCAGAATGCTTTCCTAAGTGTCGGGACTCAAAACTGTCACAAAAGGTAACATAAAGCACACTAAACTACACAATTTAGCACCTTAAGGAACCAGTAACCAGCCAAACAACTGGACACTACCCGAAACACCAAATTTTCACTAGAAGCATTGTTTTAACATTACCAAGCTAGTTATGGTCCCCGAACATCATAACACACTATATAACATCTAGTAACTAACTAACCTAACTAAACACTTGATTTTCAACCATATAAACTAACTAATAGTTAACCCCTAAACTAGATCCCCCCACCTATAATCGGCCAACATAGTGGCCCCACTTGTGATTTTATTTTGTTATTATAATAGATCATGTTTCTTCTTTAAAACATAAAAACCATTGGAAAATATGAGTTGGTGAATTATAATAATAACCTCAAGGCATAACCATTATTTTTACACAACACACAACATTTGAGCTCTGTCTTCTTCCCCCTCTCCACTCTCGGCCGAACATCACCACCCACACCGTCATCATCATCCAACAATTCTCATCCAATCCATACATACTCAAAGGTGTTAGAAGCCATATAAAGAAGCTTGGAGCTTTTGGAAGTTGATGGACCACTCACACAAGCTTTTATCCATCTCATTTTCATCTAGTGATCATCCCAAGCCTTGAGCTAGTAGTAAGATCATTCTACACTCTATTTTACATCTTGTTTTGGTAGTTAAAGAATGATACAAGTTGTTAATCATAAAGAACACTATGGAACTTGAACATGAAACTTGAACATAAGACTAAAATCATAAGAAATCAAGTTGTTTAAGTGTTGTTATGATTGTTGATTGTTGATTGATTGTGTTTATGATGTTACACATCATATGATCTTGCTAGATGGTGATTAAAGACATAATCAAGCAAGATGAGAGGATGATTATGTTAAGATCAAAGTAATCATCCATGTGTAAAGCATGAACTTGAAAGTATAAATTGCTTTTCTTGAAGTATGGTGATCAAAGTGAATATAAAGTCTTATAAACATATGATTTCAAGAATGTTTTTTCAAGAAACCAATTTAAAAAAAAAATACAAAGTTCACTTAATCTTGGTTCTTAAAGGAATTAACCACATTTTCAGTGGTTAAAAAAGTGTAGAAATATATATGTAACAAGAAAAACTCAAGAAGAAACATTTTTAGAAAAATGATTTACAAGTTGTAAAGGACTAATTTCTTTAATAATGATGTTTTTAAATAAAAACCACAGTTTAAAGGGTAACTAAGCTTACTAAACACACTAGTAAGTTACTACAAATTTTTGTAAAATTTCAAGTTCATGAAGTAGTAATTTATGCTTGATTTTGGAAAATTGGTAAGAGTATTTGGTTTGTTGATTGTGTTGATTTATAAAAGAAACCGATATGCTTTGAAAGCATAGAAACCTCCATTTTTAAGGGGAAACTATGGCAAAATTTTTCTAGAAATTGAACACTTAGAAAAATATTTTTAAACAAATATTTACCAGTATATTTTAAACCATGAATTTTTATAAAAAATTTGCCATAATTTTTGTTACAAAAATTATAAATATTGGAGGCTGGTTTTTGCAAATAAAAGTGACTAAATATGTATTTAGGAAAATATATATTTAGATGTCACATGTGTGTGATTATTTGTATATTATGTGTATTAGTTATATTATTTTAGGACTTGAAATAATATAACTCACCAAAATAACATAAATTACAATCCAAAATACCACCAAAATTCCAAGAAATGAATATATAAATTATACCCAAAATATTGGTAAAACCAAACAAGGAATATAGCTCACATAAATATTCCGGAAATAAATTCATAAGTATATTTTGGTAATTAGTATTTTGGACACCAAGAGAACAAAAATATGATTTTTATAATTATTACGAAATATATCATGTTTTTGACAAGGAGAAAATATATTGTTTTTGGTAAGTAAAAATATATATTTTCTTGCAATTATTAGAAGATATATTATTTCTAGGGGAAAATATACATTTTCTTGAGTAAACATGAAATACATTATTTTTGGGTGAAAAATAAGTTTGTATATATTTTCCAAGTTAAACTTGAAAATATATTATTTTTGAGACTTATATGAAATTTATAAATATTTTTGCCAAGGGAAAAATTATAAGTAATTTTTCTATGTAATATTTCTTAAACAATATATTTTAGGAATATATATTGATGTATTTTTATTAGAAATATTATTCCGGAAAAAGTTAATATAAAAATTAAGTATAAGATACTTAATAAACACAATAAATATGTATTCTCGTATGTATAAATATACACCGGAATACGCCATCGATACTTGGCAAAAATACACAAGTATAATAATATGAGTATAAATACACCCATCCTTGGGGAAATTATTCATGTACAAATGCATAAGTGTGACAAGTTAAAATATATTATTTTAACTAATATTCCAAAAATTTAATAAATATAATTTAAGTTAAAATACTTATTATTTTAAGAAATAATTATATAACTTGGAATAATATTAAGGACACAAAGAAACGTAACTCAAAGACATTAATTAATACTAAGTCAAGGCACGATCCGCTCGTCTAATAGACCCTAGTACGTTGTAGGTAGTCATGCACACAAGTAGCAGCTTTGGGTTACCGTTGGATATGAAGAACGCAAAACTGTGAGTTCATGTCCCCCTTTTTCTTTTAACTGTTTTTGTTTTATAATTTCGGGGGTGAAGTACTGTAACACCTCGTAAAATCATACCCAATAAAATAAAGACACGTGTCATGTAAGGAAAATGTGTTACAAACCTGGATCAAAGTAAAAGATGTTTGGTAGGATTAAAAGTGTCGACATGCTAATTATACCTCTGAGCGACCTGTTTATAAATCCCAAACCTTAACATAATTTATAAACATCTGATATATTCAAATCGGGTTATCCTTAGTGATAATTAATTTAAATTTAAAGAAAAGGAATCCTATGAAGTTTCATGACAAAATCTCAATTTAAAGCCTTTTACATAAGTCCAAGAGAACTCATGTGCTTAGCAATGCATGCAAGAACATGCAAGGTCTGTCTCTATGGTCCCCTCCTGTTAGAAATGACTGAAGATTCGAGCTTTAAAGGAATACATGGTCAAGCCTAAAAGTTTGCAAAGATTTTGTCTGCTGATCAAGGCTTACGGACCGCAAAGGGGTTACCTTACGGCCCGTTAGATGGCGGAGCTGGGCGATAGTAATTAAAAAGCGGATACGGACCGCAAAGCCAAGGGCTTACGGCCCGCAAAGTTGTAACTGGGCTTCTTAGACCAAGGTCGGTTACGGACCGCAAGACCAAGAGCTTACGGTCCGCAAGAGGTGCTTACGGACCGCAAGGCTTCTTGCTTACGGTCCGTAAGACTGTCGCTGGCAGCAGAAAATGGACAGCTGCCTGTTCAACCTGTTACATCGCCTCATTTGCATGGTATTCGAATACAGGAGTGTGGCCAATAGATTTGCATGCATAGGGACACATGGGGAACATCAGGAAACACTTGTAGACTTAGGTGTGATGATCTTGTGACATTTAGCTCACTATATAAGAGCTTGAAGTTGCTACAATTGGACTTGCTCATTTCATTGCACTTCAAGCTAGTCTCTGGAGCTTCTCTGGACTTTCTCAAGATTTCTTAGGATCCATAATCATTCTTAGGACTCTTGTAAGTGTCCTTAACCTTCTTTAATTCAGTTTAGCTTAGTTAATTAGCTTAAAGTTAAACCGTCGTAATTAAGGTTTGACTTCGTCATTAATCTTAATTTGTCCAGTCAAATTTCAAATTGAAAGTACCTATGAGTTGGTAATTATGTGGGCAATAAACCCTTAAAAGGGCACCCTCTAATTCCCACTCTAACTAGGTCAATTGTTGGGTCAAAATTAATCCTAAAAAGTCAACAGAAAGCTTATTTTCAAAATAATGCATAATTAACAATGTAGAAGCCATGCAACCTGTTTTATCATTAATATATCTTGGTAATGAATGTGAGAACATGTCTAAACATGTTCACCCTGACAATTTTCAGTTTAAGCTCGGTTCGGAACCGAAAATCGCAAAAGAAGACTTTTGCTTTGACTTTCAGTTCTGACCCATTTGAGCATAGTTTAGAAATTCCTTAGAGCTTATTTAGGACTAGGATTCATGTTAGTATAACCCTCTGTGATTATAAAACTTGATTCATTAGTTATCCAATTCACATGCATGTTTCCGTCAATTGCTTAAATGTTGACTATTATGCCCATATGAACTTAAAATATGATTTTTGAAAATGAAAAAAAGTAAAAACCTTAGTTACTGAGTTATAAGCTTGTACTTAAAATTTGAGATCAGTTTGAGGTCTAGATTAAGAGTTATGCTCATTAGCGTAATTAGAAAGCTTTTTAGTAATTAAATGGCGTAATTAGCATATAGCCTATCTAAACCCGATTTTGATACCAAACTTTACACCTACTAATGTAAAATAATATTTTGTGATTTTTGGAGATTTTTATTTATTTTTAGGTTGAGCATAACTTAGAATTCTAAGCTTAATTCGGTAGTTGTCGGTTTTGCCCTTTTAAGCTATAAAATGAGTTTTACAAATCGTTTTTGATACCAAACCTTTTTCCACTGATCTAATAGGATTAAAAGAATATTTAAGCCTTTTGGAATAATAAAAATATCAGCTTTCCTTTAAAAACCCGGAAATAGCTCAAAACCGCCTTTTTAAGCGTTTTTAACGCATAGTATGTATTAAAACCATATTAGATATGTAAGACTTGATACCTTCTGATATTTTAAGTAAACTTTTATATTCTAACAGTAAGTAAAAGTTTTTGAAGTCAAATTCCAGATTTGACCTTTAAACCTTAGGTGAAATTACCAAAATGCCCTTTCGGTGCATAGTATGGTTAGAAATGATAAATTTCACATATAGGTTATACCCTACTGATATAACTTAGTAAATTAAGTATTTTTACTGATTACATCAGACCCGAAACTCAGAATCATATTTAAACTCTTTTATAGCCTTTTAAATGACCAAAATGCCCTTACGGGGCATAATTTGAGTTTAAAATCATTTGGGGCATAATAGAAGATATCTTACTGATGTCACAACATATTTAAAGCATACTAACTTAGGAAACCTGTATATGACTCATATGGTTACCCGTTACGCATTTTGCGCATTCGGTTCGGCTTATGTAATTAGTTTGCATAAATTGACCGGAATGGGCCAAACCTTATCATTTTTGTCTCAAAATTCTGAATGTGTTTAGTTTACCCATATTATACAAGTCTCCAAACTTGTCAGGTCTAAATCACATTCTATTCTGGTCTTCACTTAATCGTGTGTTTGAACCGTATCTTCCTTTAAAACTAGCCGGTCTAAGTTTATGCTTAATTAAAGACCCGTTAGGAATCTAATAGGTTATTAAAAACCTTCGTTCCAGATTAGGAGCACCAGTAAAAGCTACGTGCACTTGCTTGTTGTGATTATTACTTGCAAAGGTAAATACTTTTAACTTATTTTCCCTTTTACGGGCTTGGGGTACGGTATATAAAATACCGCTTGGTCGGGCATTCGACTTTAATCGTTTGGTGGTTAGATATTATCGAGATGACCCGTTTAAAAATTTGGTTTTGTTTGCTTAACGCCTTTGGGGGGTTAATGACCATGTCCCGGATATCCATGGCATCATTCATAGAATGGCCACGACCTTAGCACACGGGTGTAGGCGTAGACCCATCAGTGCATTTAAAAATTAATAAGGTATAACCGCCGGTTACGAGAATAACTCGCCGCAGGACTATACCATGTGGTGTGTCTATTAATCTTTAACCCGGCATGAACCGGGCAACTGAACGCATAACAAACATGTAATTCTTTTACAAGTTTATATATAAATAATTATCCCAAGTTATAAAATGTTTTTGTGCTTTGTGCATTCAAATCAATTTTCTAACCCTTTTCAAAATGAGTCAGTTAAATTGTATTTACCAGTGTAAACTGACGTATTTTCCCAAAAAGGCTAAGTGCAGGTACTACTCGTAATAGGCTGATCTCTCCTAGCATCAAATAGAAGTCTCGCAAGCTTAGATGCCTAAAGTCTGTTGAACAAAGTTTCCTCTTTATCTTGATCCACCTATGGATATTATTCAACCATGTTGTGATACTCAATATTACACTTTTATTCGGTTGAAATGAAATCTATCTTTTGCTTCTGCTGTGCATTTAAATTTGTGTTGTTTGACTATGATGATATCAACTACGTCACGATACTCCCCACCGGGCCCACCGGTAATTCGTGGAAATATCGGGGTGTGACAGGTTGGTATCAGAGCCAACACTGAGTGAATTAAACACTAGCCTTTTGTGTTTAGTCTCAGTTACACAAATTGCACATTCCTCGATCCTCGAGTCTAGACAAATAACATAGGACAAACTCTGTTTTGTTTTATTTTGTCTTTTATATATATTTCTTGTTGTTATCTTTATTATGTTGATCGGTTTAAAGATGCCGACACGATTCTTAAGAGGTAGAGGCAAAGCCCCAGTAACGGGCCATGATCGCGAGGCCGGACCTTCCCACCGGCGCACGCCATCCATCACCATGAGCACCAGTCCCCAAGAACCTTGGAGGACTTACATTGAACCGGGGAGACGATCCGTCTCTCTAAGCTCGTCACCTTCTTACCTCCACTCCTTTGGGCCTCAGTCGGAAAATGAGCCCAACAACCCGCAACCTTCATTTATTCCCCTTCAACGCTTTAATTCTCACCATTCTTTTGGCGACCCCACTCCTGTCTTCCAGAGCCGGTTCAACCCGGGTAACTACGTTCAAGAACCAGTGGGTTTTAACCCACTGGGACAAGAGGACCACTTCTCCGGTGACAATGCCATGGTTATGGACGAGGACACCGACCCTGCAGAGCCACCGTCCGGGACCCCGAACCACCCCATCGAAATCTCTGATGGGTCATCTTTTCATGGATCACCTTACCGTGGTCCTGACAGCTACCAGGCGAGATTCGCCCAGTACAAATGGTATTTTACACCTTCGTAACACTCCTCGCCCCACCAGCAGTAGCAGCAGGATCCTTCCGAGGATTCTCGATTCGTGGCAGTTACCCCGCCACCACCACCACCACCAGTTGAGCAACCGCCTCTAGAGCCACCGAGGCAGACAAGATCAAATGCACAGATGTCCGTGCAAGGAGGAGTCCGTATCAACACCCCTCAACGATTAAGTGGCAGCCACTACCCGCCACTCCATGAAGACCCGCAGATGGGTGGGCCTTCAAACCCCATCTTGGAAGCGGATTCTACGCCTGTCGCGCCACCGTTGGGTTTCGATAACCCAATCCCTGCATACGCCGGCTCAGCGGCGTACAACCCCTTTGAGCAGCCGGCCCACACAAACTACAACTACGCGGATGAGATCCTTATCAGGCAGCGTGGGACTACAACGCTCTTCAACCTGAAGGGCCCTATGGAGGTCCTTGGACCATTGGTTACCCAACTTATGGGTACCAGCGTCCGCCACCTCCTCAACCTCTGCATCACCAACCGCCGCAGCCGCAATTAATACCACCGGAGCGACAACAAGAGGTTCTCGAAAGATTGCACCAAGTTGAGCGAGAGGTTCAGAGAAACCGCAGGGAACGTCAAGGCTTCTTCAAAGGTTTGGCAGGCCTAATCAAGGGGAAGTCCAAGAGAAGGGATTATTGAAGATCCTTGATTATTTTATTTTTGTTGTAATCATGTCCCTGCGTGGACTTTTGTTCCCGTATTCTGCCCCTGCGTGGGCATGTCTTTCTGTATTCTGCCCCTGCGTGGGTATGTTTGTTTGTTTAGCCCCTGCATGGGCATGTTATTTCAGTAGAAGTCCCATTTAGGGCAAAATTGTACTTGTTTAAATTTTTAATGGAATGGTTAGTTTAAATTTTCATTTTTATTGCATGCATAAATATAAAATATGAAATAAATGAAAATAACATTCTTATTATAAGATCTATCATTATAATAAAATGATAAAATCTAAAAAGGACAAGACCTAGCCATGTGTCATCTTAAGACAGGGCCAGGACGGTAGTTCCATAATTAGATTTAGATCCATATTAATATCTCAATTTAGGATTTTCTGCATTAAATATTAAAAAGAATCTTAAAAGTAAAACCTAGCCACATGTCGTTCTAGATATGGCCAAAATGGTAGAACTTATTTAAAAGATTTAAATCCTTGTTAACATCTGTAAACATGTTAATATTCCTGACAAAATGTGATTCGATAAAATCGCATGAGTCATCCTTATATTAGAAATTCTAAATTCTTTTATTATTTAACATCCAATAGTGATGTAATGCCTACGGGCTATACTCATTGTCATATAAGACAAAAGACAGTAGTGGTCTTCGACCCCCTGTTAAGAAGAGGTAATAAAATATAATTAAAACCTCCATACCTTGATCCTATAAGATCATGATTAAAAATTTAAAACTGTCCTTGTGACTTGACCTTTTATGTCATTAATATAATTTGATTATAAATAGGAATTATAATGAAAATTCCTGAATATATATGTGCTTAGCAAAATTAATCAAAATGGCTTCTAAACACCATGATTAATAGATCATTTAGAATGAGAGAACTGCTATAGACCTCTGAATAAACTAGAATCATTATTTTATGTAGCAATTAAGTTATATGGCGAGGTCTGACGAAGTCAACAGTCACCCCAGAGATAATCATGATCCTTCCAGAGTCAACGTATCAGGAGCAGAGCTACAAGCATTGATAGACAATGCTGTTACAAGAGCTTTGGATAGGCAATTCCAAGAATCCAGTGGTACCATGTAAGGACCTAGTCTGTACCACACTCTAAACCGCCCTCTAGAACTCATACTGCTCACAACAGTAATTCCCATCGCTCATCAAACCAAAGGAGTGTTCCATCTCAAAGAGTAGTGCTGAATCAAGAACCCCGTGATAAGGGTTGCTCCTACAAGTACTTTCTTTCGTGCAAACCCCGGGATTTCACTGGGGAGAAGGGGGCTATAGACTGCATGACCTGGTTGGATGAGATGGACACTGTGGTAGATATCAGTGGATGCACTGATAAGGATGTGGTGAAGTTTGTATCTCAGTCATTCAAGGGTGAGGCATTAGCTTGGTGGAGGTCTTTGATCCAAGCTATAGGGAAAATCCCATTGTACAATATGTCTTGGGAATAGTTTATGTCATTGATCAAAGAGAACTACTGCCCTCAGCACGAGGTTGAGAAGATTGAAGCTGATTTCCTGTCCCTGGTTATGAAAAACCTAGATTGTCAGGCCTACCTCACAAGCTTCAACACCATGTCAAGGTTAGTTCCTTATCTTGTAACACCGGAACCCAAGAGAATAACTCGTTTCATTGGGGGTTTAGCCCCAGAGATCAAGTCGAGTGTGAAGGCCTCTCGACCAGGTACTTTCCGATCTGCATCTGATATAGCTCTGTCTCTCACTCTGGACGCGGTCAGGCAGAGATCGCTGAGAAACATAGAGGCTGAAAAGAGGAAACGTGAGGATGACAACTCACGACGCTTAGACAAGAAGCATAAGGGAAGCAATGACCACAAAAGGGGTTCTGGATCTAAGAAATATGGTCAACAGGCGGGTGATAAGCCCAAGTGTAAGGTTTGTAAGAAGCACCATTTTGGGAGGTGCAGGTATGAGTCGAAATCCCAGTCTCAGCCAAGGGCATGTGGGTTTTGCAAATCTTCTGAGCACAAGACTCTCGACTGCAAGAAGATAAAAGATGCAACGTGCTACAATTGCAACGAGAAAGGGCACATTAAGTCAAATTGCCCAAAGTTCACGAAGAAGACTGAGGAGAGAAAGAAGACCAATGCTAGGGTCTTCCAGATGAATGCACAGGAGGCGGTCCAAAATGACAATGTCATAACATGTACCTTCCTTATTAATGATGTTTATGCAAGAGTGTTGTTTGATTCTGGAGCAGATAAATCATTTGTAGATGATAAGTTTTGTAAGTTGTTAAACCTACCTGTTAGAACCCTAAGCATAAAATATGAGGTTGAGTTAGCCGATGGCACCATAGAAACCGCATCAACCGTGTTAGATGGATGTTTCATATCCATTAGGAACCACTCTTTTCCTTTGTCCTTACTTCCTTTGAAGTTAGCCGGTTTCGATATAGTAATAGGCATGGATTGGCTATCCCATAATCAAGCTCAGATTGTGTGCAACATGAAGCAAGTAGTAGTCAAGACTCCGTCTGGTGAGCCACTTACCATTCAAGGAGACACCCAGTATGAACTGCCTGAGCAAGTGTCTATGCTCAAGGCATCCAGATGTATGAAGAAAGGATGTGTCATCTACATGGCACAAGTGACCATTGACGAGCCAAAGCCTAAGATTGAAGACATCCCCGTCATTTCTGAATATCCTGAGGTATTTCCTGAAGAACTACCCGGTTTGCCACCGGATAGACAAGTAGAATTCAGAATTGACATCATTCTCGGAGCTGCACCTGTTGCAAGAGCACCTTACAGGTTGGCACCAACGGAGATGAAAGAGTTAAGGACTCAACTAGATGATTTGTTAGCAAAAGGTTTTATTCGTCCTAGTTCATCTCCTTTGGGAGCGCCAATCCTGTTTGTGAAGAAAAAGGATGGATCGATGCGTCTATGCATCGATTATCTCGAGCTTAATAAGGTTACTATCAAGAATAGATATCCTTTGCCGAGGATCGACGATCTATTCGATCAACTGCAAGGAGCAAGTTATTTCTCTAAGATCGACTTGAGGTCAGGCTATCATCAGTTGAAGGTTAGAGATGAAGATGTGCACAAGATAGCGTTTAGGACTCGTTATGGTCATTACGAGTTCCTGGTGATGCCTTTTGGGCTCACTAATGCACCAGCAGCATTCATGGGTCTCATGAATCGTGTCTGCAAGCCATACTTGGACAAATTTGTTATCATTTTCATTGACGACATGCTGATCTATTCAAAGAATCAAGCTGACCACGAGAAGCACCTTCGATGTATTCTGAAACTACTTCAGCAGGAGAAGCTTTAGGCCAAGTTCTCGAAGTGTGAATTTTGGCTTCGTGAAGTCCAATTTCTTAGACATGTGGTTAGTGAGCGTGGTATCGAAGTCGATCCCGCTAAGGTTGAAGCTGTCATGAACTGGCAAGAGTCGAAGACGCCTACAGAGATTCGCAGCTTTCTAGGACTGGCAGGATACTACAGGCAATTTGTTGAAAATTTCTCAAGAATTGCAGCACCCCTAACTCTACTCACCCGCAAGAATAGTAAGTTTGATTGGGGGCCTAAGCAGCAAGAATCTTTCGATATTCTGAAGTAGAAGTTGAGCAACGCTCCAGTATTGATGTTGCCTGATGGAATTGACGAATTTGTGGTATATTGTGATGCATCGCACACAGGTATGGGATGTGTGCTTATGCAGAAAGGCAAGGTTATTGCCTATGCTTCACGTCAGTTAAAGGTGCATGAAAAGAAATACACCACCCATGACTTGGAGTTGGGTGCCGTTGTATTCGCACAAAAAATTTGGAGGCATTACTTGTATAGGACTAAGTGTGTGATCTATTCTGATCACAAGAGCCTTCAACATCTGTTTAACTAGAAGGACTTAAACATGAGGCAGCGACGATGGATGGAAACTCTAAATGATTATGACTGTGAGATAAGATACCATCCAGGCAAGGCAAATGTGGTTGCCGATGCCTTAAGTAGGAAGGAAAGGGTTAAGCCTATAAGAATCAATGCTAAGAGCATTGAGATAAAGAATAGTTTGAATGAAAGGTTGTTAGCTGCGCAGAAGGAAGCTGTGCTAGAAGCTAACTACCCTGATGAAAAGTTAGGAGTAACTGAAGAGCAGCTATCCTATGGCAAGGACGGAATCCTAAGGTTAAATGGACGAATATGGGTTCCAGTTTATGGGGGACTTCAGGATGTTATCCTCCAGGAAGCCCACAATTCTAAATATTCCGTTCATCCTGGAGCTGATAAGATGTACCAGGATCTGAAGGCAAACTACTGGTGGATAGGCTTAAAGAAGTCTATAGCTACCTATGTAGCCAAATGTTTGACGTGCGCACAAGTTAAAGCTGAACATCAAAAGCCGTCAGGTTTGCTACAACAGCCTGAACTTCCCACCTGGAAGTGGGAGATGGTGACAATGGATTTCATCACCAAGTTGCCAAAGACAAAGAAAGGAAACGATACTATTTGGGTGATAGTAGATAGACTGACTAAGTCAGCACATTTCCTACCCATTAAGGAGACTTATAGCTCTGATATGTTAGCCCAATTGTACGTAGATAAGACTGTAGCTCCTCATGGCGTACCAGTATCTATTATCTCGGATAGAGATACCAGATATACATCACATTTTTGGAAAAGTTTCCAACAATCTTTGGGCACGCGCTTAAATTTTAGTATGGCTTACCATCCACAAACGGACGGGCAGAGTGAGCGTACAATCCAAACCTTGGAAGACATGCTTCGTGCATGTGTGATTGACTTAGGTGGTAGTTGGGATAACCACCTGCCATTGATCGAGTTCTCTTATAACAATAGCTACCATACAAGCATTCAAGCTGCGCCTTTTGAGGCATTATATGGTAGGAAATGCAGAACGCCTATTTGTTGGGCAGAAGTAGGAGAAGCTCAATTATCCGGACTTGACATAGTCCTTGAAACAACAGATAAGATTGTCCAGATTCGTGACCGCCTGAAAGCTGCCAGGGATAGGCAGAAAAGTTATGCTGATAAAAGGCGAAAACCTCTAAAGTTTGAGGTTGGTGATAAGGTTCTGCTTAAAGTATCACCCTGGAAGGGAGTGATGCGATTTGGTAAGAAAGGTAAGTTAAGCCCAAGGTATATTGGACCATTCGAGATCATCGAATGTGTAGGAGCAGTGGCTTAGAAGTTAAACTTACCTGAAGAGCTCAGTGGTATTCATAATTTATTCCACATCTGCAATCTAGAGAAATGTCTAGCTGATGAGTCGCTAGTCATGCCGCATACGGATGTGCACATAGATGAGAGCTTGAAATTTGTGGAAAAACCTTTGTCGATCGAGGATCGACAGGTCAAGAAGCTTCGAAGGAAGCATGTGCAAATTGTGAAGGTCAAATGGGATGCCCGTAGAGGTCCCGAGTATACGTGGGAGGTAGAGTCCACAATGAAGGAAAAATACCCTCATTAATTTCAGTGAATCTCGAGGTCGAGATTTATTTTAAGGGGGTGAGGATGTAACACCTCGTAAAATCATACCCAATAAAATAATGACACGTGTCATGTAAGGCAAACGTGTTACAAACCCGGATCAAAGTAAAAGATGTTTGGTAGGATTAAAAGTGTCGACATGTTAATTATACCTCTGAGTGACCTGTTTATAAATCCCAAACCTTAACATAATTTATAAACATCTGATATATTCAAATCCGGTTATCCTTAGTGATAATTAATTTAAATTTAAAGAAAAGGGATCCTATGAAGTTTCATGACCAAATCTCAATTTAAAGCCTTTTACATAAGTCCAAGAGAACTCATGTGCTTAGCAATGCATGCAAGAACATGCAAGGTCTGTCTCTATGGTCCCCTCCTGCTAGAAATGACTGAAGATTCAAGCTTTAAAGGAATGCATGGTCAAGCCTAAAAGTTTGCAAATATTTTGTATTCTGATGAAGGCTTACGGACCGCAAAGGGGTTACCTTACGGTCCGTAAGATGGCGGAGCTGGGCGATAGTAATAAAAAAGCGGATACGGACCGCAAAGCCAAGGGCTTACGATCCGCAAGGTTGTAGCTGGGCCTCTTAGACCAAGGTCGGTTACGGACTGCAAGACCAAGAGCTTACGGTCCGCAAGAGGTGCTGACGGACCGCAAGGCTTCTTGCTCACGGTCCGTAAGACTGTCGCTGGCAGCAGAAAATGGACAGCTGCCTGTTCAGCCTATTACACCGCCTCATTTGCATGGTATTCGAATACAGGAGTGTGGCCAACAGATTTTCTTGCATAGGGACACATGGGGAACATCAGGAAACACCTGTAGACTTAGGTGTGATGATCTTGTGACATTTAGCTCACTATATAAGAGCTTGAAGTTGCTACAATTGGACTTGCTCATTTCATTGCACTTAAAGCTAGTCTCTGGAGCTTCTCTAGACTTTCTCAAGATTTCTTAGGAACCATAATCATTCTTAGGACTCTTGTAAGTGTCCTTAACCTTCTTTAATTCAGTTTAGCTTAGTTAATTAGCTTAAAGTCAAACCGTCGTAATTAAGGTTTGACTTCGTCATTAATTTTATTTTGTCTAGTCAAATTTCAAATTGAAAGTACCTATGAGTTGGTAATTATGTGGGTAATAAACCCTCAAAAGGGCACCCTCTGATTCCCACTCTAACTAGGTCAATTGTCGGGTCAAAGTTAATCCTAAAAAGTCAAGAGAAAGCTTATTTTCAAAATAATGCATAATTAACAATGTAGAAGCCATGCAACCTGTTTTATCATTAATATAACTTGGTAATGAATGTAAGAACATGTCTAAACATGTTCACCCTGATAATTTTCAGTTTAAGCTCGGTTCGGAACCGAAAATCGCAAAAGAAGACTTTTGCTTTGACTTTCAGTTTTGACCCATTTGAGCATAGTTTAGAAATGCCTTAGAGCTTATTTAGGACTAGGATTCATGTTAGTATAACCCTCTATTGTCACACCCCCAAAATCCCACACGCGGAGTACCACCGCTTGGAGGCGTGACGTGACCAGGACCAAGCCACCAATCATATTGAACATGTAAATATATAGTAAAAGTTATCCGTCAATACGAAAGGTGTTTATCAAAACCAACATAGTTAAGTATAGCGGAAGCATTAAAGTGGAAACCCCAAACATAAGTATTAATGTATGAAAAGTAATAAATGTTTGTTCACGATTCAATCCCCACAACGACCTGCTCCTCCTTGTGCAAGCTCCATTAGTACCTAAGGTCCTGCAAGGCATGCAGCAGAGAGTCAACAACTAGTTGAGCGAGTTCACAGAAAGTAAATGCGTAATAGTACGTTCAAGAGTATCAGGTGGCTCTACTGGGCCAGTATAGGTTCCTATTGGTGGGGGCTTCCCATGTTATTAATTCACTAGACTGTGCGTAACCATAAGTGTTCTTCACAACCGAGAACAGTAATACGTACAAGTTTACGTAGGATTTACGTAAGTATCCTTCACAACCGAGGATAGGGTACGTGGGGGTTTACGTAGGTTTTACGTAAGTGCCTGACACAACCGAGGCAGTAGTGAGTATCCGTTCACGCAGGTTTTACGTGAGTATCCTTCACAACCGAGGATAGCGAGTAACTTAGTTATACGTAGGTTTTACGTATGTGTCCTGCACAACCGAGGACGATGGTATGGTAGTCTAGTAATGATATCCGTATGAATCTATTCAACCTTATCCTTTCAATCCCATTCCCAACACCCCGGGAATCCCATGCCTTGGTAAGAGTGTGAACTCACCTTGGGTTGCTCGGCAGATACACACAAAAAGGGTTTCTTGAACTAAAAGTGGTCAACCACGTCCTAACAGGGTTACCATACAAGTCAGGTTTGGTGTTCAAGTATTGTACGTATGAATCACGTAAGTTAACATGTTAAAAGCACGTATAGCCCATGGCAAATCACATAGTACACGTTAACACTTTAACAACAATAGTCAAGCACTCATCATGTCTAATTTGTACGATCCGAAAGACATAGTCCACTACACATCGGCCCAATAAGATTTAACAGTCCAATTAGCAGATACGTAAACAAGTCCAGCTACCCGGCCCAGACAATTGGGCCCGTGACAGTGCAAGGCCCAAATCCGTGGGCATGTGTAACTGGTCTCGAGTCGCAACAAGAAGGTCCCGAGTCGCAACGGGACTCGCAACCCTGGTCTCGGCTTGTCATGGTCCGGTTTCGAGTCGCAATGGGACTCGCAACCGTGGTTTCGGCTCGTGCTGCTGTGTGTCGGTGTGAGGTCTCGAGTCGCAACGGGACTCGCAACCATGGTTTCGAGTTATGCTGCTTGTGGTCTCGAGTCGAGATTATGAGGTCTCGACTCGCAATCTATGTCGCAACTAGGTGTGTAACTGGTTTCCATAATTCATGCAACAATTATTCCGTGATTCTAGCAATCATCTTTGGCAGTTTCGGAAACAGATCAATCAACACAATATCCAACATACGGTTAACCTAATATCGATCAAACAAGAGTGTTTCACCAAAATTTCATATGAACCCTAGTAAACATCAAAGCATGAACAAGAACATAATGTTAACTACAAGAACCGGCTCATAAATCTGCGTTCTAGCATGCATCTAAGCAACCCAACGATCATACGAACAAGAACATATTCCAGCCGACTAACAACATTCAATCCGTTATTATCATACAACAATCCGAATATATAACATAATGGCCAATCTAACAAGCATCCTCAAATACAATCCGAATCAAATACATGGCAGCCGATTATCATGAATATACTCGATGTACATGTGTGAGCCGATTACAACTTACTATCCAAACTAAGATACAAACAATCCAAGAACACGTAACATCATTCAACACAACATCAATATTAAACACTAACCGATCAATAGCAGAAGAGGATGGTCCGAACAAGAGAGTGATCTTGTGCCGTCGGGTTCCAAGCAAAACGAGAGAGAGAGAAAGTCGTCTAGGGTTTTGTGTGTGTTAGTGTGTTTTGTAAAAGTGAGAGGATTACAAACACACCTAGTGTTATGCGTGTGAGGAGGGTGGGCCGAACCCAATCATGGGCTGCCCTTTTGGTCCGTGTGCAAACAATGCGGCCCAATGGCCTTGTGCGATTGGTTCATGTTGTGTGTTTATCATACATGCACGTAACACATAAAGCACATAACATTTCATAAAATCATTAAATAGCACGTAACGTTACAAGATAAGTCTAAAGTACGAGTTGTCACATTATCCCCAACTAAAAAGAAATTTTGTCCCGAAATTTGGTATGCACTCACTGAGGAAGCTAGGTAAGTTGTATCGTTCGTTCACTGGTTTTCCTGGGGTGTCACATCCTCCCCCCGTTGATCTGGAATTTCGTCCCGAAATTCCGAAGTAGGAGCTTCAGCCTCAGTAGTGGTTGCATTTGTTCCGAATAACTGGGGGTACTTTTCTGTCATCCTGTCTTCGCGTTCCCAGGTGTACTCTGGGCCACGTTTGGAGTTCCAACGTACTCGAACAAGAGGGATTCTCTTGTTTTTGAGGACCTTCACATCCCGGTCCGTGATTTCAACAGGTTCCTCGACGAACTGCAACCGCTCGTCGATAGTGAGTTCTTTGAAAGGAATGATAAGGGTCTCATCTGATAGGCACTTCTTCAGATTCGACACGTGAAAGACGTTGTGAACTGCACCGAGTTCAGCTGGTAAGTTCAACTTGTAGGCTACTTTGCCGATTTTCTCAGTGATCTCGAACGGTCCGACATACCGCGGATTTAGTTTGCCCCGTTTGCCAAAACGAACCACACCCTTCCAGGGTGAGACTTTAAGTAAAACCCGGTCCCCGACCTGAAATTCCAATGGCTTTCGACGCTTGTCCGCGTAGGCTTTCTGACGGTCGCGTGCTGCCGCCATGCGTTGTCGTATCTGTGCTATCTTTTCTGTGGCGTCCACTACAATCTCTGGACCCGTAATCTGACTATCCCCCACCTCTGCCCAACAGAGAGGTGACCGGCATTTGCGTCCATACAATGCCTCGAATGGAGCGGCTTGTATGCTGGTGTGATAACTGTTATTGTATGAGAACTCCGCCAAAGGAAGGTGCTTTTCCCAGCCGTTGCCGAAATCAATAACGCATGCCCGAAGCATGTCTTCAAGAGTTTGAATCGTTCGCTCAGACTGCCCATCCGTCTGAGGATGATATGCCGTGCTCATGTCTAATCGTGAGCCGAAAGATTTGTGCATCGCTTGCCATAGTTCTGACGTGAATCGTGCATCCCGATCCGAAATGATGGAAGTGGGCACTCCGTGCCTCGAAACAACTTCTTTAAGATAGACGTCTGCGAGAGTGGAGAACTTATCCGTTTCCTTTATAGCTAGGAAGTGTGCAGACTTGGTGAGTCGATCCACGATCACCCATATGGTATCATTCCCACGCTGGGATCTAGGTAAGCCTGTAACGAAATCCATGGAAATTTCTTCCCATTTCCATTGAGGTATCTTAGGCTGTTGAAGTAGGCCAGCTGGTTTCTGATATTCAACCTTGACTCTCGCACAGGTCAAGCATTTTCCAACGTACGTAGCGATGTGGGCCTTCATGCTAGGCCACCAATAAGTAGTTCTGATGTCGTGGTACATTTTATCCGACCCTGGATGTACCGAGTTACGAGACTTGTGAGCTTCGTCCATCACAAGTTTGCGTAGACCGCCATAAAGTGGGACCCAAATACGCCCCGTTACATAGTAGGCGCCGTCTGCCTTCTGTTCCATTCGTTGTCGTGAGCCGCGTAAGGCTTTAGCTTTGACATTTTCGGGTTTTAGTGCTTCGATCTGAGCAGTTCGTATTTGTGCAGGAAGGCTAGACTGAATCGTAAGCCGTAGCGCTCGCACGCGCCGAGGTAAAGTGTCTTTCCGACTGAGGGCGTCAGCCACAACATTGGCCTTGCCTGGATGGTACTTGATAGCGCACTCGTAATCGTTCAGTAATTCAACCTATCGCCGTTGACGCATGTTCAAATCCTTCTGCTTAAGGATATGCTCGAGACTCATGTGATCGGTGTAAATCGTGCACCTGGTACCGTACAGGTAGTGTCGCCATATCTTAAGCGCGAAAACAATAGCTCCTAGCTCTAAATCGTGCGTCGTGTAGTTCCGTTCGTGAATCTTAAGTTGGCGTGAAGCGTAAGCAATAACCTTGTCGCGCTGCATTAACACACATCCAAGACCCTGAATGGATGCATCACAATAAACCACGAAGTCGTCTGTGCCCTCTGGCAAAGAGAGGATAGGTGCACTGCAAAGCCTATCCTTTAGGTGCTGAAAAGCAGTTTCCTTGGGAATCTCCCCAACGGTAGGTGACACCCTTCTGTGTCAGTAGCGTAAGCGGCTGAGCAATCTTTGAAAAGTCTTTAATAAACCGTCTGTAGTAACCCGCCAAACCCAAGAATTGGCGTATTTCCGTTGGCGTACGTGGTGCAGGCCAGTTCCTGATCGAATCTACCTTGGATGGATCGACATGAATCCCATCCTTGTTCACTACGTGGCCTAGAAAGTGGACTTCACGAAGCCAGAAGTCGCATTTCGAAAACTTAGCGTACAGCTGTTCCTTTCGAAGAAGTTCCAAAATAAGGCGTAGGTGCTGCTCGTGCTCCTCCTGACTCTTGGAGTAAATCAGAATGTCGTCGATGAATACTATGACGAACTTGTCAAGATAGGGTTTGCACACCCTGTTCATAAGATCCATAAATATAGCAGGCGCGTTCGTTAACCCGAACGGCATGACAAGAAACTCGTAGTGGCCGTAACGAGTTCTGAATGCTGTTTTGGAGACGTCCTCCTCCCGGACTCTCAGCTGATGATAACCTGACCTCAGGTCTATCTTCGAATAATAGCACGACCCTTGCAACTGGTCGAATAAGTCGTCTATGCGTGGGAGAGGATAACGGTTCTTCACCGTCACCTTGTTGAGTTCACGGTAGTCAATGCACATCCTGAACGTACCGTATTTCTTTTTCACAAATAGTACTGGAGCTCCCCAAGGCGAAGAGCTTGGACGAATGAAGCCCTTTTCCAAGAGCTCTTGTAGCTCTGCTTTGACAGTTCCTCCAATTCTGATGGAGCTAGACGATATGGTGCGCGAGCTATGGGTGCTGCTCCTGGAGCGAGCTCGATTTGAAATTCGACCTGACGGTGAGGCGGTAATCCAGGTAAGTCTTCAGGGAACACCTGAGGGTAGTCGCGTACAACTGGAATATCCTCCAATTTCTTTTCCTTTGTCGATGCGTCTGAAACGAGTGCCAAGATTGCGGTGAGACCCTTCCGCAGACACTTCTGAGCCTTCAAGAAAGAGATGATGCCAACTACAGCACCACTCTTGTCACCCTGTACTTCGAGAGGTTCTTGACCAGAACGTGGAATACGGATGATCTTCTCACTGCATAAGATCTCTGCCTGATGTTGGGATAACCAATCCATCCCAATAACGATATCAAAACTTCCCAAGACTATGGGAATAAGGTCGATCGAGAATGTCTGACTGGCTAAGACGATACTACAACCCCTGACTATTTGCGTGGCTTCTAAACTCTTACCATTAGCTAGTTCTACGACGTGTTTATTGTTTAGAGGTGTTGATGTACGTTTTAACAATTTACTAGCTTTCACAGAAATATAACTTGTATCCGCACCCGAATCAAATAAAACAGTAACATAAATATCGTCGAGGAGAAACTTACCCATAACCACATTGGGATCGTTCATTGCGTCTCCTCGTCCTAACACGAAAGCTCGACCCCTTGCCTCGTTGCCATTGTTGTTTCCCCCGTTGTTGTTGCCATTGCCCTGATTGTTGTTATTGTTGTTGTTGTTCTGGTTCCTGTTTAACTGAGGGCAGTGCCTTTTGAAGTGACCTTCTGCCCCACACTGAAAACATACTTTGTTGCCCTGCTGCTAATTCTGCTGTGCTGGTGGCTGCTGCTGGTTCTGGTTCGCAGGACGTGGGCTTCTACAATCCTTAGCCTCATGACCCATCTTGAGGCATCTTTGACATCGACCCTTGTTACACTGGCCATCGTGGTGTCTACCGCAGTTGTTGCACTTTGGAAGGTTCCCTCGATATCCGCCCTGCCTGTGATTACCTGAAGAGTGTTGACTGGGACTCTGATAACTGTCAGTCTTTCGCTGCTGGGTCTGAGACTGAACTGAAGCTGATCCCTTGCTGGAATCCCCATCCCATTTTCTCTTGCTGTCACTGGGAGTAGTAGGAGTAGCTGAAGTAGTAACGGTAGCAGTAGCGCTGATACGTTTAGGCAGTTTGTTCTGATCTACTGCCTGGTCTGTGATGCGGTGAGCGAGGCGCTGAATATCCTGGATGTTGTCAAGATTAGCCGAAGTAACATGGCTCTGGATCTCTGGCGCCAACCCTTTGAGATACAACTCAATGCGCTTAATCGGAGGGTCTACCATAGTTGGACACAGCACGGCCAGTTCGTTTGACCTTTTGGTGTAAGCTTCAATCTCCGATCCAGTCATCTTCAGATGGTAAAACTCATCCTCCAGCTTATGGATGTCTTCCCGAGTACAATACTCCCTCTTGATCAGTTCCTTGAAATCATTCCAGGGCGTGGCGTTAGCAGCTGCCAACCCTAAGATCTGAACTTGGGCGTTCCACCAAGTTAGTGCTATTCCTTCCAGTGTGCCAGTGGCGTATTTCACCCTGCGAGCCTCAGGGCATTCACACATCTTGAACACTGACTCCAGCTTCTCAAACCAGTGGAGGAGTCCAACTGCCCCCTCTGTGCCGCTGAAAGTACTTGGACGACAGTCCATGAAGTTCTTGAAAGTACAGACAGGTTGCTGCGCGTGTTGACCTATTGTGTATGAATAGGACGAAATTAAATACGAGAGTTAATGCAGGATCTAAGGATCCTAGTAGGAGTCTATACTGCAGGGTATACTACCTGCTTGAGCAGCTGCAAGTGCCGCAGCAACTTGAGCTTGAACGAGAGCCTCTAGCTGGGCTTGAGTCATGTTAATCCGTCCAGACATGATCTTCATAGTAAAAGTAACGTAAGTGAGAGTGGTTCGTGAGTAGGGCGATGACAGAAAAGTGTAAGCACGTAGGTATTCTCATGTAATAGAGTCATGTGTATCTAAGCGTAATACGAGCAAAGTTCTAAGCAGTTCTAGCATACAGGTAATAAACATAAACCATATTACCTAGGATGTCGAGTCTTGCACGTGGAGCGAAGCGTCGTTGTGGATCGTTGAGAGCACTGTTCTGGTTATAGTCTGGTTTTAATAAAAACGTTTTCCCATATTAAAACCAAGTTCTCTATAACCAATGGCTCTGATAACAATCTGTCACACCCCCAAAATCCCACACGCGGAGTACCACTGCTTGGAGGCGTGACGTGACCAGGATCAAGCCACCAATCATATTGAACATGTAAATATATAGTAAAAGTTATCCGTCAATACGAAAGGTGTTTATCAAAACCAACATAGTTAAGTATAGCGGAAGCATTAAAGTGGAAACCCCAAACATAAGTATTAATGTATGAAAAGTAATAAATGTTTGTTCACGATTCAATCCCCACAACGACCTGCTCCTCCTTGTGCAAGCTCCATTAGTACCTAAGGTCCTGCAAGGCATGCAGCAGAGAGTCAACAACTAGTTGAGCGAGTTCACAGAAAGTAAATGCGTAATAGTACGTTCAAGAGTATCAGGTGGCTCTACTGGGCCAGTATAGGTTCCTATTGGTGGGGGCTTCCCATGTTATTAATCCACTAGACTGTGCGTAACCATAAGTGTTCTTCACAACCGAGAACAGTAATACGTACAAGTTTACGTAGGATTTACGTAAGTATCCTTCACAACCGAGGATAGGGTACGTGGGGGTTTACGTAGGTTTTACGTAAGTGCCTGACACAACCGAGGCAGTAGTGAGTATCCGTTCACGCAGGTTTTACGTGAGTATCCTTCACAACCGAGGATAGCGAGTAACTTAGTTATACGTAGGTTTTACGTATGTGTCCTGCACAACCGAGGACGATGGTATGGTAGTCTAGTAATGATATCCGTATGAATCTATTCAACCTTATCCTTTCAATCCCATTCCCAACACCCCTGGAATCCCATGCCTTGGTAAGAGTGTGAACTCACCTTGGGTTGCTCGGCAGATACACACAAAAAGGGTTTCTTGAACTAAAAGTGGTCAACCACGTCCTAACAGGGTTACCATACAAGTCAGGTTTGGTGTTCAAGTATTGTACGTATGAATCACGTAAGTTAACATGTTAAAAGCACGTATAGCCCATGGCAAATCACATAGTACACGTTAACACTTTAACAACAATAGTCAAGCACTCATCATGTCTAATTTGTACGATCCGAAAGACATAGTCCACTACACATCGGCCCAATAAGATTTAACAGTCCAATTAGCAGATACGTAAACAAGTCCAGCTACCCGGCCCAGACAATTGGGCCCGTGACAGTGCAAGGCCCAAATCCGTGTGCATGTGTAACTGGTCTCGAGTCGCAACAAGAAGGTCCCGAGTCGCAACGGGACTCGCAACCCTGGTCTCGGCTTGTCATGGTCCGGTTTCGAGTCGCAATGGGACTCGCAACCGTGGTTTCGGCTCGTGCTGCTGTGTGTCGGTGTGAGGTCTCGAGTCGCAACGGGACTCGCAACCATGGTTTCGGGTTATGCTGCTTGTGGTCTCGAGTCGAGATTATGAGGTCTCGACTCGCAATCTATGTCGCAACTAGGTGTGTAACTGGTTTCCATAATTCATGCAACAATTATTCCGTGATTCTAGCAATCATATTTGGCAGTTTCGGAAACAGATCAATCAACACAATATCCAACATACGGTTAACCTAATATCGATCAAACAAGAGTTTTTCACCAAAATTTCATATGAACCCTAGTAAACATCAAAGCATGAACAAGAACATAATGTTAACTACAAGAACCGGCTCATAAATCTGCGTTGTAGCATGCATCTAAGCAACCCAACGATCATACAAACAAGAACATATTCCAGCCGACTAACAACATTCAATCCGTTATTATCATACAACAATCCGAATATATAACATAATGGCCAATCTAACAAGCATCCTCAAATACAATCCGAATCAAATACATGGCAGCCGATTATCATGAATATACTCGATGTACATGTGTGAGCCGATTACAACTTACTATCCAAACTAAGATACAAACAATCCAAGAACACGTAACATCATTCAACACAACATCAATATTAAACACTAACCGATCAATAGCAGAACAGGATGGTCCGAACAAGAGAGTGATCTTGTGCCGTCGGGTTCCAAGCAAGACGAGAGAGAGAGAAAGTCGTCTAGGGTTTTGTGTGTGTTAGTGTGTTTTGTAAAAGTGAGAGGATTACAAACACACCTAGTGTTATGCGTGTGAGGAGGGTGGGCCGAACCCAATCATGGGCTGCCCTTTTGGTCCGTGTGCAAACAATGCGGCCCAATGGCCTTGTGCGATTGGTTCGTGTTGTGTGTTTATCATACATGCACGTAACACATAAAGCACATAACATTTCATAAAATCATTAAATAGCACGTAACGTTACAAGATAAGTCTAAAGTACGAGTTGTCACATCTATGATTATACAACTTGATTCATTAGTTATCTGATTCACATGCATGTTTCCGTCAATTGCTCAAATGTTGACTATTATGCCCATATGACCTTAAAATATGATTTTTGAAAATGTAAAAGAGTAGACACCTTAGTTACTGAGTTATAAGCTTGTACTCAAAACTTGACATCAGTTTGAGGTCTAGATTAAGAGTTATGCTCATTAGCGTAATTAGAAAGCTTTTTAGTAATTAAATGACGTAATTAGCATATAGCCTATCTAAACCCGATTTTTGATACCAAACTTTATACCTACTGATGTAAAATAATATTTTGGGATTTTTGGAGATTTTTATTTATTTTTAGGCTGAGCATAACCTAGAGTTCTAAGCTTAATTCGGTTGTTGTCGGTTTTGCCCTTTTAAGCTATAAAATGAGTTTTACAAATTCTTTTTGACACCAAACCTTTTTCTACTGATCTAATAGGATAAATAGAATATTTTAAGCCTCCTGGAATAATAAAAATATCAGCTTTCCTTTAAAAACCCGGAAATAGCTCAAAACTGCCTTTTTAAGAGTTTTTAACGCATAGTATGTATTAAAACCATATTATATATGTAAGACTTGATACCAACTGATATTTTAAGTAAACTTTTATATTCTAATAGTAAGTAAAAGTTTTTGAAGTCAGATTCCAGATTTGGCCTTTAAACCTTAGGTGAAAATACCAAAATGCCTTTTCGGTGCATAGTATGGTTAGAAATGATAAATTTCACATATAGGTTATACCCTACTGATATAACTTAGTAAATTAAGTATTTTTATTGATTACATCAGACCCGAAACTCAGAATCATATTTAAACTCTTTGATAACCTTTTAAATGACCAAAATGCCCTTACGAGGCATAATTTGAGTTTAAAATCATTTGGGGCATAATAGAAGATATCTTACTGATGTAACAACATATTTAAAGCATACTAACTTAGGAAACCTATATATGACTCATATGGTTACCCGTTACGCATTTTGCGCATTCGGTTCGGCTTATGTAACTAGTTTGCATAAATTGACAGAAACGGGTCAAACCTTATCATTTTTGTCTCAAAATCCGGAATGTGTTTAGTTTACCCATATTATACAAGTCTCCAAACTTGTCGGGTCTAAATCACATTCTATTCTGGTCTTCGCTTAATCGTGCGTTTGAACCGTATCTTCCTTTAAAACTAGCCGGTCTAAGTTTAGGCTTAATTAAAGACCCGTTAGGAATCTAATAGGTTATTAAAAACCTTCGTTCCAGATTAGGAGCACCAGTAAAAGCTACGTGCACTTGCTTGTTGTGATTATTACTTGCAAAGGTAAATACTTTTAACTTATTTTCCCTTATACGGGCTTGGGTACGGTATATAAAATACTGCTTGGTCGGGCATTCGACTTTAATCGTTTGGTGGTTAAATATTATCGAGATGACCTGTTTAAAAATTTGGTTTTGTTTTCTTAACGCCTTTGGAGGGTTAATGACCATGTCCCGGATATCCTTGGCATCATTCATAGAATGGCCACGACCTTAGCACACGGGTGTAGGCGTACACCCGTCAGTGCATTTAAAAATTAATAAGGTATAACTGCCGGTTACGAGAATAACTCGCCGCGGGACTATACCATGTGGTGTGTCTATTAATCTTTAACCCGGCATGAACCGGGCAACTGAACGTATAACAAACATGTAATTCTTTTACAAGTTTATATATAAATAATTATCCCAAGTTATAAAATGTTTTTGCGCTTTGTGCATTCAAATCAATTTTCTAACCCTTTTCAAAATGAGTCAGTTAAATTGTATTTATCAGTGTAAACTGACGTATTTTCCCAAAAAGGCTAAGTGCAGGTACTACTCGTAATAGGCTGGTCTCTCCTAGCATCAAATAGAAGTCTCGCAATCTTAGATGCCTAAAGTCTGTTGAACAAAGTTTCCTCTTTATCTTGATCCCCTGTGGATATTATTCAACCATGTTGTGATACTCAATATTACACTTTTAATCGGTTGAAATGAAATCTATCTTTTGCTTCCGCTGTGCATTTTGTGACAACAGTCACTTTTCCGTACATTCCGTACACTAATTAAACAGTAATCTGTAGTGTAATAATTGTGCATGATCTAGTTTACAAGACAAATGAATTTTTGATTACTGTTATATACATACAATGGCATTTCATATTTGTTGCTACATGCAACACGATATAGTGCTAATAATGCACAGAACAGAATTGGCACCATTATCAGAAAAACAAAAAAAAAAATGCTGACAAAGTTCAGTACATAAACAAACAATATTTTGAGGCCCTGTAAGAGCCAGAGATGACGTATTACACTAGTATAGTGTGTAGGGAAGTAAGGACCACAAAACTGCATGCCTAAGTGATAGACAAAGTGCCGGAAAGTGCCTAAAACACACTAAAAGTGCATAATTCTGCAGAAAATAACTAAAATTCAGCTATTTTCAGCATTTAAACATCTAATTACAATGCAGAAAAATGATTTAATGGTCCAGAATACTTTCCTAAGTGTCGGGAATCGAAACTATCATAAAATATGACATAAAGCACACTAAACTGCGCTATTTAGCACTTTAACGAACCGGTAACCCACCGAACAACCGGACAGTACCCGAAACACTAAATTTTCACTTGAAGCATTGTTTTAGTGTTATGAAGCTAGCTATGGTCACCAAACATCATAACACACTCTAAAACACCATAGCACATAACACACTAACTAAGTCCCTAACTATACACTTACATTCCAACTATAAACTAACTATATGGTTGAAGCCTAGTCTACTACCCCCCCCTATGGACGGCTCAACATGGCCCCCACCATAAGATTTTATTTCAATTTTAAATTTGATCCTGTTGGTGCTTTATGGACATAGTAACCAAGGGATAAACTCATAACATGGATATATAAGTTCAAACCATAAGCTTCATTTCTCATTTATCACCAACATCCAACTTCTCTTCTTCTTCCCTCCATGGCTACGGCCCAAACCCCTCACACATACCCTCCATTTTCAAGCTTCAATCCATCCATTCCATGGTGATTCTAAGGTACTAGGAGATAAGTTAGGAAGCTTGGAGGCGTTGGAACTTGAAGGACCTCTCCCTAGTGCTATTAACCACCTCATCTTCATCTTGTGATCATCCCTAGCCTTGAGCTAGTAGTAAGATCATCTAAACTCCATTTTACATCTTATTGAGTTGGTTAAAGAATGATATAAGTAACTAATCTTGAAGAACACCATGAATGTTGAACATGAAACTTAAACATAGGCTTAAAAATCATAAGAAATCATGTTGTTAAGTGTTATTATGCTTCTTAATGATTGATTATTTGTGTTTATGATATTGATCATAATAAGAACCTTGCTAGATGATGATTAAACCCATGATCTAGCAAGTATAAGGATAGATCTTGAGAAAATCATAATGGTCATCCTTTATGTAAACATGAACTTGAAAAATAAAGTAATTTTTATGTATGATGAAGTATGAAACATGTTATGAATCTTGTAAATGGGTGATTACAAAACTAGTTTTCTCAAGAAACTAAGTTAAATTAAAAGATTTACATAAACTTGGTTCTTAAAGAAACCAATCACATTTTTAGTGGTTAATCAAGTGTATAAACATGTATTTAACAAGAAAAATGCAAGAAGAAATATTTTTAGAAAATATTTTACAAGTTGTAAAGATCTAAATTCTTCAAAAATGACGTTTTTTAAATAAACAACCACACTTTAAAGGGTAACTAAGCTTACTAAACACACTAGTAAGTTACTACAAATTTTTCGTAAATTTTCAAGTTCATGACATAGTATAGATTTCATATTTTTGACATATGGTAAGTGTTGAATGATTTGTTGATGATTGGTGATGATTTTACAAAAGAAAATGATATTCTTGAAACCATGGAAACCTCCATTTTTAGGGGAAACTATGGCAAAATTTTCTAAAAATACCAACACTGAGAAAATATTTTATAAACAAGTGTTTACAAGTGTATTTTTAACTATGATTTTCCATATAAACTTTGCCATAGATTTTTGTAACAAAAATGCAAGCATTGGAGGTTGGTTTTTACAAATAAAAATGGGTAAATATGTATTTAGGATATATATTTACATTTAAGACATTGTGTGTGATTATGTGAAATAGTTATATTATTTTAGGGAAAATAATATAACTCACAAATACCAAGAATTTACAACACCAAAATAATACCAAAAATTACAAGGAATAAAGTATAAGTTACACACTTAAATATTGACAAACCGAACAAGAACGTAACTTACGAAATATTCCGAGAAGTACCGTTACAATATATTTTTGGTAAATATTATTTTGGACACAAAAGAAACGAAAGTATGATTTTTATTATTACAAAGTATATCATATTTTCGACAAAGAGGAAATATATTACTTTTGGAAGTAAAAATATATTTTTTAGAATATTTAGAAGATATATGATTTTTGAAGAAAAATATATATTTTCTTGACGATACATTATTTTTGGGCAAAACAAGTCTATGTATATTTTTTAAGTGAAAATATACTATTTTGGAAACTACAAATACAAGAATACGAGAATACATGTACGAAATACTCCCATCCTTGGGAAAGAAACACGAAAACAAATACTTGAAAAGTATTATAACTCCGGATGACGTAAAGACATAAAGAAAACGTAACTCAAAAACATGGATACTAAGGCAAGGCACGACCCGCTCGTCTAATAGACCCTAGCACATTGTAGGTAGTCGCATTTGCTGACGAGATTTGAGTTACGAGTACTGAAGACGCAAAACAGTGAGTTCATGCTCCCCCTTTTCTTTAACTGTTTTTGCTTTTATAACTCTCGGGGGTGAAATACATGTACAAATACATAAACGGTATTCCGACAAGGAGTATTCCGATAAGGAATCAGAACGAGTGTTCCGACAAGGAGTCATAACAAGTACTCCCCGAGTCCTCACATGCCTTAAGGTTCTTGTAAAACATTCATGTTCATACACGTTTTTCGTACTTGTTTACAAAGGAGTCTTTAAAAAATTTACAAGAATTACATTACACAAACAAGATGCATGAACTCACTCAACTTTATGTTGATGTTTTCCAAAATTACATGTATTTCAGGTAACAGGATGGATCTTGGACGCAGGTGTCGTAACTAGAAGCTTAGATGTCATAAATTTTATAATACATAAATTTTATGTATTATAAAATACATCAATTTTATGAATGGATGAACATCGTTTTGATCATGTAGTTTGTTTATTACGATTGAATGCAATGATATTAAACCAGTCACACATCATACGCTTCCGCAGAAAACAGGGTGTGACAGTTTGGTATCAGAGCTTCAATTGTAGTGAACTAGGATTCCTTCTCTAGTCTAGACTACAATCACTAGAGTTCTCTCACAAAAACGTTTTACAAAAAGGTTTTCATTGCATTCACGAAAGCGTCAAGATCCACGAGTCAAACACTTTTCAAAAAGAGATAAGGCAAGGACATTAGTAGGGAATACCCTCAAGATAAGGTGCCAACTAAGGCATAGTCTATGCGAGTTAGACTTGCCAAAATTAAAATACACTCTTGGTGAGAACGAGTACCAAGTAGTGTTTCTGTCGTGAATCGACAACTAGAAAAATGACCCCCCCCCCAAATGAGAGTTATACGTGATATGATCAAAATGCCTGTTTATGCTAAGTAATATATTTGTTTATCAATACATACATACAAATAAGTGTACGGAATAAATATTGACGTGAATACATACTAATAAGTGTATGGAATAATTATTGACGTGAACAAGATACTTTCGACTCCAACTCCTATTGGTGTACGTAACTCGCACGATGAAGCTGTCGACCTCGCGTTCATCGTAAAGCTCATAGCTAGAGTGATTACTAGACAAGATTCTGAGCTTGCTTCCGTAGGAGATGGCTGCTCTTCCCTCTCGATCGTGAAGGTGCCTGATTACGGTGATGATGACGAGGCAGAGGCGGCAACCTTGAACAAATTCTTAATCAACGGGACAAGATCCCTGCGGCTTGTGTGAAGCAAGATTGACGACATACTTGGCCAGAGAAGGAAGATGAAGTATTCATCTCAAAGGTGCCCCTCCAACTACTAGGAATTCTCTTTATTCCTATCATCATGCCTATTCGCGCGTAACGATCACAAGTGTTAGCGCGTGGACCACCGCAATGGTCCTTCTCATGATAGAGGTATAAGGATAGTAGTGTCCCCTCCTTGAATGATCATCTGCTTGGATGAGAGGAAATTGGGGTAACTGTGCAAGACAATTTATTAGTAAGGGGGCCCACGTAATAACAACTTGTAGTGCATGGAAATCCTGGTGGACTCTGCGGGTCAAGCTAAAGATCACCATCCCTCCAAAAATAAACTCTAGGTGTTCACACCTTTAAACGGTAGGACAATACCTAGATCAGTGCTTTAGCACTTTATAAAGTAGGAAACCTGACTTGCCTACTTCGTGACTACCTGTGTACGAGACGTTTGAGGAACGATATTTAAGCAAGAAAGGAGGATAACATTCAGAAAGATTCAGTGACGTTACACTCTGCCACTCTAGGAAACTTGTATAACCAAGGCGATGTAGCCTCAAATACATTAATACAAACAATAATCCAAGTCACCAAGCCTATGTGAAGGCTCAGTAACTGTTTCCTTGCTCACACAATGATGATTATATATACATGTGAAATTGGATGATTACATGATGGCTTATGGTGCTATGTACCTCATAGACAATTATGGAATATTGTCTAACCTGCTTCATACCTTTTAACAGAAAAGAACGTCGCCCAGATGAGACACAAACGCCAGTACGTTACCAAGAACATAAGTTGAACTTCAAGAACGCATCTCTCAGGTAATTACACGACATGAAGCCCTCCGCTCTCAACACAGCGGTGGCACTACCGAAAATAACCCTTCAACTGGCTGCACGTATAAACAATTCCTGGACTGCAAGCCACTGAATTTTGATGGCATAGGAGGTGCCATAGCATTTGTCCGTTGGGCTGAAAAGACTGACTCCGTACTAAGAATGAGTAACTGTTCACCCCAGCATAGGGTTACCTTTATCTCAGGGTTGTTTTTAGATGGCGCACTCTCCTGGTGGAACCTTTAGGTTCAGACCCTTGGTGCAGATGCTGCTTACGCGCTGAGCTGGGACGAGCTCAAGGAAATGATGGAAAAGAAATATTGTTCTAGGGCTGAAATCCAGAAGTTTGAGTTAGAGTTCTGGAATTTGAAAATGAACGGACCGAAGATTCCTGAATATGTCCAGCGATTTCACGACTTATCTAGAGTCGTCCCCTACTTAGTCAAACCGGAATTCAAAAGGATTGAACGATTCATTTGGGGACTTGCACCTCAAATTAGGAGCTTGGTTACTACCTCAAGGCCTCCAACCATCGCAGAGGCTATCGATTTAAGCGTTATGCTTACCGAAGAAGCTCTACGTGCGGGAGAATTTTCAGAATCTGAGGATAACAAGAAAGAGACTCACGTGGAGTCATCAGGCAATAAGAAAAGGAAGTCTTCGAACCTAAAGGTGGGCACACAAGTCAGCTATGGAAGCTCTAAAGCAAACAAAAGAAAGAAAGTGAAACCGCCACATGGCAGGAAAACTGATGGAGCCACAAATAAGGCCGGTGGTAAAATTTACTCGGGGACTAAGCCAGGATGCGGGGAATGCAATTCTCACCATAAAGGTTGATGTCTGAGGCCTAAGTGCGGGAAGTGTGGAAAAGAAGGGCACAGCAAGGACGCCTGTTGGGCGAAGGACCCAGATGGAAGAAATAAGAGAATACCAGGTTGCTATAGATGTGGTGAAACAGGGCACTTTAGGAAAGATTGCCCTAGGAAGAAACAAGCAAGGAAGGGTTTTCACGATCGAAACTCGTGAAATACGCCGGGATCCAGATTCGGTTACGGGTACGTTCCCTATTAACCAACCTTATGCATTTATTTTTAATTAATACTGGAATCAACTATAACCTTGTATGCTTAGAACCTAAGAAACTGCATGGCCTAGAGTAAAATAGACGTTCCGTATTCTTTAGAAATGGGCATATAGAAGGCTAGTTTAAGTAGACAAAGCAATTAAGGATTGTATTTAGGGACTCAGAAGGCCGGAACCTTCTGTTACCATTGACTTGAGAAGTCATAATATGATAGTCAGCATGGATTGGATATCCAAGTATAGAGCCTAAGAACATCCCCGTGATGAAAGAAGTTCCAGAAGCCTTTTCTGAAGACTTGCCAGGAACGCCCCTCCGCAGCGACAAGAGAGGTTTAAGACAAGCCTCGTGCCAGAAGCGGCACCAGTGCTGAATGACGCCTTACCCACTAGCTTCGTCCACGAAGCATGAGCCTCCGATATAACTGCAAGAGCTGCTATACAGAGGAAATTAAGGACATGACGCCCTTAGTTAAGGACACAAAGAGAAAGCTGACAGTCCCATTTTGCATAAATTCCAGAGAATTGAGAATCAAAATCCTTTGCCAAGGACCGATAACATGAACAGACAAATCGTAAGATCCTAGTTACCACTCAAGGATCGACTTGAGGACAGGATGTCCTCCACTGCGAATACAAAAAGGAAATATCCCTAAAACGACCTTTAAGACTCGCTTCGAGCATTACGAGTTCCTTGTCATACTATTGGGCTTAACACATGCATCAACAATATTCATGGACCTCATGAAACAAACGTGTGAGTCACACCTGGATAGGTCACGATTATATTTACCGACTACATTCTTATATGGCCAACGACCAAGGAAGGTCGTGAGCAACAACTGCAATTTTACCTTGCAACTCCTAGCGAAAGAACAATATGTGCTATGATGACGAAAAGCGGATTTCGAATTCGAAAGGTGAGGACTTTAAGATACATGGTGGATAAGAACAAAAATCATGCCAACCCTGCAACCAAGAGCTAAGGAGCTAGAGTTGCAATTAGGTGACGCTTCTCGACAAAGTCTCGATTGTACGTTGATGCAACGAGACCACAACATTGCATACTCGACACATTGATTAAGGAATCATAAGAAGAAACCTTGAGCTAGATACAGTATTACGCGCCACAACTTGACGTCATTACCTGAAAGAAAACGCTACACGACCTATTAATCACAAAGGTTGCAGCATATTGTTGATCGTAAGAACTTGAATATTATCGTAGATGGACTGAGCTACTGAACGATGCAGACTGTATGGACATGTTGCGTGCTTGTGTGATAAACTTTGACGAAAAGTTGGAACACTCACTTGCCTTTAGTAGAGTTTTCCTACAACAGTATTTATCACACCGCCGTTTAAACCGCTTCGTGTGAAGCTTTAGATGGAATATAATAAGTCGATCCCCGTCGTGTTGATCAGAGACCGGGAATAAACAATCTACTGGCCGAGTTGGTTCAGGAAAAACTAGAGGCAAACCGTTTAGATATGTGAACATATCAAGGCAGCCCGCAGAATACAGAAAGATTGCGCCGATGAGCGGCAGAAATCGTAAGAATGTGAGACAAGAAGTATGACTTAAATGGGAGCCTCGCCTAGAGAAGGCGTAGTGTACTGTAATAATTGTGCATGATCTAGTTTACAAGACAAATGAATTTTTGATTACCGTTATATACATACAATGGCATTTCATATTCGTTGCTACATGCAACACGATATAGTGCTAATAATGCACAGAACAGAATTGGCACCATTATCAGACAAAAAAAAAATGCTGACAAAGTTTAGTACATAAACAAACAATATTTTGAGGCCCTGTATGAGCCAGAGATGACGTATTACACTAGTATAGTGTGTAGGGAAGTAAGGACCACAAAACTGCATGCCGAAGTGATAGACAAAGTGCCGGAAAGTGCCTAAAACACACTAAAAGTGTAGAATTCTGCAGAAAATAACTAAAATTCAGCTATTTTCAGCATTTAAACATCTAATTATAATGCAGAAAAATGGTTTAATGGTCCAGAATACTTTCCTAAGTGTCGGGAATGGAAACTATCATAAAATATGACATAAAGCACACTAAACTGCGCTATTTAGCACTTTAACAAACCGGTAACCAACCGAACAACCGGACACTACCCAAAACACCAAATTTTCACTAGAAGCATTGTTTTAGTGTTATGAAGCTAGTTATGGTCACCAAACATCATAACACACTCTAAAACACCATAGCACATAACACACTAACTAAATCCCTAACTATACACTTACATTCCAACTATAAACTAACTATATGGTTGAAGCCTAGTCTACTACCCCCCCCCCCCCACCTATGGACGGCCCAACATGGCCCCCCCATAAGATTTTATTTCAATGGATGAACATCGTTTTGATCATGTAGTTTTTAGAAAAATATTTTACAAGTTGTAAAGATCTAAATTCTTCAAAAATGATGTTTTTTAAATAAACAACCACACTTTAAAGGGTAACTAAGCTTACTAAACACACTAGTAAGTTACTAGAAATTTTTGGTAAATTTTCAAGTTCATGACATAGTATAGATTTCATATTTTTGACATATGGTAAGTGTTGAATGATTTGTTGATGATTGGTGATGATTTTACAAAGAAAATGATATGCTTGAAAGCATGGAAGCCACCATTTTCAGGGGAAACTATGGCAACAGGATGGATCTTGGACGCAGGTGTCGTAACTAGAAGCTAAGATGTCATCAACTTTTGTTGGTTTGTAACCTAGTCGAAGGTTGTGTTTTAAAAACTTGAGTAAACAATGTTTGTAATACATAAATTTTATGAATGGATGAACATCGTTTTGATCATGTAGTTTGTTTATTACGATTGAATGCAATGATATTAAACCAGTCACACATCATACGCTTCCGCAAAAGACAGGGTGTGACACATTTAAATTTGTGTTGTTTGACTATGATGATATCAACTACGTCACGATACTCCCCACCGGGCCCAGCAGTAATGCGTGGAAATATCGGGGTGTCACAGGTACATGTTCCAAAATGTTTACAAACAATTACAAATGGTATGGTTAGCTAAGTAATGAACTGTTAGATCATGTGAGTGGGTAGGCGCACACTTAATACCATTAATCCTCGTATAAGGACCGAGGGACATAAGTGATAGATCTATTTGGGTGTAGCGAGCCCACACCCATGTGGACCGGGGTTTGGCCCATGAGGTGACTATGTCTTACAGCCGGAGGCACGGTACAAAATTTGCTAGGTTTGAGCCTTCCTACGCCGTTGCACGCATGTTAATGGCCATGCAAACCATTAATTGATCTGTTTCCTTGTTTGCTTTCATACTGAGTTTACAAAACATACATACTTACAATGTTTCAAAGTTTATTCATGCACACATACAAAACTACTCGCTCAACTTTTGTTGATGTTTTCAAACTACATGTATTTTAGGAAATTAAATGTGGATATGGCGGGCGTTTGGAAGTTTCAAGTGATGTTGGAAATAAAAGATGTCATCTGGTGTCTAAGGGTTTGGATTGTGTATCTTAACCGGGATAAGATACCTAGTCCAAAACCTAGTTTTTATTAATGTCTTTTGTCGCGTCCTTATGGAACTCTAAAACAATTTGTATGGTTTGTAATTTGGATTTGAAGTCTGTGTTTGGATTTTAAGACAACGTTGTTGTAATGTTTTAACTTAAGCAATGAATGAACATCGTTGGTTTTATCATAATGTTTCGGTTGGGGCTGTTGAAGCTATACTACCTCGTTTGAGTTATGAAGGAACGTATCCCTCCCTTATGAAGAAGTTCATGCATCCGTACTAGCGTTTGTTGATGCACATGTTTATGATGTGTATGTCTGAGAAAAGAGGGGGAGCAGATCAGCTGAGTAACACACAATCTGCAGCATTCGTTTGTTTGATAACGAACCAAGCTTACAACTACTCAAAGTACGTGTTCAAGGGCATGAAGAGGAATGTCATTGGTGTGTGCAAGGATAAGTTTTTTATGTATCCTAGATTCCTACAGATGATTTTCAACGCTCGTTATCCTGATTTGGAGAGAACTGGTAACACTTTAGATTTGAAACCAATGGGTCCATCGTGTTTTGGTGCCCTAACTCCAAAGAAGGGTACAACAAGAAAATTTGAAGGAATAATTGCGTTAAAGAATTTTGGTCAGTTTGCGTTAGAGAATTTGAAGGGTACAACTAGCGATTGTACAACCCGAAGCTGCACCAGTAAATGTTCCAGTTAACGCTGTGATTGTTGAAGAACACATAGCTCAAGTTGCTGCTGACGAAGAGTCTCAGACAGAGATACTGACTATAAACTCTAATGATGAAGGGATTGAAATAAGTTATGATGAAGATGATGATGTTGAGCTTCCTCCTGAAGCTGAAGTTAGTTCCACCATTTCAACTGTTCAACCTCTGATTTCTGCTAAGAGTTTGGCTCAACTGATAAAGTCAGTCACTGAAAAGATGGGAAATCCTCCTTCCAATCCTTCAGTACAAAGTGAAGAGCAAACTGCTAAAGACCCAAAGGATCCTGATTCTCAACAAGTAAAGCGAAGAAGAAGGGATCCTCGAGCTGTAGTGTTTATTGAACAAGGTAAAGATCAACCTGTGATTGCTGATGAAGATGAAGATGATTTGTATAAGTTTGATTTTGAGATTGCTAACTAAAACTCCATTTGATTTTGAGACGACTGCTACTGCTTCTGCTACAGAAACATGATTTGATTTTGAAGCTGATGAAACAAGAATGGATGTGGATGCAGATTCTACAGAGAATCCCTATTACTGCTACTGTTTATGTTCCACTTGAAACACCAGTCACCGAGTCAACACCTCTAGTTACTGCTACAATTGGAAGTTCGTCTGGTGCAATCCATGATATACCAGGCAGTTCTAGAGGGAAACAGCCTGAAGAAGCATTGAGGATGCCGTTTTTTGGCGATTCAAGTGACGATGGTGATGAGTTTATCAGTGTTAGAGAACTGAAAAAGAAAATTGTTGTACTTGAACAAGACTCGATCCACAAAGATGCAAAGATTATTCAGCTTGAAGACAAGATAGTGCAAAAGAATCAGCAAATTGATCAGCTGCAAGGCGACGTTGGTTTGTTGTTCAACATGGTGTATGATCTTCGTGGGAAACTAGAAAAGAAGTTTGGTGATGAGTTTATTGATCCAACGGACACAGATAGAAGAAGAAAAGCTGAAGAGGATCGAGCAAGGGCTTTTGCAAAGGATGACGCTGAAAGAGCTGCAGCTATGGATCATTACTTTAGAAGAGTAACTAATAAAGAAGCTGACAAAGCAAAGGCAAAAAGGTTAAAGCAGAAAAGAGAATATGTGATTCTGAAGAACAAAAATCTCAATCCTACTGATCCAGATGTTCAAGTCACTCATATTTTGATGGATGTCGGTAAAAATTATTATGACAAGGTTGGGAACCGTTCAGGCATTATAAGTTGGGGCTTTGATCATGATCGTCATTGGTGGTGGATCAAAAGGAAAGTTGGACCTGTTGAATGGTACAAGAACCCAGCTTAGTTTCAGACATTCACTAAAGTGGATTTGACTATACTTTCGAGCTCACCATATGTGGATGATAAGCCTGGCGGACGTGGATACTTGTTTTTCGAAAGACTACAGAGAGAGGTTGCCCATGGATTTCCTTCCATGCATACTGCTGAATCCATCGTGACTCCTGCTCTAGGTATTAGAGATCCACGCACAAACAAAAGGATGAAGATTGTCTCGTGGCCACCGACTGAAAAAGAGAAGAAAATTCCTTTGGTCAAGAAGATTCCCAATGGTATACTGAAGAGCATGCATGCATTTCTAGGCTTACGATGAAACATTAGGACAAGCTGTAATCGTGTGTGATGATGATGTGAGCTACCGCTTAACTGATCCTATAGATTTGCTGAATTTGGATCAAGAGAATTTGGAAGCACTTGCCCAAAAGCAGATCAAATCTACGGGAAAGTATGAAGAAGCTGCTAAAAGTTGGACTTCAGCTGTTGCTGGAGTTCTTCACGTTTGTAAGAAGGGTTTTGGTGGTTACAAAGACAAGTTGGATGGCAATGGAGGCAGCAGTGGAGGCAGCAGAGGCAGTTAAAGACTGAAGAACCTCTATACTATAAACCTAGGGGGAGATTGTTGGAACCTGAAGGTTTTTACATAGAGGGTTTCTAATAGATCAGGGTTGGTTGTGTAAACTTTGTTTTATTAATAGTTTGGGTCGATATGTTGTTTCGTGGGTCAATAGGTTTCGGCTGGGCTTCAAGGGGTTTCGGCCCACTTGTGTTAGTATATAAGTAAACCTCATTCACTTGTTTGAGGTTGATCAGTTTGTGGAGTCCTAAGCCAGCCGAAACCAAGTCTAGGGAACCTTGAATCAGTCTTCGTTAATTGTTGAATGCAAGATTCTGGTTTGTTTTGATTATCTATTGTTTTGGTTTATTATAGTTCTTGAATCATCTTGTGTTTGTTTTCCGCACTCACACAAGATCAAGTTTGATATCATTGAAAGATCCTTACGAGACTTACAAGGCACGACCATGCACACCCATATGCACGATTGTGCTTGGTCCTGCCACAAAAGTGACAAAGTAGAAACGACAAAAAGAGACATAAGTACAACAATTGGAGATCCTGTCCTGACATATGTCCCTATGCATGCACCTGATTCCAATAACAAAGTACCAGATTCTGAAGATCCTCCCGACCAAAAGGTCATGAACGAATGTGCACATATAGATGCACCATCGTGCACCTTCACCACCAGCAGCCTATAAATAGGCCCACTTGCCTCTCATTTAGAGCGCGCCAAGAAGTGCTTGGAGAGTTACTTTCAGTGTGTTCTTGTAGTTCTTAACGTTTTTTTGCGCCTTAGTGACAGGAAGAAACAAGAAGGTCCCATGAGGAAAGCCTTCGAGCCGACCAACCATATCCAAGGATAGCATCCCATAATTCTTTTTCGTTTATTTTCTGACGTGCTCAAATAGTAACAATTATTTACTAATGACGCACATACTAGTTTTAATGGTAAAAGACAAAAAATACTAACTACACACATACCAGGCAAGCGTACCTATCATTAGCATAATATAGTTCAAGTCAGATACCGAATATCAATCCTAGGACACAATATCTTTTAATACTAAACCCTTAGTTAATATCCAACCAATGTATTATGATGATTTTGTAAAGGAACTTGATGTGTGTAAAATGCAACATATAAATTACATCAAATGAGGCATTAAACTAACCCTTTTTTAGTACTAATATTGGAAAAAGTGTGCTTTTGTCTTCCTTTTGTATTTTCAAGGTTAAAAGAGCTTAAATGAACAAAAGAAACAAAAACACAGCAAAATCTAACATAAATACAAGAAAAGGAATAAACGTGGCATGCCCGACCCCTTGACAGCATCTTCCCAAACAAAAATAAGGCTTCAGAAGGCTGAACATGCCCCGTGCCCAGCGGACACGGGGGCGTGCCCAAGTGTCCGTAGAAAGGACAAAAGAATAGAAGTTTCTATTCCCCGACACGGGGGCGTGCCCAGCTCCACACAGTCATGGTCAACGCTAAGATTCGTAGAATCCAAGCAAATCTTGATAGTACTGATACGCTTCTGCACACGGGGCCGTGCCCAGCGGACACGGGGGCGTGGTCAACTAATGCAGACAAACTGCAATTAATGAAGAAAGAGAAAGTGGGTGGACACGGGGCCGTGTCTGGGCTTCTATCTAGGCTATAAATGGGGGTGCTTGGTTCACTTCAAAGGCATCCCTTGGCAAACCACCTCTCTCCCACTTCACCCACACCCCACCACCATCACAACACCCTCATCCATCACCATCACCCATCATCCATCATAGAGTGTGTGTAGTAGTATCGGGATCCAAGATTGATAGTAAGAGTTCTTGACAATCAAAGGCCATGTTTGCCTAAGTCTCTTACATCATTTGGTGAAGACAAGCATTTAGTGTAATACTTTTGTATTTTAATCTTTTCGCACTTTTTATTTGGTTTTGTATTAATGACTTTAATAACTAGTTTCTTATATTGAAGGTGAAACTTCCTTATCATTTGTCCGCGGTGTCTTGGCGTTATTTTACTGTCTATATAAAATAAAAGATTTACACCATTCATATCTCTACGGTCTATATAGAGATATGTTGGCTACCTGGTTGGGGGTTTAGGGAATGGTTTGGTAAGGTTCTTGCCTTGTTCAGTGTATAGATCCTACAAGGACCTGGGTCAAGCTTACTAGGACCTCCTTCAGTACCCACTTGTATTGGATGGCGAGGGTGCGAATGGCTTGATCCCCTCATATATAAACTACTATTAATACATTAACCCGGCTACTTGGGATTGTATCCCTGCTGACTCAAACCACTTAGCCGAGGGTAACGTCACCTTCAAAAGAGGGGCCTACCACATTAAGCATTAATAACTTAATTAATTATTTTCCAAAATTCCAACCCTTTAGGATTGTATCCTTGCTGACTCAAACTACTGGGTTGAGGGTAACTCACCTTCAAAAGAGGGGCCTACTACTATAACTAAGATAATCTCTTAAAAGGTGCAAAAGTGTGGAAAACATCAAAGGTTACACTAAAGGTGGGTCGGATCCAAGTGATTCATCTTGTCTATCTGTTTTTATTTTATTTTTATTTTCAACATTTTTTGTTTTTATTTTCATGTTTAAACCTTTTTCTAAAATTTTGATTTGATTAGACGTTGAGGATAAACCGGTATTAAAAGCTCTTGTGTCCTTCGACGACCTCGGTATCTTACCAACACTATACTACGTTCACGATGGGTGCACTTGCTGTCACGGCCCCCGCCCCGGTTTTACCCGGTCCAGGAGCCGCGGGACAGAAACCCGTGTTATTTAAGTTTACAGCGAAAGTTTAGCAGGATCGTTTAAACTTGAAAATGCCCGATTATTTTATTTCATAACTTGGGATAAACCCGTAATTTACAATAGAGGAATTTTTCTAGGAAATTCCCTGTTTTACAAAACATATTTATTTATTTGACTGAGCCACTACTTCAAGCTTATTAGTGCTCCGTAGCACTTTTCCTTGCTTCACAGTAGGTCACCTGAAACATGTTTTAAAAATAATTTATCAGCGGGGAAATACTGGCGAGTCACTCAAATTTGATAAAACGACACATAGTTATAGGTTACATCATAAGAGCTATTACAATGGCTTCTATCTTATTTTTATCTGGCGCCATATCACCTCCTGGTGACGTTGGTCATACCACTATTAGGTCCTTTCACCCAACTAGTGATGATTATCACTGTTAGGATTGTTAGCCTAACCGTGAGAAATTAGTAATGTGCACAATACCCCACTAGCCAGTGATTCAAGATAACCATGACTTAATCCCTGTAATTATAACTTTTGAAAATAATTTGGAGTATTGTAAAACATTGTTTGATAAAAAGAGAATGACTCACATTGCAAGTTTAAACGGGCAAAATTTAGCCTACTGATAAGCCTGATAACCTAATTTAAACAACAATGCACACGAACCAGGTCAGTAACTAATACAGCATTTACGATAACTCATGAGATTAAAACCCTCACAACAAATGACAAAGTGCAACACTTAAACATCCATCGAATTCAGGACGAATGACAAAGTATAGCCCTAATGTGGGCAGCACTTAAACATTCATCGGATAGTTTCAATCGATCGGACATTGAATCGTAGCAGCGATCGAGTTAATACCCTGTATCGTAGCAGAGTCTCCCTAATGGAATTTATGATTTTGAGAAGTAGAACTTCGTTTTTGACTGAAATCTCGAGCACATATGAACTGCTCATGGCCTAGCAATTTATAGCTGAAAATGGGGTTTACGCGGCCCGCGTAAACCCTCTCTTAAACTTACGCGGCCCGCGAGGGTCACCTAGTCTACGTGTAGGGCTGGGGTGTCACGAGTAGGTTTGCCAGATGTTCGACACGTGGCCCGGCATGCTTATCTGGTCAACCTTAAGTTGACGCGGCCCGAGTAAGGCCATGCTTAACCTTTACGCGGCCCACCTGAAACTCTAATTTCTTGTTTTCTTGGTTTTCATGCACGTTAGGGATTTAGGGGTTCGGGTTTTCACTTATGGGTCGTTTAGGGAAATTTTTGCAGGTCCTTACATCCTACCCACCTTATTTAAAATCTCGTCCTCGAGATTTATTGAAATAAGTGAGGATACTTTCGCTTCATTTCCGATTCTAGTTCCCAGGTGTATTCAGGTCCTCTTTTTGAATCCCATTTGACTTTTACTAGTACCAGTCTTTTGTGTTTGAGAAACTTAATCTTTCTGTCTTCTATTTGAAGTGGTTTCTGAACAAACTTCAGCTTTTCATTCACTTGTATGTCTTGAAGAGGGACTACCAAGGATTCGTCAGATAAACATTTCTTGAGGTTGGATACATGAAATAGGTCATGTACTCCAGTTAATTCTTCTAGTAGTTGTAGGCGATATGCAACTGGTCCTATGCGTTGAATTACTGGGAATGGTCCTATGTACCTTGGACTCAATTTTCCTTTCTTACCGAATCAAACTACTCCTTTCCAAGGAGAAACTTTCAATAGTACTCTGTCTCCAACTTGGAATTTTAACGGCTTGCGTTGATTATCTGCATAACTCTTCTGGCGATCTCGAGCCGTTTTCAGTCTTTCCTTGATTTGAGTGATCTTGTCGGTGGTTTCCTGTACGATTTCAGGACCTGATAATTGGCTTTCTCCTATTTCTTCCCAACAAACTGGAGTTCTGCACTTTCGTCCATACAATGCTTCGAATAGGGCAGCTCCGATGCTTGAATGATAGCTATTGTTATAGGAGAATTCGATTAAGGGTAGGTGGTTATCCCAGTTTCCACCAAAATCTATCACACATGCCCTGAGCATGTCTTCCAGGGTTTGGATCGTCCTTTCACATTGTCCATCTGTTTGGGGATGATAGGTTGTACTTAAATTTAATCGCGTCCCCATAGCTTCTTGGAAAATTGTCAAAAAATGTGAAGTGAAGTGACTATCTCTATCCGATACAATGGAGAGTGGAACTCCATGTAAGGATACTACTTCGTCTACGTATAATTTTGCTAACCTTTCCAAGCTAGGGGTTTCTTTCATGGGTAGAAAATGAGTTGATTTGGTTAATCAATCCACAATTACCCAAATCGCATCATCACCTTTTCTGGTTTTGGGCAACTTAGTAACAAAATCCATGGTTATTAGTTCCCATTTCCAAACAGGCATTTCTAATTGTTGGAGTAACCGTGAAGGTTTCTAGTGTTCTGTCTTAACTTGTGAACAAGTTAGACACTTAGATACATATCTAGCTATGTCCTTTTTCATTCCTATCCACCAGAAATTATTTCTTAAATCTTGGTACATCTTATTGTTTCCTGGGTGCATGGTATACCTAGATTTATGGGCTTCCTCTAAAATCTTATTTCTTAATTCTCCTTGCTTAGGTACCCAAATCCTTTTCTTATGGAATCTCCAGATTCCATCACTTCCTTGCTCTAATTCCTTTATTCTTCCTTTCATTTCTTCAGCATCATCCTCAATTGTTGTGGCTTGAACATTCTTCAGTTGTTCCATTAAGTCTAATTGTAAATTTAATCTAAGAGCACGAACTCGCTTTTGCTTTTCTTGATACTTATGACTTAAGGCATCTGCAACTACATTTGCTTTTCCTTCGTGATATTGGATATCACAGTCGTTGTCGCTTAGAATTTCCATCCATCCTCTTTGCCTCATGTTTAATTCTTTTTGCCCAAATATGTACTTTAAACTTTTGTGATCCGTATAGACTGTAAACTTACTGCCATACAGATAGTGTCTCCAAATCTTAAGGGCAAAAATTATTGCTCCTGATTCTAAATCATGAGTCGTATAGTTTTCTTCGTGCTTTTTCAATTGTCTTGAGGCATACGCAATTACCTTTTTGCGTTGCATTAGCACACATCCTAATCCTAGCTTAGAAGCATCGCAGTAGACTTCAAAATCTTAATTCCTTCTGGCAGGGCTAGAATTGGGGCGTTTGTTAACTTTTCCTTTAAAATCCTAAAAGCCTCTTCTTGCTTAGGTCCCCACTCAAACTTAACTGCTTTACAGGTTAGCTTAGTTAATGGCACAACTATCTTAGAAAAATCCTTAATGAATCGCCTATAGTACCCAACTAATCCTAGAAAACTTCTAACTTTCATAGCTGATTGCGGGACCTTCCATTTGGTGATTGCTTCCATATTGGAGGGATCTACGTGAATACCTTCGTGATTCACCATGTGTCCTAAAAATTGCACCTCCTGGAGCCAAAATTCACACTTGGAGAATTTGGCGTAAAGCTTTTCTTTTCTTAACAAAGTTAAGAGTGCATGTAAATGTTCATAATGCTCGTCCTGGATTTTGGAATAAATAAGTATATCGTCGATGAAGACAATTACAAATTTATCCAAATACAGTTTACAGATCCTATTCATCATATCCATAAATGTTGCAGGAGCATTCGTTAATCCAAAGGGCATAACTGTAAACTCGTAGTGACCATACCTAGTTCTGAAAGCGGTTTTAGGTATGTCTTCTTCTTGTACCTTCAATTGATAGTATCCGGAGCGTAAATCAATCTTAGAAAAATATCTAGCTCCCTGAAGTTGATCAAAAAGATCATCAATTCTAGGTAATGGGTACCAATTGTAACCTTATTCAATTCCCTATAATCGATACACATTTGCATCGAACCATCTTTCTTTTTCACAAACAACACTGGTGCTCCCCAAGGGGATGAACTAGGTTGTATAAATCCTTTGCTCAGTAATTCATCTAACTGCTTTTCAATTCTAACATTTCAGTGGGTGCTAACCGATAAGGTGCCTTGGCTATCGGTGTAGTTCCAGGAATTACATGAATTCGAAATTCTACCTCCCTATCTGGCGGTAATCCTGGTAGTTCTTCTGGGAATACATCCGGGTATTCTGATACTACAGGAATTTCCTTTGGTTCTTTATCCTTGGTATTAACAACTACCGATACCATATATGCTATTCCTTGTTTTCTTGAATAACTGGCCACTTTCATGACTGAAATGAATTTCATTGGCTTTCGTGGTTTATCTCCTGTAACCATAATTATTCCTCTTGTGGGTGTATGAATTTCTATAGAATTCTTATCACAAAGGATTCGAGCATGGTTGGCTACTAACCAATCCATTCCTAACACAACATCGAATCCAGCTAAGTTCATGGGTAACAGGTTTGCAGAAAATTTATGACCTGAAAGTTCTATCTTACTTTCCTGCAAGACTCGATCTATGCTAACAGAGTTACCGTCGGCTGTTTCTACTATATAAACTTGTCTAAGTTTGGTTAAAGGTAACTTAAGAGCTTGACAGAACGAAGTATTTATAAAACTTTGGTTTGCACCAGAGTAAAATAATACTTTCGCACAAACGTTGTGAACTAGGAACGTACTCGCTAACACATCCGGAATCAAATCTGCTTCTTGTGTAGTCAACTGGAAGGCTCTTGCATTCTTCTTGGTAGTTCCTTCCATAGGTTTAGCCTTGTTGTCAGCTGGTTTAACTAATTTCGGGCAGTCTGGCCTAAAATGTCCAGCTTCTCCACAGTTGTAGCAGATTGTTGCTTTCTTCTTCCTGCAATCTTCTTCTTGATGTCCTGGAATTTTGCAGAAATTGAAATACCCTTTGCATTTTCCAAAATGCTTTCTTTTGCAGGTACCGTAGAATGGAGCAGTGGAAGATCACCTGTTGGGATTGAACCCTACCAGAGGAACAGATAATGTAAAGCCAAAACCGGATCACATCTGAGGACTTCAAATAAACAGCAGTTTACACTTTGCTTTCCCCTTGAATGTGGCTCAAACATTTGATATGCTCCAAAGTACGGCTTCTATAAACATCTGCTGACCTACAACTGCTGATTCTACACAAGGACTGATGAAGACTAAAAGCTTTGCTGCTCAATCTACTGCCTTGGTTCAAGCACTGCTGATCATGACAAGTACTGCTGGGTTCACAGCAGTGGAAGGATGCATCAGCAGTTTATATTTATCTCATGTAATACAATATAATATCAGTAGTTAGCAAAGCAGTAGTTGTATAGATCAGTAGATAGAGTTTGTTAGGTTGTTAGATGTCACTTTCATGGTGACGTCAGCTGAGATGCGTCAGTGGATTGGATTGCCTATAAATGGAACAGTACTCTGTACTGTTACATTTGATTGAGTGAGTGGATTCTTCTTCTTCAGTCCAATCCTTTCATCTTGTGCAACCAACCTTGGGGTATCAGGCTGAGGGGGAGCTTAGTATTGTAAGTATGCTTGTAATCTTTTGATTTTCATTGTAATCATTCGACTCAAAGTAAAACAAGTGTTTAACATACTATTCTTTTCTTTGTTTGTGTTTACAAAGTTTGTATCCATTTCCGCTGCACTTTAGATCATTTCATATACTCTGAATGATAAATTTATACAAACGAAATGGTAGAACGATGGATAGAAGGTGTGACGCTACAAGGAAAGTTCCCATGTTTGTTCAGTTTAGAAGGATCCAAGAACGCAGTCGTGGCAGATCGAATAAAGATGGTAAACGGGGCAGTGGTATTGAACTTCAGCTGGGTTAGACAGCCTGAATCACAAGACGAAATGGTAGAATTGCAGGAGTTATCACAACTAATGTCCTCGGTCGTAGGTGGTCATGGTGCGGACCGGTGGAGGTGGGAGCTGGATAACTCAGGTCGGTTCTCCGTTAAAAGCCTGAAGAGTTGGCTGCAATGCGCCAGGTTCAGCGATATTAGGAACGAATTCGTTTGGAATAATTGGCTGCCTTTGAAAGTGAACTTCTTAGCATGGCGATTATCGTTGGAACGGCTGCCCACGCTGGCTGCATTAGCAAGAAGAAATGCATGGTCGGGTCAAACAGAGTGCAGAGTGTGCAATCAACTGGAAGAAAACGTGGACCATCTCTTCATCGGATGCGAATTGGCACAAACGATTTGGAATTTTGTATCAACATGGTGCAAGGTATCAAATATTTATGCCTTCAGGGTGAAAGATTTGCTGAATTGGCATAAAAATGTTAAAGGGAATCTGAGATGGAGGAAATTAATTTACGCGGTAATGCAAGTCGCACTTTGGGTCATTTGGCAAAATCGGAATAAACTCATTTTCCAGGAAAAGGAAATACGGGTGGATCGGCTGAAGGAAGAAATCAAACAGTTGGGTTTTCTTTGGATTGGAAGCCGTTCGAACTTGAAGGATATAACGTGGGAGGAGTGGTGTAAGTTTGATGTATCTAGTAAATGTTAGTTTGAAATTGATGGGGATGTAAATGATATATGAACTGGTGTGTATTGTTGGTGTGGGCTAACTTTCGTTGGCCCTTGTTTTAATAAAAAATTTTGTTGGCCGTTCAAAAAAAAGATAAATTTATACAAACAAACACAATCATGAGAGCCTCCGATCCTAACAATTGGTATCAGAGCTTGGACAGTCAAATTCGATCTAACAATCAATTTGACATAACAGTTCAGCTCACAATTCATTGATACTAAGGTTGGTCGTATTTTAGTTGAAAAACAGAGTAACGAGAAATCATGTTCAAAGTGATGACTCAAAAGCTCTGTGAAATAACCAAGATGTCATAAGATTCACAAATCTCATACAGCTGGTGATGTCATGCACAAAATCACTCATAGTTTCCAGATCTGGAAAATTATCTGGTAACTATGGTATGTTGATCTTCATTCAAAATTGATTTCAACTGCTGTTATGAAATCTGTGATGTTTTCATCATATTTTACACTAAAGTATGCACCTCATATTAGCAAAACGTATGTTCATATAAACACTAGTGTTCTGCTAATATAGAAAGAGGGAAATAAAGCTTTAGTCAAAATTTCTTATGTGCTCAAAGGAAGGTTGAGAATCCTTAAAAGGACCAAATCAACTTTGTCAAAACACATTAAGAAAATAAGGTGTCAAAACAATCCTAATCATACGTAATGTGAGATCTGGTAATAAAACATGTACAAATGTGACCAGATCTCTCAAAACATTACTTCAAAATGATTCTGGACTAAGTTTCTTCAAAATAAAATCTCCTAGTAAGTATTTCTGTACTTATGAATGGGAAGGGTAAAAAGGGAAGAAGAAAATGGACAAATCTCAAAGTGTGGTTATCTCAAAACTTTTGAATCCAAAAGAAAAAGAGAATAAGCATAAAACACTTATGAGGTCAAAGTTGGGTAAACAGTGGTCATTTTGCAACTGTGTGCCTTCATCAAAAACAGGAATCGTTCAGGTAACTGTGGCATCTCCAGTGATTATCCTTAAAAGAAGAATTTGCAATTAATTGTCAAGAAAATGACCCCAAACAATGGTCAAAATAACTTGAGAATGATATGATCATGAACTTATTTGAAAAGCTGTCAGATCCTTTTGATGATTTTCAAACTTCCTTTAATTTTTTTTTCTAAGGTGTTTTTCTCTAAATAAAACCAGATATATATATATATATCACTTTTTTAAAATATATTTTGTACTTTTACTCATTTTTGATAGTAAAAGTTCATCTCTGGTCAGGATGTAATTTCCTTATTTTTGTGTGAAATTACTATCCTTAAATCTGATCAAAAGGAAATGGCACACATATCAAGGTCATGTTAAGCTTAGGTTTGGTTGTCACAGATCAAAAATTGATTGCAAATTGATTTTGAACTACTGAGATACTCATGTTCTAGTTCAAGTAATTAGACACAAAATGAGTAGCTTTAGTAGAAATGTCTTCATCATCTGGGATGCTAAACCACTGTCTGGAATAATGGACATTTGGCAAAACCTTGAACAAAAATTTCTGTAGATAACTGCTGGCAATTTAATCTTGATAATATACATCTAAAATGTATTTTGTTAAGAATAGCATTTCTGGTGCTCAACAGATGTTAGATAAGATATTGTGCTTTCACAAGACAAAATCAATTCCTACATCTGAACAAGCAGATGCTAAAATTATTTGTCAAAAGTCAAAACACTGCTGCACAAACAGTTGTTATACTAATGATCCTCATTATTGTCTTTAACCACTGTTGTACCTTAAATGCTGTTGTGCTTCAACATCTGCTCTCTAAAGTCTGTCCACTGCTGATAGTCAACCTCTGTTCTTGCAAAAACACTGATGTTTAAAATCATTGTTCCATCCACTGATACACCCACTGCTTCATTTCGTTACCGTTGTAACTACTGATGATTGATCCATCAGTGGTTATCAAAACAACTGTCCTCCATTATTTACCATTTCATCAGGGGTTGGCACGTGGTCAGTTTTTAGCCGTCAGATCATTATAACCGCTGCCACATCAGCATTTACTTTTTCCCTGAATAAAACCCTGATTAAATCCAAAAAGGGTTTCACTGTCGAATTGAATTCCAAACATTCTCTTCACAAAGGAGTTTCCCTCTCATAACTCCAAAAACTTTCTTCGATCTTCTTCATCAAAAATGACGAAACCAAAATCGAAGTCAAAATCAAAACCATCTTCTTCCTCCACCCCATCAGACGCCACTCAAATGGCCGCTGAAAACACGGAGATTCGCTACAAATCTCCTCACAACTATGTGGGTATACTCACAAAACCCACAACTGACAACACTTTCGACTCCATCATTGACATCTTATCTGCATCAAAGTACAAAACTTTGATAACAACAGACGCTCCCATTTATCTTCAAACCCAGAGAGAGTTCTGGAAAAATGCCACCCTTGAAAAACAAGGAGACATCATCACAGCCATCAACTCCTCGATACAGGGTAAGAAGGTTCAAATAACACCACAATCCATTTTTGAAATCTTTAAGCTCCATGATTTGAAAGGAAAAACCTCATTTTCTAAAGACGAGTTGAAAAAGGATTTCATAAACAGGGGCTATGCAGAGCAACCTAAAAGGGATACCGTACAAAAAGGTTATTTTCCTTCTGCACCCAGATTTTTATTTCACACACTGTTAATGTGTGTTTCTAATAAAACGTCTTTTAATGAAATACCAACAAAAATTCAATGCCTGGGGTATGCAATTTTAAACAATAAAAACTTTAATTACTCCTAGGAAATATTTGATGATTTGGTAACAAACGTTGATAATAAGGCATTTCTACTCTTTCCAAGATTTTTAAGCTACTATTTTGAACAAAAATTTGTAGAGAAAGAAGCAGATTTGCCCAAACAAGGTGCCTCTTTTAAAATAAACTGCTTAACACCTGAAACATTCTCAGGAATGTTGGCACCAATAAAAACAAAAGCAGAGGTGCCTGAGCAGAATTTAGCAGATGAAACTGCTCCCCAGGTATCTGCTGCTGAGCCCACTGCTCCAGGTGATCAAAGCAGCACACCCACTGTTTTGAAACCCACACCTGCCACCACAAAAAGAACCAAAAAGAAAATATCCAGAAAGCCCACCAAACCCAAAACAAAGGCATCTCTGGAAGATGAGATCCCAGAGACAATGCCAGTGGCAGCACAAAAGTCACCAATAACCACTGCTGCTACTTCCTCACAGCAGATGGAAGAAAGATCTCAAGCCCAGCCTCAAAATCCTCCTGCATCCTCACAAAAGGATCAGGTTGTGAACACAGGGACACCACAATATGAAGCTCTGGACCCACTCGGATCCATCTTCCACAGTCCTAATCCCAGGGACATGTCTCTTTCAACCCCTTTACCCTCACCCATCACATTCCCACAATCAATAAAACCTTTGTTGCATACAGATGCTATTACTCAGACACAAACCAGTTCCTCTCAATCACCTATCACTGAGAGTATACTCCCACAAGTGACTGGGTCTGATGTTAATATCTCTGTTATCCCAGCAACAATTGAGGAGGTTACACTGCAGGAATTACAAGTAATTCCTGTCAGTAGTTCAAGTGGAGCAGCCACTACAAGTGTTGAATCTACAGGTTTACACTTGGAC